>NC_142786.1:9142000-9465000 GCF_988280905.1 Pimephales promelas | reverse complement strand
TTTGTTCTTTTAACTTTACTGAAAGAACGCTTTATTCGCTGCTGGCCCTTTAAGAGCACCCGTTGCCGAGACGCGGATCTCACACGCGCCTCATAGCACAACTCACAACTCTCACATTTTGGCATAATTGTGTGTGCTATTGTTCGTTCAAGCTCGAAAGAGAACTGTTTATTCTGGGCTGGCACACGGTCAGTGCATGCGCATTATGCGAGTCTCATCTATTCTAATCTAGGGCACTCACAGGCAGCTTTTCACTTCTTGTCGTGCAAAATGCGAAAAGGCATTTGAACCAATAAGAGGGGGATCTTGTAACACTAGTCAAAGGATGACAAAAAAGAAGAGATGCTGCGCTAATAGCCCTACTTTGTTTATTTCATTTAAAATCGCGGCATTTTGCGTTATATAATTGCATAGGTTTGAGATCGCTATTACGACTGCGATATAATTAATCGTGCAGCACTAATGCTTAGTGTATTCTAAAGGGCAATAAACTCCACTCCAGCAAGATAGTCATTTTATGCAAATCATAGACCTTTATGCCTTATCTACAAATAAAGTATAATATTGGGAACATTGATCTTGAAGAGAGTGTCGTCGTGTTACTGTCGCAACCGAACGCGACGCGCTAATGCTGATGCATGGAGAATGACTGAGGCGAGATGACTTTCCGTTAACTTTAACTTAGAGACTAAAATATTAATTTTACCACACATTAAGCTATTGAATGACTTTAGAAGTCTTGGAATATAGTGTGAAAACTTGATTGTGCTTTACAGTTTTTTATGCCTTTAGTGGGGCTTAACACAATAACACAATATGCAGAATGTCGGACGTCACTTATAGGCTAAACTGTTTTTATAGATAAAACTATTTACATTCGGCAGTCATGAAAACAAATCTCAGATAACGGTTGACTAGGTAACAATGTGTAATTTTGCGCCGGAGTTCTCCTTTAACTTACATTAGCTAGCTAACTACGAACGAGCTAACCAGATAACATTAACAAATTGACAAGCACTTACTGGGCAGAATATGGCTCTTCAAATGACGGACGAAATTGGAGGTTGTCATCTGACTGTCCGCGATCTTAACGTTGCATGTCTTGCAAAGCGCTGTTCTTTTGCCATCTTGTTGTAAGAAATTCTTGAATCCAAAAGCGACGACGACCCTCGTTATCCCTCCGGCTGACATGTTGATGTGATCTGATGTAAGTGGGCGTGGTGTGCGCGTAAGGTATGAAGAGGCATGACTGATGATCTCTGATCCAGTCATGACAGCGCTATTCTCAGCCTGCGCTCCAGCTGGATCAACTTTATTTTTTTTTTACATAATTTATATATTTTATATTCAAACTGAAAACATGATGTGATTAACACTCAAGTCATATTATTACATGCAAGTGTGTTTGATTTATGGACCAAATTTTCAGATCAAGTTTATGGACCAAGTTAATTTAATTAATAAACTAATTATATAAAACTATTAATGCACTACAATTAAACTGGTTATATGCCTTTACTTATAAAAAAATAAAAAACTTATTAAAAAAAATACCAGGCTTAAGGCATTTATTTTTTATGCAGGCCATACACACAGGAGTGAAATGGTTAATACCCCTCCCCCTACAAACACACACACATAGACAGACAGGCAAAGACAGCAGGCTCAGATTGAGCAAGACCACATTCAAACAAACATATCTGACTTTCTGTGGGTCCTAACTAATGAGTGTCAATTAGAAAGTTGTCCGGCTCGAGGAGTACAATATACATACCGATTTTTGTAACTGTAGATAAAACTAACAACCCCACTTTTGTCAAAAGGTGGCGCTACTGAGCCCTCACCACGCCCGTTTCTGAAACTTTGCACGTGTCTACTGGCTAATAAATGTGATGTGTCTGTCGAGTTTCATGCAATTTCAAGCATGCTAAGGGTCTCAAAAGCATCCTAAAAGAATGGTAACGTTTGATGCGTCGCCACGGCAACAGTTTCAAAGATATCAAGAATCCATTCACAGGTCTACATCTGCCGTATGTTTACATTATACAGATGATGTTTGAAGCAAATCGGGTAAAAATAAAAGGGTGATATCAAAGCATTTTGAAAGTGACACACTTCCTGCTGCCAGTTGGTGGCGCTATAACTTTGACTCACAATAGTCACATCCATGTGATCGTCCTCTTACAGCGAACACACTGCTGAAGTTTCATCAAGATCAGTTAATGTATGCTGAAGTTATAACACACTTCCTGGTTCACGTTTCTTGCCATGATTTCGTTTCCTCGCCACGGCCAAACCGTTCGAGATATCAAAAATCCCCTCGCAAACTTTCATCCTCAATGTCTTGACTTCATGCTGACAGAGTTTTGTCGAATTTGGATCAAAGCTCTAGGAGGAGTATTTAACATTCCATTGCGAGCGTTTTACAAACAAACCTCAATAGCCGACTTCCTGTTGGGCTGGGGTAAAAAGTAAAAGCGCGAGGTATAGATGAAACTATGAGATCAACATGTGCACAGAGTTTCATATTATTACATACAAACGTGTTTGAGTTATGGACCAAGTGTTCGTACCCCGTTCCAGGGGGCGCTGACGAGCCGCCCTGACACGCCCGGGTACCAGCTTCAGCCCAGCTCTGATGGCCGCGGGTTCTGACCCATGTGCAAAGTTTCAAGAGTTTTCGAGCACGTTAAGGGCCCCAAAAATGCCCAAAAGGTTACAAAATAATAATAATAAAATATAGCTGCGAGCAGCGATGGCGGGCCCAAGCCAGTGGCACCGCAACCCCGGCTTCTTTAGTTACCTAAAGGCACCGGGGTGGCGGTGCCGAAGGCTTTGGCCCTTTCATGATTAAATGTTAAAACGGCTTGCCATAGTCTGTCATTTTGACTAGTCACAATTATGTTACAGATATCTTAAATGATAATACAAACTATCCAAAATGTAATTACGACTAGACAGAAAGACATTGTTGATATCTACAATGTTAATTTCCGGATAGGCAAACTTAGCTTTTAAATGTTAAAAGGGCTTGCCATACACGGACGTAGGCTCAGAGAGAGTCTCACCATATTCAAACCAAAATATCTGACTTCCTCTTGGTCTGAGCTAATGACTATGAATTAGAAAGTTGTCTGACTTGAGGAGTACAATGTATATAACGATTTTTGTAACTGTAGATAAAAATAACAACCCCACTTTTGTCAAAAGGTGGCGCTATTTAGTCCCTGCACCATGCCCGTTTCTGAAACTTTGCACATGTCTACTGGCTAATAAATGTGATGTGTCTGTTAAGTTTCATGCAATTTCAAGCATGCTAAGGGTCTCAAAAGCATCCTAAAAGAATGGTAAAGTTTGATGCGTTGCCACGGCAACAGTTTAAAAGATATCAAGAATCCATTCACAGGTCTACATCTGCCGTATATTTACATTATACAGATGAAGTTTGAAGCAAATCGGGTAAAAATAAAAGGGTGATTTCAAAGCATTTTGAAAGTGACACATTTCCTGCTGCCAGTTGGTGGCGCTATAACTTTGACTCACAATAGTCACATCCATGTGATCGTCCTCTTACAGCGAACACACTGCTGAAGTTTCATCAAGATCAGTTAATGTATGCTGAAGTTATAACACACTTCCTGTTTCACGTTTCTCGCCATAATTTCGTTTCCTCGCCACGGCCAAACCGTTCGAGATATCAAAAATCCCCTCGCAAACTTTCATCCTCAATGCCTTGACTTCATGCTGACCGAGTTTCGTGCTGTGTGTTTGAATTCTCTAGGAGGAGTATTGCACATTCCATTGCGAGCGTTTTACAAACAAACCTCAATAGCCGACTTCCTGTTGGGCTGGGGTAAAAAGTAAGAGTGTGAGGTATAGATGAAACGATGAGATCAACATGTGTACCGAGTTTCATATTATTACATTCAAGCGTGTTTGATTTATGGACCAAGTGTTCGGACCCCGTTCCAGGGGGCGCTGTCTAGCCCCCCTGCCACACCCAGGTACCATCTTCAGCCCGGCTCTGATGGCTGTGGGATCTGACCTGTGTGCAAAGTTTCAAGAGTTTTCAAACCCGTTAAGGGCCCCAAAAGCCGCTAAGAGTCTCAAAATCATCAAAAAAAAGAATTTTAAAGTTTGATGCGTTGCCACGGCAACAGTATCAAAGATATCAAGAAATACATTCACAGGTCTTCATCTGCTATGTATTTACATTATACAGATTAAGTTTGAAGCAAATCGGGTAAAAATAAGAGGGTGATTTCAAAGCATTTTGAAAGTGACACACTTCCTGCTGCCAGTTGGTGGCGCTATAACTTTGACTCGAAATAGTCACATCCATGTGATCGTCCTCTTACAGCAAACAAACTGCTGAAGTTTCATCAAGATCAGTTAATGTATGCTGAAGTTCTGACACACTTCCTGTTTCACGATTCTCGCCATAATTTCGTTTCCTCGCCACGGCCAAACCGTTCGAGATATCAAAAATCCCCTCGCAAACTTTCATCCTCAATGCCTTGACTTCATGCTGACCGAGTTTCGTGCCGTGTGTTTGAATTCTCTAGGAGGAGTACTTCAAATTCCATTGCGAGTGTTTTATGAACAACCCTAAATAACCGACTTCCTGTTGGGCTGGGGTAAAAAGTAATAGTATGAGGTATATATGAACGATGAGATCTATATGTGCACCAAGTTTCATATTATTACATGCAAGCGTGTTTGATTTATGGACCAAGTTTTCGGACCCCGTTCCAGGGGGCGCTGTCTAGCCCCCCTGCCACGCCCGGGTACCATCTTCAGCCCGGCCCTGATGGCCGCGGATTCTGACCCGTGTGCAAAGTTTCAAGAGTTTTTGAGCATGTTAAGGGCCCCAAAAGTGCCCAAATAGTCGTATAAATAATAATAATAATAAATATAGCTGCGAGCAGCGATGGCGGGCCCAAGCCTTCGGCACCGCAACCCCGGTTCCTTTAGTTACCTAAAGGCACCCGGGTGGCGGTGCCGAAGGCTTTGGCCCTTTCATGATTAAATGTTAAAACGGCTTGCCATACTCTGTCATTTCGACTACTCACAATTATGTTACAGATATCTTAAATGATAATACAAACTATCCAAAGTGTAATTACGACTAGACAGAAAGACGTTGTTGATATCAATGTTAATTCCGGATAGGCAAACTTAGCTTTTAAATGTTAAAAGGGCTTGCCATACAGGGACGTAGGCTCAGAGAGAGGCTCACCATATTCAAACCAAAATATCTGACTTCCTCTTGGTCCGAGCTAATGACTATGTATTAGAAAGTTGTACGGCTTGAGGAGTACAATGTATATACCGATTTTTGTAACTGTAGATAAAACTAACAACCCCACTTTTAAGTATATATATGGTGCCTTTAGTGTTATTCTGCACGACGTGCAAAAACTTAACCCCCGCTTTTTTAAGTATATATATATATATATATATATGAAGAGTTCAGATGCAAAAGCCTCTAAATGCCATTTGAAATTTTCTTCTTTAATGATGATTTTTATCAAACTTGTATATTTAAGTTCAGTAATTTCACTTAAATAACAATTAATAGGTAATTATCATTGCCATTTAAGTGAAATTACTGAACTTAAATATACAAGTTTGATAAAAAAATCATCATTAAAGAAGAAAATTTCAAATGCATTTAGAGGCTTTTGCATCTGAACTCTTCATATATATATATATAAAGAGGGTTATTCTGCACGACGTGCAAAAACTTAACCTCCGCATTGACTGTCGAAGAGAAGTGTGCAGAAGAGCTTGCATCAGTGAGGGCTTTGCAAAATATATATACATACAAACACACACACACATATAAATGAGGTTAGTGTTTTACAATATTAAGGAAAGCAAATGTATTGAAATATAGCACATGAATTTTAAAATCATTCAGCTTCAATTACCAATTTGTAGTTTACCAATTTATCTTACTTTTATTTAAACCAAGCTATACATTTATAAGATTAGGGTTATATGCATATTTTGTCATTTAAAAAAATAAAAAATTGTTATGCAAAAAGATAAGGACTTGCAGAAAAAATCTACAGTCAGCCAAACACACACACACACACACACATAAACGCAGACACCAGCAACCCCCCCCCCTCTTCCCCACACAGACACTGATAGAGACAAGATACACATCCAAACTGCAATATCTGACTTTCTTTTGGTCTGAGCTTCTTACTGTTAATTAGAAAGTTGATCGGCTTGACAAGAACAATATACGTGCCATGTTTTGTAACTGTAGGTAAAACGAGCAAAGTTAACACATTTTATGTGTCCTTTTTTAGTCATAAAATTATTTTCCTCGCCACGGCCAAACCATTCGAGACATCAAAAATCCGTCCGGAATTGAGCATCCTCAATGTCTTGCCTTCATGCACACCGAGTTTTGTGGTGATTGGTAATCACATGCGTTGTAATTTGATGTATTTCTCCTAGGAGATTTATTCAAACAACCCATAATTCCCAACTTCCATTTGACCTGTCGTAAAACTTAGAGCACGAAAGTTGTTTGGCCTGATGTGATCTATAAGTGTACCGAGTTTCATATTATTACATGCAAGTGTGTTTGATTTATGGACCAAATTTTCAGATCAAGTTTATGGACCAAGTTAATTTAATTAATAAACTAATTATATAAAACTATTGTCAATGCACTACAATTAAACTGGTTATATTATGCCTTTACGTATAAAAAAAATAAAATAAAAACTTATTTAAAACATACCAGGCTTAAAAATGTTTTTTTTTTCTGCAGGCCAGACACACAGCAGTGAAATGGTTAAGCCCCCTCCCCCTACAAACACACACACAGAGGCACAGACAGGCAAACACACAGACAGAGACAGAGATGTAGGCTCAAAGAGACCATGACCACATTCAAACAAAGATATCTGACTTTCTGTGGGTCCTAGCTAATGAGTGTCAATTAGAAAGTTGTCTGGCTCGAGGAGTACAATATACATACCGATTTTTGTAACTGTAGATAAAACTAACAACCCCACTTTTGTCAAAAGGTGGCGCTACTGAGCCCTCACCACGCCCGTTTCTGAAACTTTGCACGGGTCTACTGGCTAATAAATGTGATGTGTCTGTCGAGTTTCATGCAATTTCAAGCATGCTAAGGGTCTCAAAAGCATCCTAAAAGAATGGTAAAGTTTGATGCGTCACCACGGCAACAGTTTCAAAGATATCAAGAATCCATTCACAGGTCTACATCTGCCCTATGTTTACATTATACAGATGAAGTTTGAAGCAAATCGGGTAAAAATAAAAGGGTGATATCAAAGCATTTTGAAAGTGACACACTTCCTGCTGCCAGTTGATGGCGCTATAACTTTGACTCACAATAGTCACATCCATGTGATCGTCCTCTTACAGCGAACACACTGCTGAAGTTTCATCAAGATCAGTTAATGTATGCTAAAGTTATAACACACTTCCTGTTTCACGTTTCTCGCCATGATTGCGTTTCCTCGCCACGGACAAACCGTTCGAGATATCAAAAATCCCCACACAAGCTTTCATCCTCAATGTCTTGACTTCACGCTGACCGAGTTTCGTCGAATTTGGATCAAAGCTCTAGGAGGAGTATTTCAAATACCATTGCGAGCGTTTTACAAACAAACCTCAATAGCCAAATTCCTGTTGGGCTGGGGTAAAAAGTAAGAGCGCGAGGTATAGATGAAACGATGAGATCAACATGTGTACCGAGTTTCATATTATTACATGCAAGCGTGTTTGAGTTATGGACCGAGTGTTCGGACCCTGTTCCAGGGGGCGCTGACGAGCCCCCCTGCCACGCCCAGGTACCAGCTTCAGCCCGGCTCTGATGGCCGCGGGTTCTGACCCGTGTGCTAAGTTTCAAGAGTTTTCGAGCACGTTAAGGGCCCCAAAAGTGCCCAAAAGGTAGCAAAATAATAATAATACTAAAGAAGAATAATAATCCCAAGGAAAACAATAGGGCCTTCGCCCTTTCAGGGCTTGGGCCCTAATAATAATCGTTAGGAAAACAATAGGGCCTTCGCCCTTTCAGGGCTTGGGCCCTAATAATCCTTAGGAAAACAATAGGGCCTTCGCCCTTTCAGGGCTTGGGCCCTAATTACAAACAGGCATGGAAAAGAAATCTCTCACGGCATCTCTCTATTTTCTTTGTGCTCTTCATTTTATTACTGCCGACTATCATTTGCAAAGTGTTGTTTGGCATTTTGTGTTTTTCTCTATTGGCTTTGCATGCTTGGCTAGCTGCGCTTGAACCTCTCAGCAGAAGAGACCTAGGCCTTTTTTAATAAGGTCCCTCATGAGAAATCTTCCTCATCTGAGCAGGAGCATGTCTAGAGGGCAGTTAAAGAAGAGAAATAGAAGAGGTAACAAATAAAAAGATGAGGAGATATAGACAGAAAGGAGGAGAGACTGATGAGGGAAGGGGAAGAACGTGATGCGTGATTGAGTTTGTGCATTTTGCCTCTCTGAGAGGTGAGAGCTGCTCTATCAGGGGACAGGAAAAAACATTCAGAGTGTGACATGTTTGTCACGGTGGGCGACATTGGCATCTGTCACGCAACCTTTGGCAACGCTTGCAATAACGGAGAGTTCCAGAGAGTATGAGACAAAAAGAGACTTTGAAAATGAGAGAGATTTCAGAGGGGTGTTCCAGTCGTAGTGCTCGAGCCCAAGGGCTGCGGTGTTCTCACAGCAGCCTGTCCTGTCTGGATAAATCCACGCGTAAAGGCCTAAAGTTTGAACGTTAATAAAAGATAATAAACATTAGAGTGAAAAGAGATTTCCTCGTTTTTGCGTTAGCAATTCTATGGTATTCACATTTGGTGTTTTTGTGTTCTTGAATAGGACAAAAGAATCAAAATGATCTTCCAAATTCATGGAGAGGGGGAGGAGGGCTCCCGTCAGGAGGGAGGCATGGAGCGCTGGTCAGTATATCAGGGAGTTTTAATTAACAGCTCAGTGATGAGGATTGAAACAGCCCTCATGCCGTTTACCACTCTACGGGACCGGATCAAACCAAACTGCACCGCAGAGTGGGGGGGATTGGTAAGTCTGAGAAAGTACCATTATGCAACTGAGCATATTGGATATAATCATAACTAAGACATTGTCAAGGTCTGTTATATAATTAATATATTATTATCATGATGATTATTATTATTACTCTGTATTATTAATAATCAGTATAAACAACTAAAACTAATAACTATAAATAAGAAATGATAATGCTATTATTATTCAAAGTTAAAAACAGCTAAAATACAAATATAGTGGAACCATAAATAATTGTTTAATAAATGTTATTGTTCATAATCAGTATTAACAACTGTAGTGTAATCTTAACTTATCAAATATTATTAAGAATAATCTTTATTTAGTTGTTATTCATAAAATCAAACTATAAATAACTAAAAACTGCAACTAATTTAAGTTAACATTAAAGTAATATTAAGTAGATTCATAATGAATAAAAAAATACATAAATAATATGACTAGTTATTATTATTTATAAATGTCATAAACACCCAAAACTACAAAAGTGTAACCCGAAATAATGATATTAGAAATAATAATAAATATGAATATGACTATAGTTTTGTTGTATAGTATTATTTTGTTAAAGGAAAGATAAAAATGGAAAATTAACTTTAAAATAAAGTCTTACCTGACTGATTAAGCATGTTTGCTCTACATCTTTCTTGAAGTGTAATTCACACTGTTAATGCTGTTCTGTGTCTAGTCATCCTAAATGGTTAAAAAAGTAAATAATGCCACCTCCCTTGACAAGCCACCCCTCTCTCTCTCACACACTCTCTCTTTCTCTCTCTCTCTCTCTCTGATGAACAGCTCAACTCAGCCATCTATAAAAGACTGGCACTGAAATCAGCGGCATTTGCATACGGTAATTATTCTGCGAATCAGGCTACCTTTATTACTACCACAGAAATCTACTGTCAGCAGACACCCATACATCACTGCACCGGGGACATACAGTACGTATATATCTACATTACTGCACGGTCCAGAAGAGAAGGATGAAGGCGACACGTACATATGCACATACTCACAGTACATTGTATTGTAAAACATGTGTTTGTTTATTTATTGGGAAGTTTGTAGTGCCAGTGGATTGTTTTGAATTCCTAAATACCATATTCAGATAGCTAGTTAGTTGTCATTAAGAAGATGTTTTCTTATCTAAAGTTGTACTTGTGTGCTTGCTGCTACACCTTTTAAGCAATAAGATTCAAGAGGGTGTGCAAATGGCCTGCAACACATTCAGCCATTAAATATATATTTACAATAATGCACAGCCACGTGTCGTATTGCTTTTATAAAACTTTTACTAGAATTTTTAAATATTAAGGACACAAATTTTACTAAAGTAATCTGCTAAAATACTCTGCTACATTATATAATTTACACCAGTGTAATGATGTTCAATATATCACACACGTGCACATACATAAAAGAATATGTAGTTTGCAGTCGTTGTCACTAATGGTGTTTGCTGTGTGTGCCCTGGAGACGGTCTGATCATTTACTGACAACATCATTATCCAGAGCTTATTGATCCCGTCATACTGCTGGGAACAATAGCACACACACACACACACACACACACACACAGTCACTGCCTTGCTTTAATTAATACTTAAAGTGACACTGTTCATTTCAGAAATTGTCAGTAAACATCTTGCTCATGTTTTTATTGTTGTCAGCTTTAAACACAATCATTACGGACAGTCGAACTAGGACACAATATCGTATATATTCTGCTGTGACTTAGTCAGATATTGCGAGATCTGTCAATATCAGGGATAGTCTGATTGTCTGCACTCTTGTGTGACCATCAAATCACTGCCCTGTGGTGACTATACATTCAAGTTTCATGTATTGAAAGCCTTTATCAGGAAGCATCATTTGGACAAAGCCGTTTCATAGATTTTTGTTTTGCCGTGTTGTCATTTGAAGCTTCAATAGTAATTTAATATAATGAAAGTTCAGTTTATGTAAGGCATAATGTACGGTCAGTCGGTTATTATTACAAAATGTACCCATATAGGGTGATGAGAGCCATATCATGTCAATATTCGCTGAGATGTTACATTTTTGTGGCAGATGAGTTTAAAAAAAAGTGTTAAAAGTCAATATATTGTTTCTACCCTAAGACTCACCAAGGTAAAAGGTGATGTCTTTGTGTCAGGTTTGGAAAGGTGTGTTGCATGTTATATGTTGTCTGTATCTGAGGGGGATTGAATCAAATAATGTTTATATAATTAATTGTACAAAATTAAAACATTAAAATAATTTACATAATTATAACATTTTGACGGTAATCTATTAGCTTGGACTGTTTCCCATAAGATGAGCAGCTGTTTGTTTTCATGAGGCACACATGCAGGATAGCGCCTCACTGGACTTATTATGGGATTGCATTACTTTACAGTCTGCCCTGAATCCTATATTGCCTCAGCGTTCTCGCTTGAAACCTGTGCTCATGGGACTCCGGTCTTACTATTAATACACACCGGAGAGTTTTACTAACATTCATTTACTTTCTCTCTCTGTCTCTGTCTCGTTTTATCTATTCCACATAGACTAGTCTCTCTTGGTTTTCTCTCTCTTGCTACTATGAATATATTTTACTATATATGTACTCTGCTTCATTTATCACTGTAACACATTTTTAGTAATTTATTGGAAAGATAATGTAAATGTGCTTAATTTTAAAACCTGTTTGTTGGTAAACGGTAAATCTATTTTATACTTAATGAGAGAATACATGAGTGAATACATTGTGAACTTGTTAATTGGTAGGCACCAAATTAAATGTGTTGCATAAGACTTTTCTTGGTTATGTTTCTTACTTTAGCTATCAGAAGTGTACATTGGGGTACATTTACAGTACCGCTTGTAAGTTTGGAGTCGGTAAGATTTTT
This sequence comes from Pimephales promelas, assembly GCF_988280905.1. Lineage (NCBI taxonomy): Eukaryota > Metazoa > Chordata > Actinopteri > Cypriniformes > Leuciscidae > Pimephales > Pimephales promelas. The sequence goes on along the minus strand of NC_142786.1, from coordinate 9,453,019 downwards.
TAATGTTTTTGAAAAAAGTATCTCATGCTTACCAAAGAAGTATTTATTTATTTAAAAAATACAGTAAAAAATAGGCATATTGTGTATTCTATGTTAGTGTTTCATTCCTGTGATGCAAAGCTGAATTTTCAGCATCACACGATCCTCCAGAAATCATTCTAATGTGCTGATTTGGTGCTCAAGAAACATTTATTATAATCAGTTGAACACATATTCTCGTGGAAACTTGATGATGAATAGAAAGAAACAGTATTTATTCGAAATATAAATATTTTGTAACACTGTAAAAGTCTTTACTGTCACTTTTGACCAATTTAAAAGACCTTTGCTGAATTAAAAGTATTCATTTCTTAAAAAAATAATCTTAGCTTAAACTTTCGAATTGGATTATGTTCCATTTTACATTTAGATTATGGATTTTAAACAATTCTATCCAAATGTTTATTTGGAAAGGCCAACTTTAATTCATAATGCTACCTTTTATTGTATCACCGGCATATTTAATATGGGTATTAGTATATTTAAAAGCAGATACAGTAGTTTGGTATTTTAATTGTATACCAATGCCTGAAAACATTTTTTTTTTTTACTGTAGATTACCTCTCTTCTCTCTGTGTATCATGTGTTTTTTTTTTGTGTGCTCTTGTTCATTTGTGCTCTCTCGTTCATGGTCCCTCTATCCTCTTGCACTTCGTTTGTTCTTGGATCTCTCTCTCGTTGTCTTTCTCTCTACTCTAAATGGGAGAGAGGAGAGCTCATGGCCTATATAGAAATCCCAGTGGGAGTGTATGAATCGCAGATCCTCTCTGAGTTGCTGTTTTGTCATGTTTTATATCATTCAACTAATAAAAGGCAACTCCGTTTACTAACGACTCAGTGTCCCAACAGAGCATTGTTCTAAATGTACTGCAAACACAGTTGTTTGCTTCAGAACATGTTCTCTCTTTTTCTTTCTCCCGATTTCCCCTTCTTTGTGCAACTTGCAGTCACGCTCTCTTTCTCTGTCTCGCTCTCTGATTTTCTCCCTCTTTAAAGTGCAGTACTGAGAGATAAAGTGTAATTGAAGAGTACTGAGCTACCATCCTGCCAGATGAGGAGATTTGGCTCTGGAGAAAGAGATCTTTTGAAACATGCTCGCTTTTGCAGTGGAATTATCTTGTCTTTTTGTATGTACAGCTGTTATGTGAGTTTTGTGCCGTTCTTGATTGGCCGGTCTTTCAGTCCTCCGGGGCATGGTCAAGATCTGCTTTCTGAAATGGGCTATGATGTCGTTTGCCCTACAGACTACATTCATATGACTTGTCTGATTATTTGCAAAGCAACAAACCGATGTGAAACCTTTCGGAAAGACGTTAAACAATATTCGGTCATTCCCAGAGGAAAATTGTTTTGCTCTTTCATGGCTGAGGAGATGTAATGGCGTTCTCAGTTATGTTTCCTTTAACCTTTTACTTTGTTTCATATGTTTCTCCTCTCTTAAGTCCATTTTTAATATATGTTCACTACTATTCAAATGTCTGGGGGTGATTTTTTTGGGGGGAGAAGAAATGTATACTTTTATTTAGCAAGCAAGGGTGCATTAAATTGATCAAAAGTGACATAAAGACATTTATAATGTTAGAAAGGATTTATATTTCAAATAATTGCTGTTCTTTTAAAAACTGTATTCATAAACTAATCCTGATAAACATCGATCATGGTTTCCACAAAATTATTAAACAGCACAACTGTTTTCAACAGTGGTAACAGAAATGTTTCTTGACTTCAAATCGGCATGATTTCAGAAGGTTCATGTGACACTCAAGACTTGCGTAATGATGCTGAAAATTCAGCTCTACCATCACACGAATACTGTATATTTAAATAGAAAATGGGTCTTGTTAAGCATAAAATACTTCTTTGAAAACCATTAAAACAGTCTTATCAATCCTAAATGGTAGTGTATATATTGGTATGACATGAATAAAAGCCCACACATGGTTCATGTAAATAATTTACTCTGAGCTGTAAATGGCGAATTTGTGCTTTTATGAATTGGCACTTTGCACTCTAAAAAAAAAATTATATTTCTAAATTGTCTTTTATATGGATATCATTTGCTGTTATTTTCTTTCCATATGTTTGGAGTCTATGAGATTCACTACATTTTATGCACTACATTTTAAAAAACTAGTGAGAGATTGTGAGAGAAAGAGTGTGATTTTGTTGATCTGTTGTGCTAGGGGTGTGCGATATGACGATTTTTAATCGTGGACGATTAAAATGTCTCCACGATCTGCTTTTGAAGAAATATCGTAGTATCGTGTTACAGTGCGATCAGTTCAGTTCTGGCGCCTCCATCTCTCAACTGTACAACGCGACATAGCCTACACATGATCACACGTTAAGGAATAGGTACCGGACACTGCAATTCACAAAAGTTTATTATTTGCATAAGCCTTGCCGGTTAAACATTTAATTCACGCGCTGATGCGCTGTTCTAACGTGCGCTTTCCTGACCGCATATACCCACGACAATCACAGGCACTAGAAGTCTGTCAAACAGCGCCTGAATACTGGACTAAGTTATCTTTCGAGTCTTATTATGCTAATACTGTTAAATACACACAATGTTTACATAAACAGGCTACGTCTAAAGTGAAAGCAAACATTTGAGAGAATATCTGATGTAATATGCGTCTATATTAAACGCGTCGCGTGCTGCTCTAAAAGCCACAGGAATAAATAGTACTTCCGCTTGTCCTTAAAGGGATAGTTCACAAAAAAAAAAAAATCTGTCATTATTTACTCACTCTAATGTTGTTCCAAACCTGTATTAATTTCTTTCTTGCGCTGAACACAAAAGACATTTTTTTTAATGTGGGTAACCAAACAGTTGCTGGTCCCCATTAACTTCCAGGAGAGAACCTATAAAAAAAACTATAGGGGGACCAGCAACTGTTCCGTTACCCACATTATTCAAAATAACTTTTATTTTCAACAGAAGAAAGAAACTTATTCGGGTTTAAAACATCTTGAGAGACTAAATTAAGACAATTTTCATTTTTGAGGGAACTATCCCTTTAGTGTTAATTAAAAAAAAAAAAAAAAAAAACACAAGGAGAAAATCACTCACTGACTGAGAACTTTAATATAGCTTTAATAAGAATCAATTTATTCAGTGAAGTCTATGTAGTGTTTTAATTTCATATTTGTTCATTTAACTACTTCAATGCTACTGCTAAATACACCTACTGCATCTGAAAAAAATAAAGCACTATTTATTTAATATGAATATTAATTTGTGTAATGTTTATCTTGTCTTATTTTTTTAATAACAAAGAAAATAATGACAAAGATTTTTATATTCGCCACTGGCCTAAATGTATGCCTTTCTTTTTTCTTTTGTTACCTAAGGCTTTGTTTTTAACGGACATTAGTTTGGCTGTAATGAACAGCCACTTGCAAAATATTAAAACCAACTTGAAAAAGAATCGTGATAAAAAATCGTGATCGTGATTTTCCTAAAAAAATCGTGATATGATATTTTTTCCATATCGCCCACCCTCAACGATTCGGCATTGAATTGCTTGAACCAACACCTCTGTCCTCAGAATTCAAGGGAATTTACTTAAAGGGTTAGTTCACCCAAAAATGAAAATTAAGTCATTAATTACTCACCCCCATGCTGTACCAACCCCGTAAGACCTTCGTTCGTCTTCGGAACACAAATGAAGATATTTTTGAATAAATTTGAGAGCTGTATAACTACCACATTGGCTGCCTAAGGGACTGCCTCTTGACAGCCCAGAAAGTCAATGAAGAAAATGTTTAAATATCCCAAGTGACCACCGTGGCTCAACTATATGTTTATCAAGCGACGAGAATACTTTTTGTGCGAAAAAACATACAAAAATAACGACTTTATTCGACTATTCCTTTTCTTCCTTGTTGGCCTGAAACGAGACTTCCTTAGATTTCCACGACGCATGCGCGAGAATTGCGATCTCCTTCAACTACCTCAGTTCAGTTCTCGCGCATGCGTCGTGGAAATCTAAGGAAGTCTCGTTTCAGGCCAACAAGGAAGAAAAGGAATAGTCGAATAAAGTCGTTATTTTTGTTTGTTTTTTCGCACAAAAAGTATTCTCGTCGCTTGATAAACATATAGTTGAGCCACGGTAGTCACTTGGGATATTTAAACATTTTCTTCATTGACTTTCTGGGCCGTCAAGAGGCAGTCCCTTAGGCAGCCAATGTGGTAGTTATACAGCTCTCAAATTTAATCAAAAATATCTTCATTTGTGTTCCGAAGCCGAACGAAGGTCTTACGGGGTTGGTACAGCATGGGGGTGAGTAATTAATGACTTAATTTTCATTTTTGGGTGAACTAACCCTTTAAGGACACAGAGAGAGAGAGAAAAAGCAAGAGATCAGAGGAGAAAGAGGGAGAGTTTAGATGCAACCTGATCAGTATGTCAGTCAGAAGCAGCTTTGTTTGATTTGTGTGTGTGTATGCACGCTAAAATGTGAGGGAATGCCTTCGAGAACACAAAATCCAGGCACAATTTCACAGAACCTCAATTCATAACTCAAAAACCGCATAATCCACCTAACACACGAACCGGATATGCAGAGAAAATCTCACACGAGTAACTTTCCACAACTGTCCTTGTTTCCGTTCAAACCATGTGTGGGATAAAGTCAGAGCTTCTTCATCCAAGTGACCCTGAGCCTCCGTCCTGTCTCAGCGGTGGTTTTAAAGAGAGCTCCGAGAGCTTTATTGCTAAGTGGACCTAGGCACACTAAAGTGGCTGGTGACTGTGTTTAACAGGACCATTAAGAACAGACAGGCCGATCAATACTTTGAGGGAACGGGGGAGAAAGGAGATGTGTAGTTAGTGCATGATTGTCTTGAGGTGTCGGCAAATCTTAAACACACCGATCCCTCTTTCATCCTATTATTCTTTAATATACCTGACTCTGCTACAATTAAACCGAACCCTTGCTGGGCATAATCCGCACCGACCGTAAAAAAATGAGCATGCCGACGTTTCTTTACGATTGATTTGCAATCAGACATATCACCTTATAAATGCAGACAATTCCTCCCTGATTAGCCTAGCTGTTTGTGTCCGTGTTTTCACGTGTCTGCATTTATCTTTATTTCTCCAATTAAAATTGATCAAACTGTTGATCAATTAATGTGTATATGTACCGTAGCTAAAATCAATAATGGGTGACACATTAAAGGATTAGTTCACTTTTGAAAAAACTTTTGCTGATAATTTACTCACCCCAATGTCATCCAAGATGTCCATGTCTTTCTTTCCTCAGTCGAAAAGAAATTAAGGTTTTTGATGAAAACATTCCAGGATTTTTCTCCATATAATGGACTTCAATGGGAACCGGATGGTTCAAGGTCCAAAAGATAGTGTTAATAACAGTTTCAGATGCAGCTTCAAATGTCTTTAAACGACACCAGACGATGAATAAGGGTCTTATCATGCGAAACGATCGGTTATTTCAAAACTTATTCCAAAAATGTAACTTTTCTAAGGACAAATGCTAGCCTTGCTATATTCTCTGAGGCGCGTTTGCAATGTCACGTAATACGTAATTACGTTCAAAAGGTCACGGGCGACGTAGCCGGAAGTACAGAATCGAAATCGTCTGACATCGTTGTTTTTCCTTTTAATTCCTTTTTTTTTTAAACTGTGTTTGGGCTAGTTTGCACGTTCAACCTATGCGTTCAACTTGTAAACACTCTGACTCTGTACTTTCGGCTACGTCGCCCGTGACCTTTTGAACGTAATTACGTAATACGTGACGTTGCAAACGCGCCTCACAAAATAGAGCAAGGCTAGCATTTGTCCTTAGAAAAGTTACATTTTTGGAATAAGCATTGAAATAACCGATCGTTTCGCATGATAAGACCCTTATTCATCGTCTGATATCGTTCAATGACATTTGAAGCTGCATCTGAAACGGTTATTAACTGTCTTTTGGACCTTGAACCATCCGGTTCCCATTGAAGTCCATTATATGGAGAAAAATCCTGGAATGTTTTCATCAAAAACCTACATTTCTTTTCGACTGAGGAAAGAAAGACATGGACATCTTGGATGACATGGGGGTGAGTAAATTATCAGCAAAAGTTTTTTCAAAAGTTAACTAATCCTTTAATAACATTGACATTTTTTGCTGCCTTTTCTTTAGTGGAAGTGTAAAAAACTCTCTACATATTGTTTTTAGATGCTACAGACTTCACCAGCACTACCGTGAGCGTTTGTGTGTGTGCGAAGGAAACCGGGAAAGTGTGTGCCTGCCTGTTTGACTGTTTACGTGGAGCGGTAGAGCTGATATTTTTATTTCTATATCTCCTGCTTCCTCAGAGGGTGGTGTATGAAGCTGTGTTTGCCTGCGGCAGATCCCCCTGGCAGTCTCTGAGAGCTGCCATCTTCTTCTGCCAGCCCTCCATTAGGCCTGTAAGGTGTGTCAGTCAGCGCTCGTACACAGGGGCTTATGGGAAGACTGCGGGGAAGTGAGGAGTGAACGGTAACTTGTTTCGCACACACACACGACTCACCCACACATGCCAGCGTGTGTCAAATTAGGACAAGCAGGGGACAATTAAACTCTCTGTCTCTTCCACACACTCTCACACAAACACATATACACAAAGTTGGCGGTGGAAGCAGTTGTCTCAGACTTCTTCCTCTTGTCTTCTCGTCTATTTCTCCAGGTGATTATATGTACTGACTACTGCAACTCTACTGTAACACTGTGTCCTAACCAGGCGCGATCAGCCGCGGTTCTAGACTGTTTACAGTGGGTGGCCGCAGCGAAGTTTGCCTGATGTGTCATGATTTGTTGACTAAAACTAGGCCTATAAAATATTTCAGTGAAAGCATATGACAACAATAAGGATGTTGTATGCCCGTAGTCAAAATATGCACTCTGCAAATGTTTATATATACTGTATATATAACTACTTATATTGTATTTAAAGCATACATTTTACCTTGCTCTGGTAAGAGTGCTATATTAGTATTTTATTGTATATGTGCTATAATAGTATTTATTAATATTTTAAATGATCTTGTAAAAATGTGGCATTTTAATTTTAGTTGGTTTTATTAATTTTGTTACACACTTTTGTCATTTTTATATATTTCATTTTTGTATTTCTTTTTAGTTTTATTTTATTTTCCAGTTTTCAGTAATTTAGTTACTTCAACTAAAACTTTATTTCGGCTAAAGTTTTTTTTTTTGTTTGTTACATAATTATATATATTTTTTTCTCAATTAGCGAAAACAGTTTTTAATAGATTTTTGTTTTATTAAAAAAATAACAATATGCTAGTGTTGGAATTTCCAACGCATTCTCATCCCAAAGCGCCATATACAACGCTTTTGCAAAAGCGTAAATATCCAACGCACATGGCACCCTTTAACGTCTAATGACACGCTTCGGTTATGGTTAAGTTTAGGTATGGTGTAGGGTAAGGGTTAGACCACTAGGGGGCGCCTTCTGCCCAAATATATCTGCGTCTCATTTGACGTTAAAGGGTGCCATGTGCGTTGGATATTTACGCTTTTGCAAAAGCGTCCTATATGGCGCTTTGGCATGAGAACGGGCTCGAATTTCAGTAGTGCTAAATAATAAGAGTAACTCTGCAGTTATAGAGCCAGCATTTGAAGTGAACTACACAACTTCACCTGAGTTTGAGAACAATAACACTATTCAGCCAAATTCTGCCAAAGTCTGCTTACTCTACTTAAAAGCACTTGCCGCCTTACAGACGGAAAAAGAGACAGAACGCTACCTCAGAAAAGTGGCTTACACCTGTGAGTTTGCTGAAAAGAAAAATCTCTGTGTCATCTCTCAGCAGGATATGTGCAGTTCAGCTGATCATATTAGCTTGACGAAAAACATGCAATGGTTTGTTGAAGTTCGTTTTAAAGGTCTTGTATTGTATACCAAGTGGCCTACACTACTTTGCATTATTAAAATGACTTTCTTTCTTTAATAGAACACAAAAGAAGATGTTTAGCGGAAAGTTTGTGCTGCTCTTTTCTATACTTTGCAGCGAATAGTGACTACAGTCTTTCAAGCTCCAAAAAGATAAAAGCAGATATCATAAAAGAAGTCCATATGACTTGGTAATCGATAGCATTGTGTGGGAAACAATTTTCTTTTTTTAATTGCTGCTTCTCATTTAAATAATATTTTTACACCCACATAAAATGTATTTATATAAACCGTATATATATATATATATATATATATATATATATATATATATATATATATATATATATATACTGTAGATATATATATATATATATATATATATATATATATATATATATATACGGTTTATATAAATACGTTTTATGTGTATTTATATATATATATATATATATACATTTTATGTGTATATATATATATATATATATATATATATACACAGTATATATGTTCAAAAGTTTGGGGTCAGGAATATTGTTTTATTGGAAGAAATTAATACTTTTATTCAGCAAGGAAGGTTGCATTAAATTGATTAAAAGTAAAAAAGTAAGGACAATTAAAATGTTACGAAAGAATAAAAAAAAACAGTTTTCAATTTCAGATAATCCTCAAAAATGTTGTATCATGGTTTCCACAAAGGTATTATGCAGTATAACTGTTTTTAATATTGATAATAATAAGGAATATTTCTTGAGCACCATTCATCAGCATATTAGAATAATTTTTGAATGATCATGTGACACTAAAAACTGGTGTAATGACTGCTGGAAAGTCAGCATTGCCACCACAGGAATACATTACATTTATTATTCTTATTTCGGATAAATAAATGCTGCCTTTCTGAGCATTTGACACATTCTGGCTTGAAAGTTGGGGACACTAATATTCAACAGTATTATTGATCTGCCTGATTTGACACCATTAAATGAGACTGAACTGAGCTGGACAATGACATCACTGTTTTCTCCAGAGCTGCTTTATGAACTAAATGAACAAAATTAATATCTAATGATTTTTACAATGGAATCAACACTGAACTTACTTAAACTGGACAATGATTTACTTCTAGAGCTTCTGTACAGCCAAAACATTTTTTGTTGCATTAATTTCCTGTTATCACTGTAAAGCTGCTTTAAAACAATATGCATTGTATTGTAACAAGTGCAATAAGTAAAGTAAAGCTTTCAAAAATATATAACTGACCCCAAGCTTTTGAACAATAGTGTAGATGTATAAATATATCTCAAAAGGTTATATGCACTCACCTAAAGGATTATTAGGAACACCTGCCAATTTCTTATTAATGCAATTATCTAATCAACCAATCACATGGCAGTTGCTTCAATGCATTTGGTCGTGGTCAAGACAATCTCCTGAACTCCAAACTGATTGTCAGAATGGGAAAGAAAGGTGATTTAAGCAATTTTAAATGTGTGGCATGGTTGTTGGTGCCAGACGGGCCATTCTGAGTATTTCACAATCTGCTCAGTTACTGGAATTTTCATGCGCAACCATTTCTAGGGTTTACAAAGAATGGGATGGAAAGGTAAAAAAAACAGTATGCGGCAGTCCTGTGGGCGAAAATGCCTTGTTGATGTTAAAGGTCAGAGGAAAATGGGCCGACTGATTCAAGCGGATAGAAGAGCAACTTTGACTGAAATAACCACTCGTTACAACCGAAGTATGCACGAAGCATTTGTGAAGCCACAACATGCACAACCTTGAGGCGGATGGTCTACAACAGCAGAAGACCCCACCGGGTACCACTCACCTCCACTACAAATAGGAAAAAGAAGCTACAATTTTCAAGAGCTCACCAAAATTGGACAGTTGAAGACTGGAAAAATGTTGCCTGGTCTGATGAGTCTCGATTTCTGTTGAGACATTCATGGTAGAGTCACAATTTGGCGTAAACAGAATGAGAACATGGATCCATCATGCCTTGTTACCACTGTGCAGGCTGGTAGTGGTGGTGTAATGGTGTGGGGGATGTTTTTTTTGGCACACTTTAGGCCTCTTAGTGCCAATCGGGCATCGTTTAAATACCACAGCCTACCTGAGCTTTGTTTCTGACCATGTCCATCCCTTTATGGCCTCCATGTACCTATCTTCTGATGGCTACTTCCAGCAGGATAATGCACCGTGTCACAAAGCTCGAATCATTTCGAATTGGTTTCTTGAACATGACAATGAGTTCACTGCACTAAAATGGACCCCACAGTCACCACATCTCAACCCAATAGAGCATCTTTGGGATGTGATGGAACGAGAGCTTCGTGCCCTGGATGTGCATCTCACAAATCTCCATGAACCTGCAAGATGCCATCCTATCAATATGGGCCAACATACATCAATGCCATGTAGAATTAAGGCAGTTCTGAAGGCAAAAGAGGGTCAAACACAGTATTAGTATGGTTTTCCTAATAATCCTTTAGAAGAGTGTGTGTGTATATATATATATATATATATATATATATATATATATATCTTGTGAAGGAGTATAAAAGGAGGATAAAAAAAGTTATATTTAAATATTCAGAAGTGCAAATGAGTTTAAAGAGACGTTTACACCTTTTATTTCAGTCTGTTCCTCACACTTCATACAGATTTGGAATGATATGAAGTTGGGTAGATAATGGCAGTATTTTCTTTTTTTTGTGTAAGCTATCCTTTTAAAACTGTGGACACAAGCAGTAAAACTTAAACTATTTTAATTTTTTTTTTCCCCCTGAAGTATGTGTGGGTGGCCTAAGTGTGTACACAGTACTTGTTTGCCATTTGAGAGCCAGTACATCAGGAGTCAAGCATAACAATGCATATGCGTTTCAATTCAAAAACTTTTGTATCCTCTTCACACATTTATTGCATTTCCACAGTCTCAGCACTCAAACTGTTGACAGAGCTCACTCTGTCTCCATCTGTGTCGCTCTCAAGTCTCTTTTTCTCTCTTTCCCTGCGGAGGAGGCCTGCCACATCTCTCCTCTCTCTTGTTCTTCACTGTTGTTCGTGGATGTGGGGGCAGTACAGTATCAGATAACTTTATCCTGGGCCATTGCCAGTATTTTGCGCACGCAAACGCGCACACATACACACACCAGCTGTGTGGGTGACTCGGCTCCCAGGCAATGGCAGGAGGTCAGGTAGTCCTTTGCATTGCATGCTGGGAGTGTAGGAGTGAGGGGGTGTGTGACAAGTTATTTCAGCTTTTGTTTAAAAAACATGTGCAACAGTTTTGCGAAATGTCCAAAATGAGGAGTAGCTGAGGACTGTCGTCAAGTTGAGGCTCCTAACTGAAAGTTATTTTTGTGTCGTCTTTTCACCAGGATGAAGAAAATACGTGATGAAAGAGTGATTCTTGTCCCAGTGCAGTCTGTTTGAACCGGCTACTCTGTCAGATGGCCTGAGTCCTTCATGAAGTCTTTGCAATAATCCATCACAAAAGGACTATCAAGGTGATAAATGACTTCCATTTCGTTCACATGAGGTTCATATGGCGTCGTCAGCTTTGCTTTTAATTATCGAAACCTCGCCTGATCCCGCTGTTCACATCTCCCTAAATATTGATTTGTCTGTGGAGCACAGCTAAATCAGTCAGCGTGTTCAAAGCATTGATTGTGGGCGGTAAAAAATGGGACAGAAAAAGAGAAAAAAAATAGAATTGTTTCCATTACCATGACAACATTTTTTTCCAAAAATTTCTTTGGGTCAGGTCTGGATGGGTGTTGGGACGTCTTGTGGGGATCACTCAGCCTACCCAAAGCAGTGTCACATCCTAAAATGCCAGAACACAGTACTTTTATTTAAAAAATAATTACATTTATAAAATGCATTTCATCTTGCATATGGGGCCTTAGTGAAAACATCAGATTAAAAAAAACAACAACAATGCTTGTACACTGTTTTTAAAAAAGTTGCCTTCTTAAATTCTTATTAAAGTTGAACTTTTTACTTAAAGTACATTAAACTGACTTAAAAAATGTGTTGAATCTTTTATAACTTGCATGAAAATTGCTTTACTCATTTTGATGAGTTAAAATAATGTAAAAACATATGTTGTCATAACTTATGGATCATACATTTTTTTGACCTTATATTAACTATTACATTCCATAATTACATGGAGTGTTTGTCTCACCACATGACAAATTTGAAATTTGAATTAAAAATGTGAATAACAGTCAAAATGGAATTAAAAATTATCAGTGAAATTTATATAAAAAATGAAACACATTTGTCCTTATAATCTTTCATCTAAATGTTCTTTTAGATGATTTCACCTAGGTCGTGCAGGCCTATTAAGTGACAAAAAGTATATATATATATATATATATATATATATATAGTTGTTAGAGCTTTTCTTGGCTTAAATAGCAGCTATAAAGCTTAAAGAATACACTTCTAGCTCACAGTAATGGCAACAGTAGCACAGCTCAGTACAGCTGATTTTAAGTCCATAATGTGGTGACTCGAGGCCGTTGCTTCCTCAGCACTGCTAGCGTCTGTCTGAGGGTTACCATGGCAACCGGGGCCCAAGAATGCCTCTAACTGCTCCTGACTGCCACCTGATGGCTGGGCCAAACACCTTCGTTTACTAGATTAATCATTGTGTATTTAACAAAGGGAGCACATTGTTGCTGCAGCGGCTGTAGTTCAAGAACAAGACAGTTCTACAAAGTGGCCTTTGTAAGCGGAGCTGCAGTCGGTTCAAGCATCCAAAAAAAAAAATAACAGATGGATTCAACTCTTTGAGCCTTGGGCAACGAACACGTCCCATTAAGTTCTGTCCCTCTATCACAGACACACACACAAAAAAGCCTGCAGCTGTCCTACTCTTCCAAACTCCATGTGTTGTTCTGGATTCATATACTCTTTCTCTCTTTAGGCCTTCTGGATATGTCTCAGTCTTCACTGAGGGACTGGAAGTAGCATGAAAGGAGAAGCTGTCGTGCAGTTTTTGATGGCTGTACACTAATTGCTGACCCTAACAGGTCCAATTAGAAGCTACACGCGCCCCGCGCAGGCCCAGGGGACTACACATCCCAGCATGCCGAGCACTGACATTCTCGGAGTGACATGAACAAGACAGCAACCAGACGTTCCCTCTTTCTTCTTTTTCTCACCATGCTTTTCTCCATCGTAAGTCTCAGGCTAATTTGTTAGGGCTGAGAAGCACATCCAAGTGACTTTTTATGGGCCACAGATACAGATGCATTTGCAGTTGGAGTTTTTGCCACTTTAATATAGACAGAGATTATGAAATTAGATAGTATTAATAGTTTTCAAAAGCACATGAATAAGGCTTGGGACACACTAGACGATCTCTGGAACTCTATAGATTGTCTTTGTACCTTTAAAAATAATAATATAATGTAATTCATATAATATAGTATGATATAGTACATAACATAATAACTATAATATGATTATATTACAGAGAACAAGCGGTTTGAAGTATTTATGTCTGGATTATATGGTACTATTTATGATTTTCCGTCTAATGTCCAGACAAAATTGTCTGAGCCTCCCTGATCCCAAATTGTAAATTTCAAACATATTTGATATTTACAATTTGGGATCGGGGAGGCTCTGACTCCGATTGGGAGCAGTAAAATCAGGACACAATATAGTATCATATAATCCAGCTTCTTCAAACCACTTGTTCTCTGTAGGGTAATTATGTTATAATTTGTAAAGGTACAAAGACAATCTCCATAGTTCCAGAGATTATATCACTAACTATCACTATTTTTTGGCATATTTCACTATTATACTTTTCGCAATCAGAAGTGACATATAAAACAGTGTATGCGCTTTTGATGCTATTCGTACTCTTTAATTTCATAAACTATAATGTATTTAATTATAACTATATTGCATATAGACATTTATTTGCAAGAAGAATAATATAATATTTTGAAGTACATTCAAATATGTAGAAAATTATTTCTTAATTACTACTTTTATACAAATTTAACACATACTTTTTTTTTTTTTCACCTTAGCAGCCCGGTTCTTTTAAGCACAACTTTGTTTTCTGTCAGACTTTTGCACACTGACTCCAGCCCATTACATTAAAGCTTGTCAGTTTGAGAAAGTGCTTGCTTTTTTGTGTGAAATATGCATCAGGCGGTCAGTGAATAGACTGGGGGTGGGCCGCGGGCATGACGCTGATACTGGTTTGATGGAGTCGTGCTGATGGACCTTTCCTGGTCCCGTCTATCTATGGTACTGATCTAGCGGTCTCCAGCAGCCCCATATGGATCCTATTATGTCTCGGCTCTGTCAGAGAGGAATTACAGAGCATCAGGCATGAGAACATGATGACCGTATCAAAACGTTGTCATGTCCTCTCTGCAGAGCTCTGATGTGGTACGCACACATGCTCTGACGTTGCCCCAGATTGCGGCATGGTCGCTGTCCACACGATTCGCAAGCAAATCAATAGCATTATGTCTCGTAGCCCTCACAATCTTTACATCACAAACAAGTCCCCAGGGTCTGAAAATAAACAGCTGCAGTTGGGATTAAAGCAGCCTAAAATTGTTTAAAGGAAATGCTTTTAGCATTTGAAGTGTTGCGTGTATTTTTGTGTCGAAGATAGATACAGAAACCATTAGTGTTCAGTACTTGAATCTAAAACGTTACTCTTTTAGATCCGTTCTTTTAAATTTGTACATCCGTCTCGCTTTTCACTCTTCACTTGAGCTCTAAGGCTCTTGAAAAATTCATTCAAAGAACATTGTTTGTTGATTGATTCTCAATATGGAATATTAATCCCAAATATAGATATTTTATTAGATGTGAGTATTTAAAAGTTTAATCTTGAAATAACGTAAGTGATTGAGCTGTTGGAGCTCATGCAGTATTACATTATGTATAAATGATAAATCACGCCGGCTATGTATTTTCCTCGGGAGTTAGAAGGAAAGACAGCGCACAAAAGAGGAAGAGTTGAGAGATCAGCCCCATTTTCTGCCATTTGCAAACACCTTGTTTAGTTTCCCGTGTTTACCGAACGCCTGCACGTTGATTCTCCTGACATTGAAGCATCGCCCTGGAAAAAAAGAAAAGAAGCGGAATAGATAAATAACACAACAGCGACACTGCTCCGTAATCCCTTTTGTTTCGCTGGATTTGTTCTTCTCATACGCTAAAGCAAACAATCCCCCGTAAAAAAAAAAAAAAAAACTTGGCTTGGAACTTTCCCCCCTCGACAAGCCCCCTCCCTTCATGCCCGTGTGTGAGAGAAAAAGATATTTAGTGACTTTGATATGTAAAGCTACAAAATCTTACCTGAGGCTACACAATCATCTCTCTTCCACAATCCAGTCAAATCAGGAGAGAGAGCGAGAACAAAAGAGATAGGATAGGACACCGAAGAGCAATGCAAATCTCGCTTTCTGATGAGAACAACAAAGAAGGGGGGGAAAGGATGGATGAGGAGATTAAAGGGAAGACAAAACCCCACATTTGGCCGGCGCTGGATTCGAAACGCTGCTCTCTTTCGCAGCAACCCAGTCCGTCATTCCCGAGATGTAGATTTCCATTAGAAACACGTTATTAAATGCAAAGGGTTAAAGGCGAGAGCTGTGAGGTGAAAGTGGACAATAGACTAAATGCTACATGCGCTCAGGGCAACACATCAGACTAATTTAACAGAGCATGCCTCCGTGATGTAGAGGTCAGATCTGGAGAGTTGCGAGTCCCGAAGCCCACAATGCGTTTTTTAATGAAACCGGCAATGGAAAGAATGCCCAGCCATTTAAAACGCCTGACCCCGGACTTTAACACAGCACTTGTAAATTAGCCACACAGACAGCCTTAGCTGAAAGGTCACGGACGTGTTTTTCTGCTCCTCTTTCTTTGACATAATCTAAAACGGAGGGTCTGAAATTAGCTTTAACCTCCCGAATGACACGATTATTTACATAACCGCTATGGACAGAGGGAGCGGCTCCACGCTAGATCAAAATCAACACATTGTTTTTGCCACGTCGCCCAGTGACCATCTCCGAGGGGCCCGGGGATATTTGTTGTCAGGACGAGAGCTCGGCAAAGGGCTTCAAATAATCTAATCTGGTGCATCTAAGTGTGTTCTGTCCTAACGCGCCTCTGACCCCATTCTGTTCTCGCGGATCCTGGCGGTGGGGGCCGAGGGGGGCTCATGTGCCGCGCGCTAATCCGCCGAGTCAATAGCGGCAGCGAGCGCTCGCGAATAAACCGGTGCCGCGGTGGTGGCACTATCGCGACTTGGCTTGACTCTAATGCCAGTGTCTCCTCAGGGGAAGGACTTTATTTCAGCGTCATTAAGGGAGGGTTTCGGAAAAACATTAGCGTCAAAGCGCGTGAGCTTTCATGGAACAGTACAGAGAAAGAGTGCGAGGAGAAAACCTGTCACAGCAGTTCTAGTCTCTGCGATCGCATGAGGGCGACCTGCAGTTTTAACTCTGTCAAGGCAAGAGTCTAGAGGTTCCCTGCTTCGCTCTGCCTTTTGATAGAGCATTTGAAATGCAAGAATAAACGTGTCAGCTTGGCACACAATCTGTGTCCACTGGGCCTTTGTGAGATGACCTTTGGCTGGTGAATGTCGGACTGAGTTTTTAAGTGTTATACGCATTCATTTGAGTGATTATTCATATTAGTGGATGTGCACAAGCCTTTGACTGTTTTTTTTTTTTTTCTTTCTACTTCCTTGAGGATGCCAAAGACCTTTATGCTGGGCGTCATGCACCTTTTTTTTGAGGGATCATCAGTGACAGTCTTGGTTCAGAGAATTGTAATAGAAATAATTGTGGTACCCTTTTTTTTAACGTTAATTAATGAATTCATTTATTTATTGAAATTTGAAAAGTTAATGTTTTAAAATTAAATCTGACTGATTGAGGGTTAAAACAAAGATTTCCACCATGAAGTCATGTGAACTTTATTTAATAATGTTTAATAATTTAAACATTTAATAATTAAAACAATCTTATATCTATGTAAGGTGACAGGACTATATTATTATTATTATTATTTCATGTACATTATATGGAATTTCAATATTATATATAGTACTTGTATATCGCTTATTAGACTAGTCACATTCAAGATCCACTTGGCTCACTAATTCAAGGGGGCACATGGTTAGGTGGGTAGACTGTGTGTGCCACCGTGTGTTTTTTCATACATGCAAAAGGCTTGCGTTCTCAAGTGATTGATTAGATGAGTGAGTAATGTGTGTGTGAGTGTGTGTTTAATAGTTAACACAGCAGGGAGTGGACAGAAGGGCCAAGTGTGACAGGTGGACAGGCATGATAAGGAGAGAGCAGTGCAGCCCAGCGCTCAGCAGAAGCTGAGCCCAAGAGAATATCCAGCCAAAAGCAGCTAATAGCTGATACTCATCAGAGATAGAGCCGCTGAAGATTTCCTGTCTCTGTGGAATAGTCTGTTCATTCAGCTCCAGCCCAAATTCTCCTCCCTAAACATGTACTGTATTTCATATAGTCGTGACAACGTTTTTTTTTAAATCAAGTTTTACACAAAAGGACAATTAAAGTTGGGACTGCAGGAACATGCCATGGTTAGTATAGTTTACAGTTTACGCTTATTTATTTTTTTAAAAATTTTTGGTGATGTTTCTTTTTGATATTGACATACAGCCTGGACATTATGGTCTTTGTGACCGCTCATAAGAAATACAATTACAAATGAAGTGTTTTTAATTTAACTTTTTTTTCCCTCCTAGATAAGAATGAAATCAGATGGAGACTAAACTGAGATTTTCTGCTTCTCATCGTTTACATCAAAGAAAAAGGACCCCATTAATCTTGCATATATCAGTTTCAGAACTGTTCTCTGTGATCTGTGTACATTTGTTTTTCACATAATACCGTATATGAACTTGATCATATTTGTGACTGTCCATATCTTTAATAACGAAACTCTTTATACTATACAAGAATGAGGAAATTGTGCCTTTCTGCTTCTCAGAATTCAGATTCATCTCTGCAATGTAATTTGGTAAAAGAAAAGTTTTGATGAAGACTACTCACTAAAAGGTGAGTAATTTCAATATGAACTCAAACATTTCTCATTAAATTCAGAACGAAAGATCTGCCCTATGCCATTTATAAATATGTGTATGGCTCTATAGCTTTACTGAATGTCAACAATTGTTTCTATTTTTATTTCTTAAAGGACGAGGGCCATCCACTAAACACACACAAGTGTAATTTTTGGCCCATGAATTCAAGCGATGTCCCTATCTGTGGGACAAATACATGTAAGCCTACCTACAAGATTTTCAGGTATGGAAAGATGATTTTGATTGATATGTATTTACTTAGGCATCAAACAGTCTGAATGAAGGTTCAGATCGGAGCTTGTTTGTGTCGAGCCGAATGATGTTTACGGTACAGTATCGTTCGAGCTTAGTGATTTATCACAAACGTGGCAAACAGTGAGTCAGTCAGCAGTGTGGGTGGCAATGTGTCACCAACACACAGCGCCATCTGCTAGGAGTTTGTTCAACAAAGATCGATTGTGCTTCGAGACGCTCCCTCTCTCTGTCGGTTTCTCTCCTGTGTTCGTTCTCTCACCTCCTCTCCTCTCCTTTCCTTTCCTCTACTCCGCACAGAGGAGGACGTGCGATGCCAAAATAAGAACGAGATGTTGGAAGGCACCGAAGAGGAAAAATGATCGGTTTGTCCTCTCGTTGGGAGCTGTCCAAATCTGTAGCTTCATCTGAAAAGTTTGTTTTCGCAGTTGGTCATTGCTTATAAAGCCATTAAATCTGTGCAAATGCACATAAAACGTCAGCTCACGGTGGCCCCTGGGGGTCAGTCAACGCACATCAACATGTGACTTTCAAAAACCGCAGTTTGACATACAAAAATACATCACGTTGGCCTGGTACACATGGTTAGATCTAAGGAGACTAAGCCTCACTCTAAATGCTTCCTGCAGACAAATCAAGATCTACGATACGTGTCAGCCATTATGTGAGACGTACGAGGTAAAATTGCTAATGTAAAATTGGTAATGTGATTAGAACGGTCCCTGGCAGGCGAGGCCAGGGCAGCAGTAAACAAGCCACCGCTCCTTATGTGTAAGTGAAGATGGTGGAGGAGACACAGACTCGACATGAATAACTTCAACCCAGCCTGTTTGCCCCAGAGCTAGAGGTCAGGACCCGTTTGGAAACAGCGTGTTATGGCGTTTGGACATACTTGTGCGGGTGCCGCACCAGTCTACTGTGTTTTATGCCCTTTAGCTCCTTGCATGTCAGTTAAAGTCACAGAGGACAGCAGCCGACATCTCCTTTTGCGCGAAGACAGGGGATCCATTTGTTGACAGAGCCGTCCATACATACGGCAGATTGGGATCCGTGGCCTTGGTAAAGCCAAGGGTCCTACCCCCATCAGACTCGCTGCGGTGACCCTCGTTTTGGTGTTCACGCCCAGGCAGGTGTGCCCATGATTGCAAGGTGCGTGAACTGGCATCCATCAGGGCATCCGTTCCCTTAGCGTGAATGTAAAAGAGCCTACAGTCTGTGGGTGAGGCCCTTGTCTGTTCACCTGCCAAAGGAGGGCAGAGAGGGGACTTTAAGCACAGAAGGCCTCCTTTGACCTGGTGTTCCTGATGGCCCCTGGGGTCAAGGTCCCTGGTTTAGGCGTCTAAAAGTACTATAGGTATGTTTTCATATTTGTTTTATATTATTTACGCAGCCTATTGTCATTTTTAGCATTTGATTGCACTCGGGAACGAGTCTTGTGAACCGGCAGCTCTTATTAATTGTCGGCTCTGTCTTTGCTCCAAGTTAAGAGGTTTCAGTGAAGCAACGACACAGAGGAAGAGTTAAAGAAGGATGTTTCTGGACTGACTATTTTTTTCAGATTCATTACACATTCATTATTTCCAAGCCCCCCCCAAAATAAAACATCTTATATCAGTGTTGTAGTCGAGACCACCTCACTCGAGACCAGAGAGAGTCGAGTCCGAGTCAAGACCGAGTCCATATAGAGTCGATTCCAAGTCGAGTCCGAGACCAGAGTCGGTCGAGTCCGAGTCGAGACCGAGACCAGTGAGGGTTGATTACCTAATTTACTTTTATTTACTTAGAGAAATCCTTTTTTTATTTACTGAATTTACTTGGAGTTTAAAAAATATGATCAGTTTAGGGTAAAAAGGCCACATAGTAGGTAGTGTTAAAAGTAATTTTATTACAATTTGTCATGCGCAGTTGCGCACTAGAAAATCACCAATCACTGGGCGTGTCAATCAATTTAAAGAAATATTTTATTAACATACATTAATAATCATGAAAAATATTTTGAATTGAACTCGAGTGGACTCGGGAATAAGTTCGAGTCCTAAAAAAAAATGTTTGAGTACGAGTCAATTCCGAGTCCAAATGCACAAGACCAAGACTATTAAAATATGGTCTCGAGACCGAGTCCGAGACGAGTCCGAGTCTCGAGTACTACAACACTGTCTTATATTGAAAGTCAAGTTTGAGTCTCTTCACTCAGAGTATAAATATTTTCAGAATTTGGCCCTAAAATTGGTGGGTGGGGGTTGAAAAATGTTGAGATCGAACTATTGGGGGCTTAATAAGTTTTGATCTTTCTTCCAGTTAGTTATCAAAATGTGAGATATTTACATAATGATATTTTGCTTATTTTGGGGCACACAGTGTTGACTATCTAGGTTGGGGACTCTTGTATCAGGATAGGTACTGAGTCGTATAGCCAACAATATTTGGGTGTGTGGGAGGGAGGTACACCTTATGCTATGAGGACAAGATGTCCCCACAAAGATGACAATATTCAAAATCAGAAATGTTTTGGTTCCCATGAGGAAAACCGCTTATAAATCAGACCAAATTATGTTTTTAGAAAGTGTAAAAATGCAGAAAGTTTACTGTGATTGGTAGGTTTAGGGGGTAGGGTTAGTGTCAGCACATTAGAATGATCATGTGACTCTGAAGACTGGAGTAATGGTGCTGAAATATATTCAAATAGAAAATGGTAATTTTAAATTGTAATGAATTGAATTTTTGAACGGTAGTGTGCATATGTGAATATATGCAAACAAGGGGCAACAACACCTAATTTTTTGCACTTCAACCACTGTCTGTTACCCCACCCTTGCTGACAATGATGGGAATTTGATTTGTAAATTTACAAAAGGAAGTGTAATCGCCTGCATATTGTAGTCATTAGAACTGTTTTTCTGGTTATTTCCTCAGGGACGAAATGGAAAGATAGAGAGGGAATGAGAATAATAAATGCAAATTGTGAATCCGTTTACAGAACACCGGTAAGAGCAGCTTTCTTTCTATTTTTTCTAACACCCAAAACCTCACCACTTCCTGCCTGTCCTTGGGGAAAAGGCCACACTTCTCCAGTCCGCCTATGAACAAACATCTGCCGTGAAACACGGAAGCGTTCCCCTGATGATTTGTTTCCAGCAGATCCCCTCATCCCATGTGCTGTTTAATCACGTGTTAAAACTGGCGACAATAGAGCAAGTCCCGGCAATCTGAAAATTAGACAAAAAGTCAGAACAAATTTACAGTTTTTTTTTCTTCTTGTTCTCCATCTTGATGCGTCTCGCTCTCTCCTTATGTGCTCTCAGCAGTGGCGCGGTTCCTCCTCCGTTAATTCAGTTCCTAAACACCTGCTTTTGCACCTTTGATAATTATGGCTGGAACGTTTGTTAATCCGCTCTAATAGTGCTCAAGCTGAGTCCGTTTGCAGCTAATAATTACGGCAGTCGGCATGGGGTTTGGCTCGTCTCTGGTGTAGCCCGTGTGATACAATACCGATCACAGCTCTAGCTAGCTAACATCTCGACTGGGATAACTCAACATCATGTCCCTGCCTCTTCCTTCTGCTGTCTCTTAAAACTCGGCGCTCTCTAAATGCAATATTCATCCCTCTTTTGGGACATTTATTTTGGAGATATTAGTGCAAACTTGACCTTAAAAAGAGATGAATTAATAGGATGGAAATATATCAGGAAAAATAAACGAATTCTTGAAGCCCTCAAGGAAGAGCAAACAAATCATTGGCACAGATATCACCTTTGGGAGTTGTCATACTTTGCTTTTTTTTTTTCTTCTTCTTCTTCTTATTCCACTCTCTCTCTCTCTTCTTCCACCCTGCGAAAAAGTTAGCAAGCGCTTGCATATCATCATTAGTGTGGCTGCTGCTCCTTCAGAGATCAAATGCTGTTTTCTCAGCACTAGCAGAAAGTCTGTTGGTTTTAAACTCCAGAGGGTTTGCCCCGAGGCATTAAAAACATAGGCATGTCAATCTGTGCATGTCGAAAGCACTCTCACAGGCTGCTAGATAAAAAACGGCGATCATTTAAATGGTAAATAGTCTAAATGTTTGGCGTTTGAAGAGTGGAGGAATGCCAAAATAGATGCTGCTATGGTTCATAGACGAGGGGCAAAGAGGCTTCTGCCTACCGTTTCATATGCTATGGCTAATCGTGCGTGTATAGGAGCGTCTGATCATTAGCGTTGAATTGAAAGGGGAGTTCTAAGGCCGGGCTTCCAGTCTCAGATCTTTCTGTATTGACACGTTATAAAGGTACAGACAAGAAAATGCACGCAGCAAAACACGGTAAAGAGAAGATTCTTCAGTGTTTCTTTTCTGGCTGAAAATGCTTTAATATCGAACTAAAAAGAATGAGGTTGAGCAACATGCTGTTGAGCAACAACGAAAAAGAGAAGAAAAAGGATGTGTGAAATCAAGGTGATCTTCATGTTTGTTGTACACTGAAATGAAGAATATCAAAGTACTGACAGAAACTTAAATATTAACCTTTAAAGGAGAACTCCGGTCAATTTTAACATTGAGCTCATTTTTTTTGGAGTACATTTGGAGTGCTGTCAGTACAACCCGATTTCACGACCAAATCGTACGAAATCGCCGCATGATTAAAAAGTGTCTGATTCGTACTAATTCGTACGACCTCACTCGTACGAATTAGTACGATTTTGCTAAATCGTACATATTTTACGAATTGGCCAATTCCTATGAATTCGTACGAATGACCTACCCCTTACCCCGCCCCTAAACCTAACCATCACGTGGGTTTATACAAATTGTACAAATTCGTACGAGTGAGGTCGTACGAATTAGTACGAATTAGACACTTTTTAATCATGCGTCGAATTCGTACGAATTGGTCGTGAGATAGCGTAGGTCAGTACAGACAAAAACGTCAAAAATCGGTGTTGTCTAATGTCTACACCATGTTATCGTCTTTTTAAAATTCGAATTCAAAAAGTTGAATTCAATGGGGGAAGTTCTAAACCTGCTTTTAACATCTTAACATCCTTGATTTGTGATTACGAGTGCACAACCATGTGAGTGGTGTTATTAAGAGTGACCACGATCAATCTGACTGCAGTAGATGTGAAAGATATTAATAAAAATGATGTTAATTCAGCCAGCTCACATACCTGTATTTACTTCCTGTTTTCAGTCGAAGGCCACAGTAGTCGATTGTCGATCTCACACGTGCGATCATTAGTGAATATCATCTCAAACCTCCTCCGTGTGTTGAACAGTAAAAGTTTAGTAAAAGTTTAGTAAAATTAAAATTTAAATCATGCTGAATCATGTTGATGTGTGGCAGTGTCTACCCAAACATATTAAAATAACATTAGCTAAAACCAGATGTTTCATACCAGTGAGGTTTGATATTTTTACCCCCCCCCCCCCACACACACACACACAAAAGGTTTTACATACGCATCATATAAATGTGATGTTTATCGAACTGATAAATGCATATCATTTATTCATAGGAAAAATATGAATAAATAATATACATTTATTTATTTTGTTTATTTATGATACTTTTTACAACTTCTATAAACAAGCAAAATGAAAAAAAAAATATTGATTTATAATGTATTTTTACAACTCAGCACTTCTGTAAACAAGTGCAAAAATAAGTTATGCAGTATACACACACACACACACACACACACACACACTTTGTGTTTTAATGTTGTATGGGGACATTTCATAGACAAAATGATTATCTGTACAAACTTTATATCCCCTAACCCTAAACCTACCCATCACAGAAAACAGAAAACTCTGCATTTTTACATTTTCAAAAAGCATCATTCTCTATGAATTATAAGTTGTTTTCCTCATGAGAAAAAAAAAAATGTCCCGACAAGGATTTTGGATATTGCGATCTTTTGTCCTCATCACATAGGGTATACCTGAACTACCCACACACACACACACACACACACACACACACACACACACACACACACGCACACGCACACGCACACACACACACAAGCTATCAAAATGGGGACATTGCATAGACTTCTGTTTTTATAAGCAGCTAGTTATAATTATTCATAACCCTCACCCTAACAGAAAGCTTTCTGCATAGAAAAAAAAATAGAATTGCATTGTTTTTTATATATATATATTGGGAGTTTTTGTCAGGTTTAGCAAATTTCTGGGTACAAATGTGTCCCCAAATTTGCTTAAAGGTGCCATCTGTCAAAAAAAAAATCAAATCATACTCCATATTCCATACCAGATGGGGGCAGTATACCTCCAGAAAGTGAGTTGATTTAGGATATTTGCTGATTTTGGATATTGTCATCTCACGTCTTCAAACAACACGGGCGAGCGCTGTCTTGCTCTCTCTCCCTCGTGCATATTAATCAAATAAATTGACATGATAGTAAAAGGTTGGAAGACCGCAGTTTCACATGGAGCATTTAGAGATTTTTAGAGCTTAGAGAGTCAATGAACAATCATGATCAATGAATATAGGCCGCCTCATAGACGCCTGTCTCAAATATAAGCTGGCGCATTTTGACGATATGGGAAAATAAAGCCCAGACTATTATTTGAAGTTTTATGGTATTCGTTTTGTTCGTATTACATTTTTATTGTTAGTTTGAATTAATTTGACAGACAACATTCGCTGATGTTGACCAAGCTAGCACCATTCAGAACTGCCAACTCTCACAAATTCACAAATTTTCCACACGATTGACATCAAGTTCAAGTACACACACAAGCCGTGTGAGTTACTCGTGTATTGCAGTTTGGCTGGTGGTTATGTTGCCCGTCCGCATACTGCCTCCCCTGGCCGAAACTGGTATTATGACACCTGCCGGGCCGGGGCTAGTAATTTAGCATGCTAATTCAGGTTAATATCTCGGCAACACGATAACTTGTCATTTTTTTAATGACATCATCAACCTTATTTCTTCTCATTCTTTTGATGCGTGTAGCTCATTTTTGGGATATTTTAACCTCAATTTTTACACATGGCACCTTTAAAGGTATGCTATATCTTTTGTCCCTCTAATGATAATAAAAAAAAAACTGTAATCATTTAGAGGAAGTACATTGTTTTGGTAATGCTTCGGGTCAGTGCTCATATTGATACTCTATGAACCTTCACAATAGATAATGATAATGATAAGTCATTACAATGTTAGAGAGATACATATGGCATCTGTTAATCTGATAAAAAAGCCATCTCCGCATCGCTTTTACAACATTTTATTTCCCTCGGTTCTCACCATCTCTGAAAAGAAAAAAGCCAAGTCAATGTTTATTCTCGTTTTATTACGTGTTCTGTCACATCCTTTCTTTTTTTCCAGCAGGCTCTCCTTTGTTTGCCGTTTTCCTTTCTTTTTTTAATAAAAATTGGGTTGTTCTCTGGAGTTTGGAGATTTAGAAGCTCCATGTCAAACTTCCTTGCTCATTGTGACAACTAATAACTTATGCCATCAAAGTAGTTGTGGTTATGACTAGTGATGGGAAGTTCGGTTCTTTTCCGCGAAGCGGTTCTTTCGGACAGTTCGTTTCAATGAACCTGTTCAAAAATTCGGCCCCTCATTTAAGTCCTCTTTTCACCCGTGCTCATGTATCAGCACAGCATGCAGTTGGCCAAAAGAAAGTTCGGTTCAGAGACGGTGCTATCACGCATGCTCAGTATCTCCAGCTCATCGGTTCTCTGTATCGAACATGTCCGAAAGAAACAGTTCTCGGTTCTGTACTTGTGATTCGAGAACTGCTTAACAACCAGACTCGAGAACTAGCCTGTGTTCTGAGCTGAGAACTGCTGAAACTACCAGCCTACAGTCGACAAAACTAAAAAGTCGATGCCTGTCTACAGTATGTTTACGTTGTTTTAATTAACACATTATAAACATTTACTTTGCACCCTTAAAACCTTGGCAAGAGTTTACGAGAAAGATTTATGTCAACTTATTAGAAATTAAATTAGCTGTTCCTGAAAATAATGTTTTAGTATAATAACAGTTTAATTTTAAAATCCATTCATTGTGTTTCCAATCTTTAAAATAATACAGTGAAAAGACAGTAATTATGTGATAAACATATGTTTCCAACACGTTTTATTTTGTTACACTTATCGATGCGCGTACTACTGAATACTTAAGAAACATGCATTTCTTCCCTCTGAAAAAATTGCACATCAACTCATCGGTTCTCGGTAAGTCTAACACGTCCAAAATAAACAGTTCTCGGTTCTGTACTGGTGATCTGAGAACCACTTTACCTGTACGTTCGGTAGTATGTGCATGCTAACTTTCAGCTGCTTGTGCTCATGACTTCTCTCTGCACAACATGTCTCATTTCAGTTAACTGAGAGTTAACTGTTGGAGTTAATGTAGTAAAATATACTCTGGGATATTGGTTTATTTCGATTCGGAGGGACTGTCTGGCATGTCTGAAAGTGAGTAACTTTAGTAACTTGTTGATCAGCGCTGACGCAAGACGCGAACTGTTTCGAACGATTTAGTCCGATTTAGTGAACTGGTTCAACCGGAAAGAACGATTCGTTCACGAACCGGCCATCACTAGTTATGGCGAGACATGAACATATGAGTGATGTATGGACGCTGGACATATATACAGTGGTGGAAGAAGTACTGAATCTCAGTACTTAAGTAAAATTACAAATAAACAGATACATATTTACTTTAGTAAAAGTAGAAGTAACACAATGACAACCATACTTAAGTAAAAAGTACCCGATTTTAAATGTACTTTAAGTATTAAAAGTTAAAAAGTGCTTGCATAACAATTTATTCTCTTAATGTCTATTTTTTTCTAATGATTAATAAAACATTTAATTCTAACTCGTTCCACCTAATACTCCTATAATGATGTTCAATAATGATGGAAAAAAAAAATTGTTGTCACCATTTCTGAAACAAGCTTGCAATTAGGCAATATGCACATCATGCTTATCCTTACTATATTAATAACTATCTTTGGCAGTAAACGCGATTAATTTATGTGTAATTCTGAAGCTCTTGGCTTGCCATAATCCTAACCAAACGGTGCGTTTCCTATGCACATAAAAACTAATTTTTGCGTATAAATTGCACAATAAACACACTGCGTGCGAGACGCATTGAGTGTGACCGGGTTGATATATCTATGGCAACCAAACGTCACAGGTGAGACAAACGTGCAACGAACGGGGGTCAGATTACGTTTTGGCAGGGGAAAAACAGATCAGAAAATGTAATGAAAAAGTAACAGAAGTTGTAGAAATGTAGTGGAGTAGAAAGTAGAATAATTGCTGCAAAATGTAACGAAGTAAAAGTAAAAAGTATGCACTATTTATTCTACTTAAGTAAAGTAAAGATACATGAAAAATGTACTTAAGTAAAGTAACAAAGTATTTGTACTTCGTTACATTCCACCACTGCATATATATATATATATATATATATATATATATATTTATATATACTGTATGTATATGAGAAATTACAGTATGACTTCATTATTTTACATGTTGGTCAATACAGGAAAAAAAGGGGAAAAACATGGGGAAAAGAGGCATAGATGACAAAAAGACATGACGGATATATTAGCACAGGATAAGAGTCTGAGACGTAGAACCGTGGCTGTGTTACAACTCCGGGCCTGCTGTCCTCCGTGTGTCCTCTCCCAGCGCCCTTAGATTCACGCATCACTCATCGTGTCACAGTGAACTCCAGATGCTCTCACCCAAGAGAACCATCCCACCCCTCTCATCCCTCTTCATTCCCTCCAACAATTTAGTAATGAAATATTGATTTTTAGTTAGATTCATATTGATGCTATTAGCTTTGCATTGATAAATCACAGCTCTGTGCCCGTCGGTGGCAGAGCAAGTGTTTGCGGTGCAGTGCCGGGGAGATTACAATCAAGCCATTGATGTGTTAATTTGATGGATATCTTTGATTTCTGTGTCGTTTTTTTCCCTCGCTTTTTTTTTTCTACACTGTCCTCTATTTCCACGAAGCGAGTTTCATAACAATGCTTTAGCACAAATCACACACAGCTGGATTTATGAGACTCACTGTCCATTGGAGCGCCTGTTGCCTTCTACACACTCTCTTGCTCCGTGTCTTAGTGTGTGTTTGTGGGAAGGTGATATCATACTCTTCGCCTCAAATCACCCACGCAGCATTTGAGTGTCAGCCTGCAAACATCCCAATTAAAGCCCTGAGAGAAAAAGAGGTGAAGCTAAAACTCAAAGCCCTTTTAGTCTCCACCCACAGAATGTTTCTATAAACACAGCTGAGCAATAGATGATCATCAGCATTTCATGTAACGTGATTAAATACACAATCTTTTAATTAAAGCCAGTTTCTACAGATGTATTTCTTCTAAAACAAATACGTGAGGTGACTGTTGCTTAACATGTGCACAGTTTGTAAGATTCTTTGGTCAAAAAGCACCTTTTAAATGATAATCTGAATAATTAATAATATAATAAATTACATCTGTATAAATAAAACATGATTATAAAACTGATAGTCGTCTACACTGTTAAGAACAACTTTATTTAGCAAATGCAAGCTGACTAACGTTTCAGGCACAGACACAAAAACAAATGGTAAATTACTTCTAAATCTTCAACAGCAAAAAAAAAAAAAAATGCATGCTAACAATATTCCTCCAAATGTTGTCCCAACTTGTCAAATAATTTTTTTCTGAACAAACACAATTCTTAAATTGAACAATGTACGTGTCAACTATGTATATAATTCAGTTGTGAATCATTACTCTTTTTCCCCCTTTATTTGCATAAAGTTGCTATCAAAGCTACATTGTTTGTCTAAAGCTCTATATTGGTGGAATACATACACTGTAAAAAAGATTTGTTATCACAACATGTCTTCTTTTGTCAAATCAACTTTATAATAATTTATTTAGTTCAGATAACTTATTATTTTGAGTTTCTGATGGTTAAATTAATCTACTTCATTGTATTAACTCACTTTTTCCACTTCAATCAACTTAAAATTTTAAGGCAACCCAGGTTACTTACTTTTTTTTAAGTTAAACCAACAATATTTTTTTACAGTGTAGTAATCATAACATTTTTTCTTTTGTCAAATCAACTTAAATAATTTATTTAGTTCAGATAACATATAATTTTGAGTTTCTGATGGTTCAATTAATCACCTTCATTGTATTAACTCACTTTTTCCAGTTCAATGAACTTAAAATTTTAAGGCAATCAGGTTACTTACTTTTTGAAGTTAAACCATCAATATTTTTTTTACAGTGTAGTTATTATTATTTATTATTTTTACCATGTTTATGTGTAATATATAATATGACCTTTTATTGCTTATTGCTTTTATAATGATAAGAAATACCAATACATCTATCCAGCATCAGGTCTTGTAGACCTACCTTTAAAACAAAGCAACCAGTTCTCACCAAGTAACACATAAAACATTTAACCAATACACAACTAGTAGCCAATACGTAAAATAAAATAAAACACTTTTCCTTCCTCATTGCCACAATGACATTCAATTTGAACTGAGTTTAATTGGAAATGATGATGTCTACACACAACGGAAGTTCTCTCTCATAAGTGTATCTAATATGCTATAGAGGGTAAATAAATGTAGGTTGTAAAAAGTAATGCTTGCCTGTTTGTCTTCCCCTTTGACCCTTACAGGCAAGAGGAAGTTCACAGTCTCCAAGGCACCAGATTACTCCATTGATCCGAATCCAAAATGGCTCCATGTCTGGCATTTCAGAGGCCGTTTCCAAGTCAATGTCATCCTATTGGCCCCAAACTAAAAGAGACAAATATAACCGGAAAAAGGTATCTGCCTCATTACGAGGCACCACAGATCAGAAATAAAATAGTTTAGACTGATTCACTGACCAACAAAATAGCGCCAGAGCTTTAGTTCGATAAAACCCAGCCTGTAGCCTTGCAGAGTGTCTTTCCCTTTCTGAGTAAAGTTGTACCATAACGACAACGACATAAAAACTGAACTGTTTTGTTTTGTAGAAAGGATAAGAAATGTAATAGTATATTATAATTAGTATATAACATATATAATTAATTTCTTAAATAATTTATAGTGATTTATTCTTAGCCTACTTCTAGTAAAAAGTTAAATCGAGTGACGTTTTTGGATTTGGACATTAATTGGAGTTGTTAGTTCCTGCAATGTATTTGTACTAGGGGTGTAACAATATATTGTGTCACAATATATCTCAATGCAACACTACTGTATGTATGGTGGACAGTGACAAGAGTATAATGTTGAATATAATGTATAATAATGCAATGGGGGAATATTTGTGGGGCCTGAAAATGCCAAATGTCTTATGCTACAAGTAAAAAGTTGCCAACTTTGTTATAAATATATCTAGTCAGTGAACGAGACTCGAGTGCAAGCATATTTGTCTAACATAATTCTGTCATTTCCAGCTTTTTATTCTGGTGTCACCAGATTGCGTTGGGTTACCAGCACCAAGTCCAAGCCTATTTATTTACACCCACAATGTAATATCAAATTAAGCATTTATATCAACAGTTGTTATCTTTTTATCATATGTCTTGGAGTATCGCATTAATATTGTATTGCGAGCTCAGTATCGTGATATGCATCGATTCATGACATGAGGATATCGCCACACCCCTAATTCATACTGTACATTTGAAATGCTTTCATATAAAAGTGCTTTAGCAGGGACATAACTGAAGCCTTCTCTCGCAGGTAAAGATGGAGTGGTTGCCTTGCTGTTGTGCTGGTATCAGACATGGGCTCTTCATCAGATGACTAATGGAGTTGTGCAGCTAACCAGGAGGCCCAAGGCTGTTTGTTAGCTCCTAACAAGGTGAACCAGCTCCTCCGGAACAGCACACTAGCGCTGAAGGATTTATTACAGATCTGCGTGTCCGCAGGCCATGAACGTTAGCGCAGTCTCATTGTAGTGGGTCCACCACACTAGCAGAGGGCTTAGATCATTATTGCCTCATTGTTTTGATACAATTTTGAAGAGTGGATGATGGATGGATAGGTAATCAGATGAGTAAAGGAGTTTTGGTAGAATAGCACATGAGAGTAAAGGATGGACTGCAGAAATACATGGGAAAGATAGAGAAAAGTGAGTTTCGAATTTATTGTGAGAAGGAATTTAGAAAAAAGTTTGCAGTCTTTAGTAGTTGTTGGGTAGTTGGCAGAATTTGTGATGTAACATGATTATATATTATATATTTTTTTACATTTATAAATCTATTTAAAATTAAATATATATATATATATATATATATAGACGCACTTTTTTTCCCAAAGGCACACAGGAAAAAGCATACTTTTACTAAAACATAAAACATAATTAGTTATTAATGTTTTGTTGTTTCTCTCTTGTTTTTGCATATGTTCATAATTTATTCATATTTATTGCATATGTTCATTTTTTTATGACAGCATGGTTAAAAATTACATTTTCTAATAGCCGATAGATTATATATATATATATATATATATATATATATATATATATATATATATAATTATATATAAATATAATTTATTTAAAAAGCTAAAATTTATTTTTAAAATCTAAAATCTTGATTTAAAGCAAAAAGATTTTGCCTATTCTTTTGGAGTTATAGATTTACAAAAAAAAAAAAAAGATAGAGAAAAGTGGGTTTCGAATTTATTGTGAGAAGGAATTTAGAAAAATGTTTGCAGTCTTTAGTAGTTGTTGGGTAGTTGGCAGAATTTGTGTTGTAACGTGATTATATATTATATTTTTTTACATTTATAAATGTATTTAAAATTAAATATATATATATATATATATATAGAATTTTTTAATTTGTATGTATGTATGTATGTGTATATATATATGTGTGTATATATATATATATATATAGACACACATTTTTTTCCCCAAAGGAGCACAGGAAAAAGCATACTTTTACTAAAACATAATCAGTTATTAATGTTTTGTTGGTTCTCTCTTGTTTTTGCATATGTTCATAATTGTTTTTGTATGACTGCATTGTTAAAAATGACATTTTCTAATAGCCAATAGATTATATATATATATATAATTTATTTAAAAAGCTAAAATTTATTTTTAAAATCTAAAATCTTGATTTAAAACAAAAAGATTTTGCCTATTCTTTTGGAGTTATAGATTTAAAAATAAAGAAATCCACAAGCTTGTATACATAAGACACGACAATCCGGCACGTAAAAAAGCGCAAATTCTCCCAGAGAAAACTCTGTACCGTTCTGTCCTTTTGTCCCTCAGTCAATACAATCAGCCGGTGTCATCCAGCGGTCAGTCTCCATGCAGGAGGGGCAGGTTTGCGAGAGGTAGCGGGGGCTTTAAGCGACGCTAATCACCGCGCTCGCTGTCAATCGCCTGCCAATATCAGCCGCCCCGTCCCCATCTGTCAGAAGCGGGCCTGATGGCTCCCTCGTTAGCGCCGATCACCTGCCCTCAGCCGGAGCGCCTGTGCTAACATCCATCACTCACCCGCGCCCATTTTTCCGCCGCCGCTGTCTAATGGCCTTCGTTCAATTGTCTCCTTTAGCTCGGGCGCTACAAAGTTAGTAGAGCGCAGGGGTGATGGGTTGGGGGGGGAGGAATGTAGAGGGAGGGGTGCGACAGAAGCAGCTCAAACATTTCAGGCACGCTGCGGTGGTGTAATGAGCCATGGCAGCTGGATATACCTGTGCATGCTTTGATAAAGGTGAGCTGACACACCAGGGCCAGATAGGCACTTTGGTGTCGCAGACATATGTCTATCTATCACCGCGGAGTGCTGGAGGGGAGAGAGAGAAACAGGGAAGAGCAGCGTGAGCGGGAAAAAGCCAATAGGGAGGAAATGGTGTGAGAACAGCTGCTAGTATTTTGTAGTCATCAGTACGTACAAGCAGCGGTCTCCAAATTGGACATTCATGGCTAGAAGGCTCCTGATCTCAGTTTCCCCTCTAACAATCCTCTGAAAGCGGAGCGAGATGATAAACTGCGAAGAACGTCTCCAAGCCATTCCTCTTGTGTGGCCCTCTGCGTCTCTCTCGACTCCCCCATGTTCTCCGCTGTTTCTTTCCTTTTGTCCGGAAAAAGGAAAGGAGGGAAGCAAACATTTAGGGGTGCAGTGTACCATGCTGGACTGATGCAATACATTCTCTTTGTGGGACCGTAGTGGTAAAGCCGCTGGACTGTGGCTCTGCTCACCAGCCGTGAGATGATTAATTCAAACTTAACACCAGAGAAGACACTAATATTCATCACCTCTGCTGCATTCCTCTCCAACGCCAGCCAACAGCTCTCCTAATTCATCAGCACAGACTACTACACCCCAGCGAAGCTGCACAACAACAGTGTATGCTGATAGAAAACAATGCAGGAGAACTCAAATCGGCGTCCATTTACATTTTTACCAGGAGGATGACGCCATTGGGAAAATCTGGCCTGCTTTAAATGTCGTACAGAAATGATCTGTATTGCAATAGACACACCTAAATTAATTTAGTCAAAATGGAAACATATATATATATGTGTTTGTGTGTGTGCACATATATACAGTCAAACCAAAATGATTCCGACACCAGATATATATTTTTAAAATTATTTTCCTGGGTGCAGGACACAGTTCATTTATGTGAGGTTAGCAAAATAAAGTAAACTGTGACATATTATGCTAAAAAATAAGTAAAGTAAAATTAAAATGGTAAAATTTATAAAGATTTGGGACCAAAAATTGTTCAGACACTTTGACCTGACCTTGTTTTGCTTAAGTGTTTTTTCTTTAATTGCTAATGCGACCTTTTTACACCACAGACTGAACAAAATTAAGAATTTCTTAGTAATTGGTTGACCTAAATGGGTATTATCTGTGTACTTAAATTGAACATCTGACATATATTTAACCTAATTCATTTGTGAGACAGTCTAACAGAAGGATATCTAAAACCAGTGAAATATCAACTGATTTAATAACTCTGAGTTTGTGTCATATTGTATTACCATTTTCTAAAAACTATAGAGAATAAACTGTGATCATGTGAGAAATTTTAAAAGTGTCTGAATACATTTTGGTTTGACTGTATATGCACAGTGCACCATAATATTCTAAATAATAATAATAAAAAAATGTAATATATATATATTATTAATTTAATTTTTTAATTGTTTGTCGTTTGCTATGGAGCGCCCAAAGGGATATGGTGGTGGGAAAAAAAAAAGAGATATAGGGAAAATTATTTATCAATGCTTTTGCGTTCTCTAACAAATGGTTTGTGTTCCCCTGAGAACTTTGTGAAACTTTGCGTAAACTTTTGCTTTCTGCCAATAAACTTAAAGGGTTTTCTGAGTGAACGCAAAGTTTGTCGGGAGAAGGCAAAGGTTTTGTGAGCAAACACACAGTTACTCATGGGAGCATTTGCAAGAGAATGCAAAAGCATTGACTTATTTTATTTTTTTACTCCCATTAATTTTTTTTATGTCCCTTAAGGAGCTCTGTAGTTTGCCGACCTAAATATTAACATAATATGTTTCAATTTACATTTTTACATTTAGTCATTTAACAGTAAGTAATCAAATAACTTTGTTAGAAAACATTTTTTTAAATAGATAAATTATAATACATGAATAATAATAATAATAAATTATATTATGTTTATTTTTTTTATCCTAAGTTTACATCATAAGTAATTTATTTCTGTTCTAATTTATAACTTTCACACAACTTTTTAAGCCAGTTCCATTTAATCCTTCATGTCGTCTTTGTGCATTAAGAAAGAGTTTTTCTTCAAATCTTCAGATCTCTTGCTCTATGTGATGCATGTTGGTTTTACCATCGGGACATCCAAAGATATTTGCAAATATGTGAATGTAAAAAATATTTGTATTATTGACATTTATAAGATGTGCATGTTTGCTTAAAATTCCCATATGGCAGTATATAATTTGAATACAAAGGTCACAGTTATCTAAAATAATCACAATGTAAATAATCGCGACAGGCATAATGCGATTTCATATTGTAGTCCGTCGCCTTTTCTTTATTTCCATATGACGGTATGCTGAAACCAGCGGTCCTGTGCTTTTTGTTCTTTTGAAAATAAATCCCATTAGTCTATACGACATCATACACTATTGTGTATCTCTTTTGTTTCATGCCATTCAGATGCCTGGCTCGAATGAGATATAGATCATCTGAATCGCGATAGTTGAATGGAAGGATTGTTAGCATGTAAATTCAGCTCTTAAATTAGCACCTTTCATTGTGTAATCAAGTTCTGCTGTATGCTGGAAAATAAGACTTTAAGGTTCTGAATCCTGCGTTGCTATAGAAATCTTTTTTTTTGTCTTTCTTTTTTTTTTCAGTACAATCCCTCTCCTCATCAGACGGAGAAAATACCTCACTGTTGTGCTTTGCATTGTTGTTAGCCTTCCATTCAAACAAAGGAGACATTTTATGGTGCAAACGGTCTATTCATTGTTGCCTCCTCTCATAACTCCTCTCAGAAACAGCCCTTTATGCTAGAGAAACACCCTCATATGTTAAACAGACAAAAAAACAAAAAACAAAACAAATCCCTTCTTCCAAGAGGGAAAAAAGAAACGTGCATTTTGCCGAGAGCTATTTTTCTCGTTTTGTCACAGGGGAGCGAGAGTTAACACGTGCCTCAACATGGCGGCCTTGACCGCGTATGAAGTAGAACAAAAGTGCTGACTTCATCTCCACTTTCCTTTTCTCTCAGTAGCCAGACAATCTCATCAGCACTGCTTCTCTTCAGCATCTGTTTCGGTTATGATGGCCACCTGTCCTGTTGTCCCTCGAGACTAACAGATAGGACAGACAATTCACACATGTAGAATGCCAAAATATGGTGTTGGCGTTCACACCAAAATCTTTTGCTTTTTGTTCTCAAGACATGTATATTCACCTATGGTCTGCAGGCAGGGTGTTTTATTGTTTGGAATATGCCTCGTTTAGCGTTTTACCTTTCAGGTTTAAGTGTTTATGCATTATATGGTGCATAACATGACTAAACGCAGCCTGAAGAGTGTGGGTTGCATCTTTAGAATAATTTCATGGTTTGATATATATATATTTTTTTTTTCAGATTTGAAATACTGTACTTCATAATGGGATCCAAAAGCCTGAGACCATAGAAATCCAGCATTCAAATTCCCACATAGTTTGCCATTTTCAAAGGTGGGACCAGCTGAAATATTTCAAAACAATTCTCATACATTCTCTACGTACATTTTCCTCTTGTTTGGAGCTTTTGACATTTTCCAGCACTGGTCATTTTAAATAATCAATCCTTTTGAAATAAATAATAATAATAAACTAGTTGTAATGCTTTTTCACAAGTGTTCTCAGACTCTTGGACCCCACAGTACATCCATGTATTTGTGTTTGAATGTGTCTGCTCAAAAGCGGTTAAACATACCTGTGAAACGTCTAAATCTAAGTGTTCCTTTGATACAGAGAGGAAATCAATTCATGTCTGTCAAATTTCTCTCTTCCACGAGGTTTGTTTAGTAATTTGTTTTAACGTTGGCAGTCTTGACAGCCCAAGAAGGTGAACATGGCAAACTGTGGGACCAGCTGAAATATTTCAAAACGATTCTCATACATTCCGTAAGTACATTTGAAATGTTTCCTCTCGTTTTAGACCTATTGACATTTTCCAGCACTGGTAATTAAAAAATCATCAGATAATGACCCAGCAGTACAATGCTCTTCTTATTTATTCAGAATAAATGAATAAACACATTTATTATTAAATAGAGAATGATTCTCTCCATGACCTTTTTACAGTTTGAATGCAAAGTGTCTTAAAAAAAAAAAAAAAGTCTGAATGGTATTGAGCATTGCATAGCGACTGACTTTCACCTCTGGAATACTTGATTCTAATTGGTCGATCGCAGCATTCCACAATCACGTGTTTTGTATAATGATTGTTTACCTATATATTTGAATTTGCGCCAGGCAACCAATTTCTTACCTGTATTTCAAATGATTTTGAAGTATGTTTCTTCTCACAAAATAAAAAACCATATCACTTCATAATAATAGCTTTTGCCAAAGTGTAGACATCAAAGCCTCAAATGAGACGCAGATGTATATGGAGCAGAAGGCACCTGCTAGTGGTCTAACCCTAACACTACCCCATACATAAATCTACCTTAACCGAAGCGCCTCATTTGACGCTAAAGGGTACCATGCGCGTTGGATGTCTACGCTTTGGCAAAATTGTCGTATATGGTGCCTTGGGATGAGAATGAGTTGAATAATAAGGTTTCACTTGTTACACCGTGTCCTAACTACACGCGACGTGATAAAATTCCAGCGACAGCAAGTGTGTCTGTCCACACTAGACGTGACTGTGAGACGCCACACATTCAGAACAGCGTGTGAGCGGAAGTCTCTCTGTGAAAGCACACTGTTGGCCCGCACTCGCATTGGAAATGGGTAAGGACATAATCAAATCAAGAAATAACATTATTAAAAATCTAAACATGAACAAAATATACTCATTGACTAATTCTGTTATGAAGTACAGTTGTATGTTTGCATAGAATTCATTTTGAACGCTACATTACATGCTTTCAAAATCTGAGGTAAATTATCCGTTATCGCGTGTGGCACAGTGACCTATTTTTAACTAAAAATAAATAATGTGTACTCATAACCAGCGTAATGTCTTCATTCTGTCAGCCGCGACGTCGCAGAAATAGGAACCGTTTCTAAATTAGAAACTTTGCGTGTCGCCGTCGCGTCTGGTTAGGACAAAAACTCTGATTAACATGGAAAAGATACCTTTTATCGCCGCGTCGCATGTAGTTAGGACACGGTGTTAAAGCTGCAGTCCGCAACTTTTTCCGCTCTATAGATTAAAGGGTTAGTTCACCCAAAAATGAAAATTAAGTCATTAATTACTCACCCCCATGCTGTACCAACCCCGTAAGACCTTCGTTCATCTTCGGAGCACAAATGGAGATATTTTTGATTAAATTTGATTAAATTTAAATTTGGTGGATCACTGCTACATAGGCACCCTAAGGGATTGAAACTTGACGGCCCAGAAAGTCATCGAAGAAAATTTTTAAATATTCCGTGTGACTACAGTGGCTCAACTATAAGTTTATCAAGCGACGAGAATACTTTTTGTGCGGAAATAAAACAAAAATAACGACTTTATTCGACTATTCCTTTTCTTCCTTGAAGGCCTGAGACGAGAGTTCAAGAGATTTCCACGACGCATGCGCGAGGATTGTGCAAGAAGTAGTTGAAGGAGATCCACCTCTCAAATTTAATCAAAAATATCTTCATTTAAGTTTCGAAGATGAACGAAGGTCTTACGGGGTTGGTACAGCATGGGGGTGATTAATTAATGATTTAATTTTCATTTTTGGGTGAACTAACCCTTTAATAAACAGAACTGTATGTGTCTTGCGGAAAAACATTGTAGCCAGAGCTACTTCACTCTGTTTATGTCTATGACGAGTCACGTAGGTACTGGGGTTCTCAGCAGTGGTACGACCCGTACCAGTCTAAAATAGTCTGAATATTAACACATATTATATAAATTTTGTACATTTTGAACACAAAAAGGTTACAGACTACATTAGTAATAAAAATTAACTATATTTCTACAGCATTTATTAATCTTATCTACTGTCAATCTCAACATTTACTAATACATTGTAAAAAAAATATATTGCTTATTGTTAGTTCATGTTAGTTAATGCGCAATGAGACCCTATTGTAAAGAGTTACCAAATGATTCATTTGTAATATTAGTCGTTATTGCAAAATGAACCCCTCCATGTTGGTTTTACGACGCGATAGGCTAAAGAATGGCACTTTGGAGCCTGAAGTTTCACTTGATCGCCTTGCATTTCACAACACCATTTATATCCAGCAAATGAAACAATTATCTATTATTCCTTACTTTAACTAGTTTTGTTAGTCTTTCATAGCAAAGGCTCGTACACCTGCTTTTCTCCATTGTTACAGATGGGTCGTGCGCTATCATTCGGCACAATAGCTGCCTTTTAACTCACAGAAATAGCTTGGGAGTGACACATTAACACAGGTGTTCCTCTCACAGCTAAGTGCTCCACGAGGTGAAAGGCCTTTAAGTACCTGTTGATAGGTGACAGGGAGGGACATGTTAATAAATACTGTTAGGCTGTGGAGAGGGGCCTGGTGTAATCGTGTGCAGTAAGTCAGATTGCTGTCTGGCTCTCCAGCAACAGTAAAGAGTTAATGACACGCTGTGCCAACCGCACGCCTCCTCTGCCTCGCCTCTCTATTGTAAAGGCCCTGCGCTACACAAAGCTGAGAAGAGGGATGAGCGGAGAGAGGCGGCGTGCCTGCCGATGAACAGGAAATGAAACAAAGAGAGAGAGGATGGCCTGATAGCAGTGATTATTACCCAAAATATCATATAAAGATGGCAGCGAGCATGAGGGGGAGGACTAGCGTGCCGCCCACTTAGCCTCGCATAATGAAAACGTGCAAGGTGCGAACGTGGGCCAGAATCGTTCTTGTGAACGTGTATGTGTGTGCGTGAAAGAGAGCGTGAGGGTGGGTGGGTGCGAGGGATAAATGCTAGGAATTCAAGTGTATTTTTCAGGAATATCAAGGTTACAAGAATTCATTTGTCCTTTCGCCGTTCTTCGGGTTTACCCTGGAGAGACGGACCGCGGTTCCACCTTTTAAAAAGGTAGTTAATCTGGAACTGAAACGTACACCGGCTCGACGTGCCCTTGTAATATGTTGCTCGACATGAAGGAGCCGATCAATCTGCTTTTGATTCATGGACATATTTCTCAGATTAACTCTCCGCTGCCATTAGAGCCACCGGATCAGTAGTGAAACGAGGTTAAGACATGCAGGGATAGGTAGCGTTTCCTGT
This sequence comes from Pimephales promelas, assembly GCF_988280905.1. Taxonomy (NCBI): domain Eukaryota; kingdom Metazoa; phylum Chordata; class Actinopteri; order Cypriniformes; family Leuciscidae; genus Pimephales; species Pimephales promelas. The sequence goes on along the minus strand of NC_142786.1, from coordinate 9,412,766 downwards.
TTATGGTGATATTACCATGCATTAACAGCTCTCGTTCTTCCAAACAAATGAAATCCACAGTAAACTGACTTTAAATCGATAGTTTTCATCTGTAGCCTGCAGAAGTTGGACCGAGCTGAAACAATGCTGCAGTCAATGAGGAGGCTGAATAAATCTTAGGATTGCGAGTCGGACGCGCGCAAGCTCTGACCCTACTAAAAAGGAAGTAAATGCAAGGTCTGTTACATGTTACAAATAATTTTGTTTCTGTTTGGACGACCTGTGACTGTGCCGCACATTCTACGTTAATGTGCCGCTATGTTGATTGGCACCCGTGATTTTTAATTCCGATTGATTAGTTTGGTTGATTCATGAAAAAAACAATAGAATGATTTGCTCACAAGTTTTCAATAAGCAAAGTAGCCAGGCAAATATCTTAGAAATATTTTTTGGATTGTTTTCATAATTCGGAAAAAAAAAAAAATTGTATATTCACTACTTGTAAAAAGACTTCTAATTATTGACAATTTCCTGGCCTTTTCCAGGTCATTTATCAAGTCAAGTCACCTTCATTTGTATAGCCCATTTAACCATATAGATTGTTTCAAAGCAGCTGTACAGTGATAATAGGAAAATCAAAGTTACAGTGATTTTTTTTGGCTCTAGAATAAAGTTATTATCCAGCTAAAGTTCATTTTGATTGATTCACTTCCCTTGCAAACAACACTTCCACGTTTTGATTGATTCACTTCCCTTGCAAACAACGCTCACACGACACTGTTTTAACAGAAAACCCTTTATAATTATATCATTTATTTTGAATTCAGACTGATTTTTAAAATGAATCGTATGTGAACCGATTTAGTCGATTCATTGATTGAGAATGATTCACTCACAGGCTGGAATTCACCATTTTTCCAGGCCTGCAAGCACCATTTCATAAAATATGTCCAAGTTTTCCATGACAGTGAGTTTGGGAATGACTGACAAAAAAGTTCCCTGGCTTCAATTTTAACAGTGACATTTTTAATAGAAAACTTCCATTTTAGCGTGAGCGTGAACTCCCTCTTTTACCTGCCGTCTGTTCCCGCAGTCTGACCTCCTTGTATAAGGTGTTCTATTATATTTTAAAACGATGGGCAGATTCTATTTCCTGTCCATCAATCAGCCACTTAAAATGTACTATGCTTGAGATTATGACGAGCAAATTACACATACAAGAGCTCTCAGCTTCAAAATGGTTATGAGAGTCGTTAAGAGTGTAATTAACCTTGTGTTAAGTGGCATTTACTAATGATTAATGTGCAGTATTATAAAGGCAGATTGTTTCCTAAAATGAATACCTCGAACATAGCCAGTTTAAGGCTAATTGATTCAGACATCAATAACCTGATGCGGGATCAATTACAACGCCTATTATCAGAGCGACGGCAGAGCGAGCCAGCTTTCAGTTGACACAAATGGCTTACTTAGTGATAAAATTTATCGAGCCATATTTGCTGACAACACATTGTAGGAAGTCTAGGTTTAGTTGTGACTTGAACTTTGCATCTGGAGAGTTTGCGATGCACCAAATGCAGGAATTTCAGTGTCTCCTAGAGCCGTCATGTCGAATCTTGATGAAAAGGGGCAGTTGAGGACTCTGTCTCTCCCCTTGTTCTTTGTCCGCTCCGCTGACCCGCTGTTAAGCTCTGTATTTGTGTAGCTTCTGCTATGTGTTAGGCCTCTGCCCCACTGTCCCTTTCTTTCTCTCATCCTCTCTGTCTCCCCCTTTTGCTCGCTCTAGTTTTACATGAGTCCGTGCCTGTGTGTTTGTGTGCGTGCGTGAGGCCCTGGCCTCTCAGTCTGCCTTTCACAGAGCGAGATGCCTGTCATTCTAATCAGCCGGCTGCCCATCTCTTCCACCACCAGCTGGCTGAGTCAACAAGAGAGAGGGCGAGTGTCTGAGTTGACTGGGCTGCCAAAGAACATATGCCCCTGTAACGGTATCTACTCCCCGAGCCCTGAGCGCTGGAACTCACGGTCTTCTCTAGCTGGCAGGGCCGTCTATGATCCGTGTCTGTTAAACCCATGTCTGACTGACACTGCCAGTGAGCTGGATCCTGACACACTGACGCTCAGCCGATCTGACACGCCGAAGCTCGCGCTGGATGATTCCTCCGTCCGGAGGAGCACGGGCATTGGAGGAAGGAATGGCGCAGCGATATTTCAGATACAGGTTTCAACAGGGATGAGATAAGAGATGGATGGGTAAAATTACGCTCTACAAACATGAAATGAAAAAAAATAACCACCTTTAGATGTGACTGTTATAGCTATCTGACCATTTTTATTCATTGCTGAAGGTCTGAATAATCAGCTAATTGCATGCAGTGCAATTAATGGAAACTGTAAAAGGGATGAAAAATAAATAAATAAACAACTGAAAACTGCACAGAGATTGCTGACCTCTCTGAAAATAAATTTCTGGAGGCAGTGTTCTCTGAAACTACCCCCAGGCCAGCCCTCAGAAATAAGCCGCTCTGCTTGCCGTTGCACGCCATCTGCTGGTTGCCTTAGTAACTGTTGATAAGACGCTGCTGGCTCGTTTGATGGAATTTCAATCCTAACAAAAATAATTTTAATTGAAATATTTCAGTACAGGTTTACTTGATTATCATAGTTTCATTTGATAACGTTTACGTGTGTTGAAAAACTAGAATGCTATTTGTGCCAGTTCCTACGAGCACTTTAATAAGGAGGATATGGCTAACGCATTTCAACAGTCGTCAACATCGTAAACCCTGCAAAGTTTTTTATATTGTCATTAATATATATTTTATGTGGATTTATAACACCATAGTTTGGAAAAAAAAAAAAACTTTGCATCAAATTACAAGAAACTAGTTAACGCTGTGTTTCTATAGGCTGCTACAGCCTTTAAGAGTGATGGGGAAATTGATGAGAGAATCTTTCTCTCTTCTGACTGCCGTTAATGAGTCTCTCTTTTTGAAAGTTGTGAAAACAATAATGTGGAGTTTTTCTTTTGCTATTCGAGCAAATGGGAACACACAAAATGTAGTCTCTTAATTCACCGCTAAGTTTACCCAATTAACGTCACACCTTCACCTCAGAAACCCGGAAATGCGAAAAGGGTCTATAGAAAAGTTTTGCGGTAAGTCGAAGCTTATGTTTCTTTGACAGTTTCTCTATTTGTATGCTGCATTTCATATCCTATTACTAAGAAGAGGGAATGGGGCAACATATTTTAAGAAGGTAGACCGTCATGTTTGTTTCATAAACTTCAGCTTTGCAATTTAATGTACGTCATTTAGGGAGCATTTAATCCGCTGAAGACAACTGTGTAAAACTCAAGTGCAATGATGGTTGTTATATAGCCGTAGGTTCAGTTCACCTTCATAAAGTCACTCTTGGCTCATTAAAGGTTCTCCCATTAACAATAATCCTTCAGCATTTGGCTTAAGGTATTTGGGCAAAGAAGAAGCACGCAAATGCTCCGCTTTGTCGACTTTACGGCAACACTGGAATACATTAAACTCCTGCGCCCTTCTCCATAACTGTTTCCCGCTGTGAGTAATTAGCATTTCTGGGGTAAAAGATTCCAGCATGATTGTCAAGTGTATTACAAAAGACTCAAATTACTCAGGTTTTTTTTCTTCTTCTTTTTTTGCGACCATTTATCTAAGGCCTGACAAAGTCTGCTTCTGTTCCTTGTAAAAGAGAAGGGTGGTGGAAATAAGTAGCCGATAGGACACATTAACATTTTTAATTGAATTACATTTTGCACATTTGGATATATATATAGCCTAGTTTTGAGGTAATATGTAGGCTAATGTAGCTAATACTAAATTATACTTTTACATTTCGAAACTAAAAATAAATAATGTTGAGGTAAATGCAAACATTAATGGTGATCATCAAAACATTGCTCTTTTTGTGTGAGTATAGCAACACTGGCCCAATGGTGTGAGTTTGGGGGCGGGACTAGAGGCTATGTTTGTTGACCAATGACTGACGGGGAGGGAGTGTTCTGTAAAAATGTTTGAAAACAGTGTTTGCAGTTCCATTTGGTACCCCTTAGTTGTGGACAACTTGCTTTTAAGACAGTCACCATGAAGATACTTGGTTTTATTACTAGAGGCCATTCATCATTTGTCTACTAAACATCTTGTTAAATACATCAGCACTTCTACTTATGCTATTGTTAACATCACTGTTTGTTAAGAGAGCTTCCCTCCTTCTTCTAGCCCATTATTATCAACTCAATGCATGGGAAGAGGCCTAATCAGAAATTCCACTCCACTTGCTCTGCGAGAGTCGAGTCTTCCTATCACGGTTGCCAATACTGCGGGCTGTGCCTATAAAGAAGTCCCTAAAGAAAATTACACAAGAGTTTAAACCTTCAGACTAATAGCATTGGCACAGACACTTTGCCAATATACATTTATCACCTTCAGCTCTGGCTGGGCCAAAGGTAGTGGGCCAGAGTCATGTCCTTCTTAGAAGTGTCTGGTTGGAAGATTGGACTGTCCGTCATCATTGGCTCTGCCCATTTCCCAAGAGTGTACAGAAGGTTGAAGAGTTGTTTGTGTTGAAGGCAAAGTGATTGAACCATTGTTCTTACACTGTTCTGACTTTGAGAACATCAGTTCTAGGACATTGTTAGAGATCTTTGCGCCACCAGTGTAGAGACCACCGTTGACAGAAGAGGACAAGAGAGTTATAAATGGTGCATGAGCATGTTTGTAACCGCGCTAGTCCATTCATCTTAACTTGTACTGGTCTAGATGAACAAATGACACTTGAATCTGTTGGGCACACTAGAAGAGCTGTAGAATTAGCACTTTTGACTAATCCCATGCTAGTCGCTTTAGTCGAACACTGGGCGGTTTGTTAAGAGGGCCTGACTGATATCCCGAGGCCTGTATTACAGGATTTACTTTAAACGGCTTCTTTAAAATGTTCTGTGACTATTTCTCTTTGCTGTTTTGTTCTTTTGTCAAAGAGTAGACTATACTGGTGCTCTTGCTATACTTCTGAAGGATTTCTGCCAAAAGCATAGCATTAGTTTAAGCTGTAGGATCCAGCTACATACATCAACTGTTAAGTATCAGAAGAAAAAAAAAAGAAGAAGAAAATTAATGGGAAAGGGGGATGTATGAAATGTCCTTAATGTTAATGCTAATCACTTTTTGCCTATTAAGCACAAATTAGTGAGGGCGATGTTAAATGTCACTGGATGTCCTGGGAACCATTTGCACTTTTGAGAGTGCAGACCTACTGAATAGCTTCTGATTAGCATACTTTAGATATGGTTTAATTCTCTCCTCTGCTGATATGAGTCACGAATCACACAGAGCTGTAAAGCTTTGACAATGATGCTAAAGGACAAAGGCTGCTGGCTGTCGAAAAATATGCCGGACAGGTTAATATGTTCGATTGGAGTTGTTCTTCTTTAAGGTATATGTGCCTGACTAGTTTAAGTGTGCTAGGGAAAACAATGTGATTTATATGTTCAGCTTTAGAGAGCAGTTTCGAATGGGTTACTACTGCTGATAATTTGGGGGTGGAAGTACTGTGGCAGTATGATATATACCATGATTATCATTAGTGATGCATTAATATTACAATTCTGGCTGATATACAACAATTATTTTCATGGTATGGCTGATTGTACTGAAACTGATTTTATCGAAATAAATAACTAAATATTAAAAACTTTTAAATACCACGGCCATACCGTTATATAAAAATGGAGATTGATTTTGAGATTTAATTAAAGATTGCATTCAAAAGTGCTATTAAATTATTAATGTTTTTAAAGATTAACTGTAATTGAGTGTCCAATGATGGCAAATGTAATCTAAAGTTAAAAACACATAAAATATCGCACTGAAAAATAAAATCTCGTATGTTATTTAACAATAATCGATTTGGTCATGAATCATTAATAATCATTTTGGTATTTGACTTCAAGACAAGTTAAAGAAAATGATGTCATATTTTAAGGTACTAAATCCATGTGGGCAACACTAAATAAAAATGTTTAAAGTTAATCAGACTTTTCAATGTCTTTTATTTAAAATGTCATTCTTTTTGTCATTTTAGCCAACACATCTAACATTTAGAGAATTTCAGTCGATCCATAACCGAGATCCTCTACATCGAGAGACTTAATTTTCTTGGCCCCCAGCCTCCTGCATTTGACAATGGCGATGCGAGGCAAACAGAAGAGAGTGTCTGCGTCCCTGATGACTAGCGTTCGCTCTTTCAGCTGTTTGGCTGTAAATAATCGTTGATATGCATAAACAGCTCTCTCCATTCATTACTGTCAGCATAGTGAGGGGCCTGCAGGCAGAGGTCGTCCGCCAGGGGTCCGCTCTCCGCTCTCAACCCCGCGGTACCCGTCACTCCAACCTGCTCCGCCGGTGCCCTAAACCCTCCATTAGCAAGGATCCGGGTCGCGACCTCGCTGTGGCATTTGCAATTCCAGATCGTTTGATTAGCAGCGTATTTACATATTTTCCGCCGCAGACACTGTTGGGGTGTCGGAAACACTTGAAGTGTTGTAATTTTCTCTGGCCTTTTTGTCGCGTGGCGATCGGGGCCCACGCTCACACACAAATATGCACATGCGTCTCTTTTCTGTTCTCCTCCGATGACAGTGACAGCGTCCTTCGCTTTCCTGCACCAACTCTACGTTTCTGCTCTGACCCCCAGAGAAGTGCCCAGTGAAGTGGATCACAATCCCCATCTGAATCCTCCAAAGATGGGTGGCCTCTTGCCTTTTAAATTTAGTCTGATTAAAGGTACTGAGTTTTTAATGGATGATTTATATTTTACCAATGACTGCACCAGTCAAACCAATTCATTTAATCCATCTGCAGAGGCAGTTTCATGTCTTGGTAGGAAAAAAAAGATCACAAATGAATCTGTTTAAAGTATTTTCTTGCTCTAACAGGAAGTTTGGGCTGAACATTTGTTTGCTGTCTTTTCTTTCTCCTATTTTATAAAAAGTGTAAATTAAATAATAACTACGAAAGAGAGTTGTAAATTCTGTAGGTAACTGCTTGAATATATTTCTTGAATATATTTATTTACAAGACATGACAAATTGTGTCATGTCTTGCTTTTACCCATTTCTTACAGTGCAAGGCGTCGGTGTTAAAGCTTCTCATTTACTTTTGAATGGGTGACGTCATGTAGCCTGGCTAATGCCAGACCAGGTATCATTGAGAATGAAACATGGTCTGGAAAACACATGTAAATTTTCTCGTATTTGAGGCATGGTTTACGAATGCCCAGAGTCGTATTATTGGGTGCTACGAATGTCTATCAAATGCGCCTGTACGTCTATAAAATGCGCCTGTGCTCCCTCCCCATTCTGTGATTGGTTCCCTATAGAGCTGGTAAGTCCCGCCCATCCGTACAACTCCAAGTGGACCTCTACGTTGAAAAAGCGTCAATGCAAGTGAATGAGAGAAAATAATTCTTTTCTGATCCCGTTTGAATTGTGCTATGAATGTAACATATGTTGTCTGTGAATTTTTTATATAATTTCTCATGTAACGAGTTTGACAGTATATTGTATGATTCTTTGGCTAGCAGTTGTGGAATAGACATAACGAGAAAGACTACACGTCGCATATGTGACGTCGCCGTATAACACATTTTCCCTCCACAAATCACGGTTTTCACCACGCTCAACTAGTTTGAGCTCTCCCTGAAAGAAGGCGGTGAATTGCACCAAAGACACAGGCATATTTAGCGGGATCCGTGTGCTGGTGGGTGTGATGAATATCAAACACGTCGAAAGAGTTGTAGTCCACAAAGTGCTCTCACACAAAGTCTAACCGTCTAAATTCTACCCGCTAAATTGTAGCATTATTTACACGAAAAATTATATAAAAAATTCACAGACAACATATGTTCACATTCATTGCAAAATTCAAACGGGATTAGAAAATAATTGTTTTCTCTCATTCACTTGCATTGAGGATTTTTCAATCTAGATTGAAAAATCCTCAAGCCTCAAACTTACCAGCTCTGCGGCAAGGCAGAATGGGGAAACCCAGGCTAGACATCATGTGTTGCCGATTTGAATTGTGGGTTCCGTCGCGTCGTAGCGGCAGAAGTTGAAAAACTTTTCAAGTGCAAACACAAGCGTCAGCCAATCAGATTTCCTATGCAAATACCCTAGTGCTTAAGCTAGCCAATTACGTTCATGCTACACCGGAAAAGTAATGTGGTTGGGTGTTGTCACTATGACGGTCAGGTCAGCACCAAGCTTCAGACACATCCCTTCATCAAGCGTTGACGCCTACGCCCCGTGTGAATGCAGCGTAGGGCTTGGACCAAGATGGGTCTTGCGCATGACCCACCTAGTGGCAAATGCAATCCTGCCCAAAAATCCATGTGGGCAATTGGCACGGGGCCATTATGGAACCCATGGACAATCCTATATAATCCCCAGTTTTTCAGCCCATTTCATGTCAAATGTACATACATATACTGTATGTGTTGACTGGGTATAGGTTCAAATGTGAGCTTGAACCGTGCCCCACGGTTTGTTTCTAAACAGAGGCCTATTGTGTGTGGTTAGTAGATCAGACAGACTCCCCCAGTTGTTTAGCAATGTAATCCCAAGTCATTTGTCACAGCACAGAACAGCAGCAGTAGCTATGCATGCACAAAAGGAGATCAATGCAATTAGCAGCCATTTCAATGCAAAGGACTTCAATACTAATGTAAGTGAACACACATGACTGAGAGAGGTCAGAGAGAAAAAGAGGGAGAGAAAGAGATATGTCTGATTAAGTAAAATGCAATTTAGACCATGTTATAATTTGGTGCTTTAGACATTTAACACTTACACAAATAGTAAAGATGAATCTTTACAGTAGATTACAGTATTTGCAGGCTGCAAGGCTGTATCTTGGATGACAGTGTGCATACATTGACTTTTTATCTGCTGTCTAGAGCAGTGTTTCCCCTACCACAGAAATATATTCAGAACAACCACTCAATTGCAAAATTTTTTTGCCCAACTCCTCCATTAACAAAAATTAATATAGAATTATAGCTACCCGCAACAGGGATTCTTTCCAGGGACTTGAATATTTTGAATCTGGTTGCTAAAAAAGTGGATTGCACTGAGTGGGTACAACATTTTAACAAGAACTAACCTTTTCGACCATTAAAAAAGCATGTTCTACATAGTATGAATGCGTGTAGTATGAATTGAATTTGGAATTACTACATCTGCCATGATGTCACCAGCATGTGACTTATGATGTCAGTTGTGTTGCTTCACTGTCATTCAGACCTCCTCTCACGTGACCTCATAGGATAGTAAGGTGTCCATTAGATGTGCACTTCAGAATCTCAGCAGATCTAGTAGGTCATCCGTGTACTTTAGACCTATTATTTTATGAATATTTGGATATTCTACTATTTTTATAAACTGTCTTTTTATCTACTATATAGTAGGGAAGAAGTCTTTACCTAAAATTGTGGTGTTTCTTAGAAGATCTGTAGATATAGAGAGTTTAAAGGAGTAGTTCACTTAAAAAAAAAAAAACTTTCTCCTATATGTCCTGTCTTTCTTTCTTCAGTTGAAAAGAAATTAAGTTTTTGATGAAAACATTCCAGGATTTTCTCCATATAATGGACTTCATTGGGAACCAAACGTTTCAAGGTCCAAATGAGAGTTTCAGTACAGCTTCAAAGGGCTTTAAACAACACCAGACGATGAATAAGGGTCTAATCTAGCGAAACGATCGGCCATTTAAAAAATCGACGGTCGATGGATTACCCCCTTGGTTTTAGATGATATAAGCAATACTTGATACTTGATGGTTATAATTTACTGAGGGATGTGCATCCATGTTGACCAGTATGTCTAGCCAATCAACATTTTAAATGGAATATAGCCTATAAATCAATAGTCAATGCCAATAATTGGCATTCCATCTTGCTTTATTGCAGAGTTGTAACTAAACTGACTTGGAGACTAGATAATCATCGTCTTGTTTTAAAAGTATGTGAGCCTAATGAGGAGTGCCATCATGCCCGAATTGTACTGGTCCCCACAGATGTTTTGCTGGAAAGTGCACGTTTCATTTCGTGTACGCGCATGAACGCACGTTAACGCGTGACGCAGTTATCTTTTCCTAGATGCAGTTTATAAACAAACACAGTTGCCCGTTGTCGTTTATCAAACGTCATAATTAATTGTATTTCGCTCTCACTTTTGTTTTTGTCAGGCACAGTCACCGAACACATCCCTTGAAGTGGCCGGCATTAGCAAGCAAGACACAGAAAGACCAAAAGATGCACTGCTACTAGGTAAGACAGACAGACAGACTAAAGAGAGATGCACATCAACTTAATTTTACTCTTCTTTGTTGACATCATGCTTGGAGAGGAGAGAACACAAGTCTACCTCAAGTCTAAGGCAATTCACTCTCATTGTGTTTTCTTCTCTCTACTCGTGACCAGAAGGATAGTTTCACTTAATTTTCTCATCAATGTTGTACACTTTGATTGACGTACTTTGACACAAGGGGGAGGCGGGCCTTGAGTAATTTGCAGGGCCCAACACAACTTGTGTAGGCTAGTGTGTGTATAGGGCTGATCGGCTCTGACTTTAGTAAATTAAATACGAGTCATAAAAAAGTCAGAATCGTCTACAAATGAAATGTCCAAGTCCCAAAGATAGTGGCCTAGATCAGGGGTTTCCAAACCTGGTCTCCCTTATCGGACACACCCAATTCAGGTCTTGCAGTCAAAGCCACTTTAAGGCAAGCCTCCAAGGTAAGCAAAAAATAGCGTAATGTGGTACGCAGGCAAGGGGACCAGAGGCTGTTTTTTTATCTACTCTTCAACATGTTTGCTCTTAAACATTTGGATTGATCTCTTGAGTTTACATTAAAAAAAAAAGCTGTTTTATAAGAGAAGTCACAGACATTGTGCGACAGGTATGATTCAGTTTATGCCACTTCTCATTCAATTCTATATCTGCAAACAGTAATTGACTATCGCACAACTCTGAACAAAATTCAATGACGGCAAGGCTGGAATGTGATTGGTTATCAAGGCACGCGTGATCCAAGTTGGCCGCTACGCTTTCTCTAACGGAAGAGCCAATTATAAGACAATTATAGGCTACATCCAAAATTGCATACTTCCCTACTAATGTATATATATATATATATATATATATATATATATATATATATATATATATATATATATATATATATTATACATACCATATAGGACATACTTTTTTAAGCGGCCGTTGCTTATTCAAAATAATTCAATTCAATTCAAATTTATTTGTATAGTGCTTTTCACAATACATATTGTTTCAAAATAAGTACCTACTCAAGAGAGTATGTGATTTCGGACACAGCCACTGTTGTAGTCTCTACTAATAAGTTGATGATTTGAATCAGGTGTGTTTGATGAGGGAGAAATACAAAATGTGCAGTGCTGGGGATACTCCAAGATAAGTCTGGGAAACGTTGGTCCATAATATTAACACTATTTTATATTTAACACCATTTAGACCAAAGGTAAGGGTAAAGTTTAATTTAAGTGGTTCAAAACTTCAACAGTTGACAATGTATGAGATGGAGATGATGTGATGAGGACAGTTGACAGGTTTTGTGTACTTGAACAAAATATATGTGGAGGGGAAAAAAGAAAACTTTTAAACACACAAAATACATTCCATACATTCAACTTCTACTTCTATTCAAACCACAAAATTAATAGTGTTACATAAAGAAAAAAACAAAAACAATCCAATTGCAAATGAATTCATAACATGCTATTTAGTTTTCTTAGGTCTTCTGCTCTAGTACTTAGGGGTAATTTAGTAAAAAGCTAACAGGAAAAGCTATTCATGTTTTATTTTTGTGTGTCCTAGGACCAATTTTAAAAGATTCCATGATTTACTGTTAGTAAATTACAATTACGCAGTCACATTTCATCCCAATGCAACTTTCAAGACATAAATTGCAGGAACATAAAGTCCCTATAACAACCAAGGGTTAAGTGCCTTGTTCAAGGACAATGGTGATAGAACTGTTCTCAGTAACTCTCAGTTCCTGGGTCACCACCACTGCTTAGAACATGCAACATGTTACAGTTTGACTGCTGAGCATCAATACAAATGCATTCTGGAGGATCTTCTTAAACAAAATTTGTGATGTAGGATCAGTTTTCTTGGCTTAGTTTCCAACACAAAGACTTAGGCAATATAAATGCTCTAGATAAATGTTCATTGTTGACTCTTGTACATATCTAAATGCAATTAAAAGTACACAGCTGTGTGACTGTATTTGTAAATAGGCTACCTAATTACCATATACAACATCCATAGAAATATATGGACAAGAATTTCTTTGCGTTTACGTTTTCAAACTCTAAAAAATATGGCATTCTAAAGCTTTATAAGTAGCATTATAAAACACACTAAAATCCCCCAATCTAGTCTTGCTCTAATTACTAGTCTCTCTATGATGCAATAATTTAAATGATTATACAGACAACTTGCAACTCTTCATGTTAAGATTAAAATAGATCCTTCATTAAGAACGTCAGCATTTTAACATGGCTTTAAGACCTGATGCGCCATTGAATTTGTTGTTTCGTTTTTTCTTGAAATACAATTATTCATAATCCACTGAGGCAAACATATTTGATGGAAAAAAGGAGTAACACATTGAAAATTAAGTGCAGACAAATAATATTCCTGACTTTGTTGGACCAATCAGATGACACTAACGCAAAATATGGCATGTGTCTTTACCTTAAACTCTTCAGAAAGATTGTGTATGAATACGACACTCAACGCAAGTGGAAACCCATGTAACAATACGACTGCGCTTACATAAATACTTGAAATCCCAGGTATAGCACAATACAAAAGTGTTTAGGTCATATTTTGATTATAGTGCCAAGTGTTTGTCCAACCAGTGACAAAACACACACACATCTATATTACAGTATATATGCCTATAATCAGCAAAACCTAAACTTAAGCACTGAATTTCATTGCATGTCTCCTTCGTGTGCAATTATGCACTGGTGTGAATGAATGCAGGCTTTGGAATTTCATCTAACTCAAGTCCTGAGAAATAGAATGTGGAAAACACAATCGCACACACACACACACGCACAAACTACACTCGTTGCGGACTAAGGCTATTTAGTTTAACAACTAGTCATTCGGGGAACTCGGAGGCAGCATTTCAAGTTTAGGGGATCAGTTGAAGTCCTTGGGTTTGAGAACGCAGCTCACTGTCATACTCCATCAGCTTTGACCTCGTGTTGCCAAGGTTTTAGCCCTCAAGTGTTTTGCAAGTTCTGGATAAAGGAGGTGTAAACATGTTGCAAACATGTCGTCGGCCTGTTCTGCGTAGTCTCGTTTTAATCTAGAGCTTTGTGTCAGTTGAAAATGAAAAAAAGGAAACACTTCCCATCAAACTAATCTAAAAACACGAACAAATCCAATGCCGTACATTAGACAAAGTCTTCCTTGAATGCCGTATTTGAGCATCAAACAGTTTTTGATGGACTTTTTATAGATTTCGATCTTGAGCCGGTCGTGAGGAGGTGGGGATGTTCAGTGAGATCCGGAGGGGTCCGTGGGTTCATTGGTAGGGGCTTGGCGGAGTCTCCTGTCTGGGTACTGTGCGTTGTCGAAGGCTAGACGGTGCACGGTCTGGACATGAGTCTTCAGGTTACCTTTCTGCGAGGCGCTGTAAGGACAGTATCGGCACTGGAAAGGTCGCTCACCTGAAACGGACACACAAAAAAACAAGATGAGGTCAGAGCCCGGACCCGAAGGTGAGAGCGAATCCGAGTTTTGGAACCAGAGAGGAGAGAAAGGTGACGTGGCGGTGATGTCGAAGGGCTGGCTTCGAGAGCGCTGCCTTCCCTTTTCAAGAGGAAAGAACAGAGACAGGTTGGGAAGGTGGGGGGAGGGACCGTGGCATGATTGATGGGCTGATGACATGCCATATGGAGACGGTTGACTGTTCCCCCCCGAGGGGACGTCAGCCTTTTGTTTTCTGTTTCTGTCAGCTGTTCGTACAAACACACAAACTCACAGACACAGGAATCTCTGCCTGCCTGCCTTCCCCTGAGCAATAAGACGTCACACCGATGGTAGATGTCGAAAGTCTGGGCATATCAAGTTTTGCGAGGAGAGGCGAACTTGACAACCACACACAGACCTAGTTTCTCCTTCTGCCCATGTCTGTTTGGGGCTCAACACTGGAATAATTGTCAGAGTCCTAGTTTCAGCGTTTAATTAGACTGATGTACAACGTTGTCCTCGCGCAATCGCATAAAAATATCCCCCCACACCTGAGCAAAACAAATGAGTCTGCCATTCAATTTCTCCGTATTATTATTTTTGAAAAATGAATGAATTATCCACTAGGAAATAATTGTCATTCCGAGGGGCTGAAAAGGGGGTATTATCATAAATCATGCCTCATAAAAAAATGAAGACAGACACAATTAATCAGGACTATCTGAGGCTGGCTGCCTGATAAGGTCTGCGGCACAGTAAGAGCTCATCCAGGGGCACCGTGGTTCCCTAGAGGAGTAGAAAGTGAAACCCCGATCCAAAACAGAACTCGCCAAATTACATTAAAGGTTATTGTCAGAGCATCACCAAGAGGGCGGCACAAATTTAATTTGACCTTTACTCTCGGCCTGCTTTTGCCATTTGTAATGTGCAACACATGCAAAGGGGGCAATTCATTAAGGGCGGGCCTCCCCGCTGCAGAAAAGCACATCTCCGACTGTTAAGGTGGATGCTGGATGTAATCCATTTGATCCCGTAACGTCTTGTTTATTTCTAGAATTTTCTGCATGGTAACAACGACGGCAGGTTGAAACTGCACATCACAGAATGTAGAAAGGTGAAGAAATGATTGACAGGACAGAAAAAAAAAACACACAAGAAACACACATATAATGCAAACAACCGAACGAAAAGTGGAACATACTTGTTTGGGGGCTTCTGTAGAGGATGGACTCCAGTTCCCATGAGTCCTTTGGACTCAAACATCACTGTGGGAGCAAGGTGGCCGGGTTAAAAAGAGGAAATCAAATGTAATAGTTGCAAAAATTGGAACTTGTTCTCTTTTAGTGTCACCCAGCAGGGTGTAAACATCGTTCTTGTAAAAATTTAGCTTCTAAAGGAGAACTCTAGCACAAAATGAACCTTTGGTCTAATAAAACATTGGTACCTAGTCGACCGTTCTCTGAGATTTGTTTTCATGATAGGGTCCCTACATGCAAAACGAAGCATTGAGAACTTTGTACTGCAAGTGTAGAGACCGTTTAATAAGAAGATACGTTACGGTTTTCTCAAGATGGCTCCTGTCTGTATACACGAAGTGAACTGTCTTTATAAAATATCGTCTTATTAAACGGTCTGTACAACGTTCTCAATGCTTCGTTTTGCATGTAGGGACCCTCATTATGTTACTGTGTTAGTGTGGGGCTATTTTGAGCCTTGTTAGTGGTATGAATTAGCGATTTCTCTTTACTTAGTAAATGCCCCCATGTACTAGCCCCCATTACTATGCCCCCATGTACGCTAAACAGTTTTTAGAGATAAAACTCTTTACATTCGATTGTGATGAAAACAAATCTCAGAGAACGGTTGACTAGGTAGACCAAAGACCATTAGACCATTTGATTTATGTTCTAATCACATGTTCCTGCTTGGATAAATAGTCTTGCTAAAAAAGTCTTCCTTCTGAAATATATAAACCACTTTTCACGGCCCAATCATTTGGGCTGAAAAAAAAAAAAATATATATATTTTTATCTCGCTGATTACCCTGTTTTACTGGCACGTCAAAGTTTCACGTTGATTTAAAGGATGTTCCTGCTTTTAATGGTCAAATTTGAAGCAAGTATTGAGCATCCTCAAAGCAGGAATCCATTTTAAAAGGTGCAAACCAAGAATCCACCCTCTCATCGAGCATTAGCCGTAAAGGCCTTGAATTAGTATCACCAGTTAGCGTGGCCACAGCAGACAGTGAACTGAAACTACCAATTTAAAGTGACACACAGAGTTAGTGTGCATGCTAATGGAGGCCGGGGGCCCCTGCCCCGCTTCATTTGGAAGCTCACACTGAAGAGAGCAATCACTGATGACGTCGATTGTAAGTCTATGTGCATAGAGACAGAGAGAGCGCTTTGTAAAATGTAGCATTTGGCCTCTGTCACTGGGGATCAGTCTGGATAGTATGCACAACCTTCACAGTCTTCAAAACATTTTTTTTTTACTTCTAAAAATGATCTCTTTAGTAAACTGGAGGTAAATGTACTAAATACTAATAGAAAAGGTGATTCCAGTTGGTAGATTACAATGACAATGAATCCTAACAAGCCCCTAGTTGTTTATGTAAACATTCAATGGCGCACAACCTCATTATAGATTTATTATGGCGTATGAAAGTTTGTTGTTGAACAAGGATGATGGATAGAATCTTATCTATGATGAAATGAAAAAGACCCCAGATTGAGTAGGTGTGTGTGTGTGTGTGTGTGGTTTGATGAGAAGACAAGGGCAAACTGTCACATTTTCTCAGTGAGCATTTGACACATATCATACTGGACTGGTGACTGCTCAGCTTATTAGCATGCACAATTACAGCTCCATAAGTGACATCTGATTAATAATGTATACAATTTTCACAGGTCAGAGTCACACGCAAATATGTTTGCGGCGGAAAGAAAGAAGACTCTCGTTCAAGGACAGAGAGAAATCGCTCGTTATACATACACACACACACTTTGCACATAAACACATACATGCACATTTAAATATATATATGACATTTTTAGGGCTGTCAAATGATTAATTGCGATTAATCGCATCCGAAATATAAGTATGTTTTTGTACATAATATATGTGGGAACACTGTGTATAATTATTTTTTATATATAAATACACACACATGCTTGTATTTATTTAAGAAATATTTTCATGTATATACTGTATATAGATTTATATATAATATATATATTATATATAAATATTTTATATATATATAATACTTTTTTCTTAAATATACATGCATGTGTGTGTGTATTTATATATATATATACAAAATAATTATACACAGTGCATCCACATATTATGTAAACACATTCGATTGGATTCGATTAATCACGATTAATCATTTGACAGCCCTAGAAATTTTTATGGTAATATATAGGAATCATTTAGTAGCTTCTGTCTAATCCAACTTGACTTTGGTGTAAAAGTATTTATAAAATAATTAAACACTGATATTAATTTACTTTTTTTGCTTAATGGATAAAGTATGTTGTATCTGTAAAGTATCTATATTTACAATGATAAAGAATATATAATGTAACATTAAAAGCAGTGTTTAATAGGACTACACTACAATTTATTGCATGAATTGTCTTATAATTTTGAATGTTATTACATTTATAATGATAAAACTGACACAAAAACAGCATTTTTAATAGAAAGGTATTTTGTGAGTGGAGACGCTAATAAAAAAAAATGTAGTTAGTTTCAGTTAGTTGCTTCCCAACGTTTGTTTTTAGTGTGTGTATCTCACCTGTGTGTGATCTCATGTGCGTACGGTAATGGCTGGGCTGGTTGAAGCTTTTCCTGCACACCGGACACACATACTCCCCCTGCTGAGACCCTGACCTCGCCAACCCTACAGTTCACAAACACAAACAGAGAAATGGAAATTAATAGGAAAAACATGTAGCTGAACTTCCACAGAACAGATAGAGAGGTTAGGAGACGGAGAGATAGAGAGAGAGAGAGAGCATCATTAGTATGTTTTATGTGTCATTATGGGAGGCTACCTTCAGGGCTTGGATGGGGAGCTGTCATGCCGCATCACCAGAGCATCTCTGACAGCCTGACATGAACACAGGCCCATGTGACCGCATAAATTACAGTGAATTAAAAGCCTTGCCCTGTGATGTGCCCCCATCTGCGCTACCATGTCACATGTCAGGTGTGCTGCTTTCCCCTTCCTCCCTCTCTCCTTGTCTCCTTCCCTCTCTCTCTCACTGCTCTTTTCCTGCCCGTCGCTCTAGCTATGTCAGCCCTCGTCCGCGCGAGGGGAATCGCTCGGACACGTGCGCGTCGGTGAAGGACTCGCTGAAGTAACAGGAACGGATGTGGAACCTGAAGCAACCGGCATTCGTTTCCCCTCAGGGCGCTTTAAGAGCGCGAGCTGAAATGCTGTCCCTTTGGCTCCTGTCCGTCACCTGGCACTGGTGGTCCTACCTGCTCCGACCCCTCGGGCCAAGCTTTGTCGTAGCGCTGAGCCGTGACTTAGAGTGTTGGTGGCAGTGGTAAGCAAGGCTACGTTTGGTAAACATGAGTCTGTGAGTTATTACCATACAGGAGCGACGCAACAGGAAAAGCAGCGGACGGCGCAAACAAAAGGATAGTCTAATATTGGAAAGGTCACTTTATTGTATGTGACTCAAAGGGCTAAAGAGAGCGCTGATGATATCAGGCCAGACAGTTGACAGAAATGTTCTCTGTCTTTCCGCAGAACTACACTCGCTGAAGCCGGCCAACTGGACCACCGCCTGGCAAAATGTCCTTAAATGAAGTGGAATGAGGAAAAAAAAAAAAAAGCATTTGAAAATATTTTTCAAAGCAGCTGGTGGCTTAATTTGACTCCTCTTGCTCTTTCGTACATTCACTCGTTGAGTTGGCTACTTTGCATATTTGTGGCATCGAGGCGCTGTAACCCCTCGGAAAGCGCCCGGCGTGCTGTTACGAGCGTGATGTTTAAGGCTCGGAATGCCTCTCAGCGATAGCTGTCTGAAATGTTTTTACACACTTTCGTAGGTTACATGATGATGAAGAGATTACTCAATAGTTCCATTAACCTTTGCATATGCGCATGCTGACACAATGGCATGTGGGGTGCGATGTGCCACTTTAGCCCTCACCGTTCTCATTTGTCATTTCAGCTCAGGAGTAAATGTAGTTAATGTGCCTTTGCTGAATAATTCAGGTACTGTGACCTGACAACCAGTTTTCAGCCTGTCAATCTTTACTTGTTTTTCAATGTTACAATGGTCCTGTGAAGTAAGTGTTATTGGGATCGTTCTGACACTTAAAACATTTGTCTGAATAACTTATAAAACAAAACACTTCAAACTAAAAATCAATTGTTTTTAATGCTACTGGTGAATTTAAGCATCACATCATTATAATGTACAATGTGAAAAATGGATTTTCATTTGCAAAAACAATCCAATAAAAGTGTGATTAAATCATTAGTGTTATTAAAGATTAACATTAAGTGAGCATCAGATGATAGCAAAGGTAATTAAAATGCAAATTTGGGAAATGAGCATGCATAAATACATATCCAATTTTGACAGATACCAATACATAATAATAATAATAGTAATAATAATTGAAAAAAACTTTAATACCCATTCCAATATATTATATCTCTAGATTTAGGCCTTCTAAATAGCAATCATCTGAAACGAAAAGCTTTGTCAATGGATAATATTACAAATATTAAACAACTGCTTTATATTTTACTTGCAATTTTTTAACAAATGTGTCTTGTACATCTTATTTTATATTATTCAATTGTATATATCGTGGTGTATATTGACTATATTGACCACCCTGCTCTCTAGGTATTAATATTGGTCACTAAATAACTACTAATATTTGTGATTTTTTTTAAAGGTGAATAGTTTTTCCCTTCAACAATATCTTTAAATGAGTGTGCATCCACTGTAGTTACATTTGAAGGTTTTAGGTTCTTGACTGAGGTATGTACAGTAAATGTAGGATTTGGCTTAATGAATGCACATCTTGCCATTTTTGATGATTTAAAGCGATAGTTCACTTTGAAATACATTTGTTGTTATGTTTTAGCTTCCCTCAAGGGCATCCAAGATGTAGGTGTCTTTGTTTCCGCAGTAGTTTCTATTTTGATATTTTTAGGTCAAACCGTTCTTTTCTGTCAGTCATATAATGCAGGTCTATGGTCACTCACCACCTCAAAGAGCATGCACAGAGAAGTCCAAATTAAACATGATTTAATGACTCACAAATGTAAGTACACATTGATGGCCTAAGACACAAAACGAGCGGTTAACAGTATTTATATCGTTTTACCTCTTGTAACCACAGCCAAGTCCAAGTGATCTGAGGGCGCGGGCGAGGTAAAAACGATACAAATACTGTTAGTTTTCTCACACAAACCGCTCGTGTCTTAGGCCATGTGTACTTACATTTACGAGTCATTAAATCATGTTTAATTTGGACTTCTCTGTGCATGCTCTTTGAGGTGGTGACCATAGACCTGCATTATATGACTGACAGACGGAACGGTTTGACCTAAAAAATACCAAAATTGAAACTACTGCGGAAACAAAGACACCTACATCTTGGATGCCATACCAAAAATTAATTTCAAAGTGAACTATTCCTTTAATCACAAGTGATACAGGAGAATATGGAAGTCCAGTGTGCACCATCCCATTGTAAAGCTAATTGATAAGATTCCTTGACTTAACTTATAGAAGAAGAGAAATAGGCTAAAGTAAAGCACAGTCCAGTACACACAAATCCCTATTCATATGCTCAATGTATCATCATTGCACTGATGAGTCATTAAATTAGATCATAAAATCAGACCAAATTGCATGTTTGTGAACTCGTACATTTTGGAGGGTCCAAATACCGTTTGGGGCCACTAATATTAGCTTAATGGAATAAAATAACAGGTCAAACAGCATCCTATGATAGTGGTTATACTTTCAAACACCCACACTAGCAGCCTCTTACCTGCTTGCTCTGCAATGGTGTTGCTGAAGCCCCAGTGGTGGTAGAGGGCAGCTAAATCATGAGGACTGCAGTTCTTCAAGAAACTCATGATGTCCGTCACAGCTTCTGGACCATCCGCCTTTGACGGTCTCTTGGACTGGGAGTTAGAGGATGGGCCGCTCGAGCCAAGTCTGCTCCAGGGGTCATACCCAGCCACGGACGGTGTATCCTGAGCTTGAGAATCCGACCTACCAGGGGTCTGAGGAGCATGGGCTTTGGAGTCCCTCTGATCCGAGAGGTTGTGTTTGCTAGAGAGCATAAAATGAAGTCCTTCTTGAGGTAGCAGACTTCCCATTACTCTGGTTCCTGTCTTTGGGGTTCCAGTCTTCTGAGGACTTGCCGTGAGCCGCGATGAACTATTTTGATGGACGTCTGCTTTGTGTTTAATGCCTGCCAAATCACTCGTCCTGGACTTGCTGGTCTTTTGTTTGGACGAGTGAGATTGTGCCCCTGGTGCTGTGGCCGCGTGCCAGCTCTTGCTTTGCGAAGAGCTGGACTCTATGCTACTTGTCTGAGGTTTTGATTTCTTTGTCCCTCCAGGGCTGCAATCAGGTGGACTCGTTCGGGAAGTTCTCACCTGTGGCAGAGACGGGCAGTCCTTACCCTCCAGAAAGGGAGGTGGCCCGGTGCGCCTCTTGAAATCGAGAAGCGATTTTGGCCCCTTGAGGCCGTTCCTTGGGGCCCACTTAGGCACCAACGTAGTGCTGTCTACTTTGTGTGCAATTCGTTGGTGGATCCAGAGGACTTCTGGATACAGTGTTGCATAAGAGCAATAAGGACACTGGTGTCTGACCAAACTGTTCAAAAGTGTCGAAGAAACCCCTTCTTTTTCGTTATCCACTTCAATGGAGAGATTAAGCAGATTAGCATCCACTTTATCAGTGGAGCTACTTTCTTTCAACCCCTTGCTCTTTTCATCCTCCGTCTTTGAAGCGGCGTCGCTCAGTGCTGCCCTCTCCAGGTGAGTTGAGGTGGTGTAGGGCCAGTACGGCTGCTGCAGAAGGGCATTTCTCAGCCTTGGGAAGCCTGTGTGGCTCGTTTGGTGAGTTTGGCTTTGGCTGAGTGAGCTGGTTAAGGCATCACTCCTCTGGCCCCAGTCCCTGATCGCCAAATGATGCGTTTGGACGTGGGCAGCGATGGCCGAGGGCTCCGAGGTGCAAAAGTCACAGTGCTCACAGGTGTATGGCTTTTTATCTGTCATGAAAACAACACACAGGGATTTGTAACTATATAACAATAGCAAAAAGTCTCTGAAAGTATAAAAGCTAGCAATCACAATAACACTGATTTTAGATACTGACAGTGAAAACTATTTTAGAGAATCACCACAAGATGGCACCACATAACCATGTAAATTTACAGTACAATGTACTAATCCTGCACAGAAGTTTTATATAGTGTTTATATATATATATATTACACACACATATGCAATGTTTTTTTTATCAAGAAACAGTAAAGACATTTAAAATGCTAGAAAATACTTTCAAAAATAAATTATTTAAAAAATAACATTTCCGCAAAAGTATTAAGCATCGACAATAATAAGACATTTTTTTCTAATATGTCTAATAAAACATATCATTTAATGTGTGACATTGAAAACTCTGTAATGAGTATGTTTATGGCATTGCATAACATATAAATGAAACTAATAATCTACATAGTTACACAAGATCAAAAAAACTTAATGGTGGTAGCACAATCGCACACAGTTTGTTTAACATTAGTACAATGGAGCAATAGACTACTGGGCCTGGGAACTTTGCCTGGGACTACCTCTCCTCATCTGTCAGCAAGATGTTTGTTTACGTTTAACATGTCTGCAATCTCTCAGTAGTGCTCGCGCTCTCTCTCTCTCTCTCTCTCTCTCTCTCTCTCTCTCTCTCTCTCTCTCTCTCTCTCTCTCTCTCTCTCCATCTGGATTCCATTTGGTGGCTTACACTAGCTGCTGTGCAGCCTTCAATCCACTCTCTCTGAGGTTACTTTTGAGCCAATTCGGAGAGGGGGTCCGCTGAGATAAACCTTACACAAACGTAATGGCCATAACTGCGTCCCTAAATTCTTTCTGCCTTACAAAGGCTACGAGAGGAACTATCATATTCTAAGTATAATGTGGTACGATAATGAACCTTTTGGAGGAGATCAATTGTGTGCTGACCATTCTATAGTCTTCACACCTTCATTAAAATATCAGCAGTGATTGGACATCTGTTTTAACTCTTACACAATGAAACCTATGTTCTGGAACATTCCATCCGTGTTAAGTCCTAAGAGGGCATCTTTTGTTTAAGGCAATTTATTTTTCTCAACCTTGTGGTAACACAGGGCCAATCTCTCAGATTATGAATACAACACCCAATGATTTCACTAAATTTGACGAGACTTATCAATCATCAGGACAGATTCAGTGCTCTATGCTTACTGGCTTTGTTGAAATACCTCCCATATGCAGTATTTTTTTAGTGATTTTAGTGTTGTGTTTTAACTGAAGGTCTGCATTAAGATGTGGAAAGTGGAAAAAAGACAAATCTTTAGAGCTTGCCTTCCTGAGGCAGGAAGTCCAGAAATAGCATCATACAAAGAGGGCTGGACACCACCAGCTACAAGCAAAAGATTGTGCAAATCAGAGCCTGGTTTTGCACCTTGATAACTAAACTATGCTATGGTTCAAATATCTCACTTAGTCTGAAGACAGATGTAAAGTGTATGAACAAGTGACACACAATTGAGACTAAAATGTTGTTTTTTTTTTATTTCCCCAATCCTTTGACTATAGTCAATAACTAACTTAGGTCCTTTACAACAAATGTAGTTTTTTTTTTTAAACATTATTATTTAATTATAGCTTTGATGCAGAAGACCAAACAAACTATGGGTACTACATATGGAAATCACAATACTTTTATACTTGATAGGGATTTTGTGCATAAAGCTTAAAATATGTTAATTCTTAAATTGAAATCTAAGAACATGCTCTCTATTTGAAATCAATTATGTACATATCATTATGTAATGAAAATTTAAGCTACTGTATGCACAAACAGTACAATACAACTGAACACGTTAAAATGCGCCGCAGTATTTGTCCACAAGGTGTCTCTGTCCTACTTCAGAAGCAGTATATCATACAGACACCAGCCGTTCTCTTATTCTATACCTGGAGATCTTCCTTTGGTACCTGGTATAAAATTCCTTTCAGTTGTTTGTTGGTTGATTCGGTGGATTAAGGAAGGTGGGTCCACAAGAGTAGGATCAATAACTATAAAAGCGCTCAACTGTAATTTCAAAGGTGACTACAGCAGATAAACCTGCTTTATAAATGTTACTGTAATCCTTTACTTAATCTTCCCAGTGTCATTTCTGATCAGGTACCAGGTACCTGTTGTGAAGTTTACACATTGTTTGGAGCACTGTCACACTTCGGCATGAGTAAAATTAATTCCAAATGTAAATTAATCGAACACACCTGAAACAACTAATCAAGGTCTTTAGGTTAACTAAAAAAGGTGTTGAACAGGGATAGAAAAGGACATTTCTACAATAAAGTGGATTTATAGTAGCAATACTGAGGACCCATAGTGTACAATACACACTGTAAATAGGTAACCCATGAACAGATTCAAATGATGGAATTGAATTCCTTGTGGTGAATGTTAACATTAGCAATTCAATATAAAGGCAAAATCTATGTAAGCATCTGCACAGCATTGCATTGGGAATTGTTACAAACAGGTAGGCAGAACGGAGGTTATGATATGCACTCAAGTGATGCTTGAAGTTATAACAAATGTTCAAACTAAAAACACATTTCTAAGATTGCACCATCTTGAACAGGGATTAAATCTCAAAAAAAGGAAGATGCCCTTACCTGTGTCCCCAAATAACCCTGTCCGCCTTTGATCCCTGAAGTGTCCTGCTGATTCCCCTGCTTTAGATGGGCTGGAAGCTGCTTTACGGAACAGTCCATTCCCACCAATGGTTTCACCCAAGCCACCATGTCTGATGAGCATGTGGATCACCATCTGTTGCTGTGTGCGGAAGCCCTTTCCGCACTCCAAGCACTCTGAGGTTTTCTGGGAATTCTTACGGCTAGGACGAGAAGTAGGCCGGTACTCTGAGTCACTCAGATTCTCAGGGCTTCGCTCACCTGTCAGGACCTGGCTGTTTGTTTCTCTATTGCTGTGCTGTTCTGTGTTGGAGCCTTGGGTTCCAGCCCCTCTCCTTTTCTTGGTTGGGATACTCACAGTCGCATCGAGTGATTTCTTCCGCTTGTCCTGTCTGGTCAAGACGTTCTCGCCCTTTCCCCTGTCATATGCTACATCTGCATCGGCTAACCTCTCTTCCCAACCCAGGCTCTTCTCAGATACCTCCACCAGTTTGCCTCTGGTGACCAGTTGCCAAGCCTGGTAGCTACTTACTGGATCGAGCTCTGGAATTCTTTTCCCTAGAGTTCCTTCAATGGGGTTCTCTTCCTTTCCTGCTGGTTTTAAGTGTAGGCTTTCCAAGAAGCTTGTCTTAGTGGCAGATGTGAAGTCCTTTTCACTGCAGGAGGTATTGTTAGGAGGCTGCTCAATATTTCTGTGGACCTGCTCGTGCAGTTGCAGGCTCTGGCGGTCATGGAAGAAGTTACCACACTTGGCACAGAGTTCATACACACACACTTCATTCACCAAGTTGGACTCATCCTGCGCCACCTCGTTGACAGTAGCTGGAAGGTACGAGTCACTCTTTGGTTTTACCTTTGTGTTGTGCGTCTTCATGTGGCTACGTAGGAACCAGGGCTCGCGAAAACGCCGTCCACAGATCCGGCAACCGTGATCAAGACTGTTTTGATGCTTCTTCATGTGAGCTTTCAGAAACCAGGCTTGGGTGAACACCTGGTCACATTGTTCACAAGGGAACTCGCCTTTACCAAGTGCACCGTCAGCTTCCTCGCTGGTAGAGACTTCTTTGGTGATAGATTCCTCCTCAATAGGATGTACCTTCTCAATGTGATCCTGCAGTTGGTCCTCCTGCAAGGTCTCATAAGGGCACAGTTCACATTGGAAGACCTTGTGAAGCTCCTGCATATGCTGTTCAAGCTCTGCCTGACTTGGCAATCTTTTCCTGCACTGAGAGCACTGCATTGACTGTTTGCCATTCTCACCGGAGGTTCTTTCCTTCTTCCCACCTTTCTTCCTCGCTTTGGTCGCCTCTTCACCGCTCACAACCTTGTTGCAGGCTGAGGTACTCTCAGTCGGACTGGAGCAACCACCTTGATCTTCTGGCACCCCTCCTTCCTTTTCCCCTTCCTCATCTACATCTTCCTCCTCGGCGCCAGTGCTCTGGCTGAGGCCTTCCAGTTTGTGACTGCGAATGTGGGCCTTTAAGCTACCCTTCTGGGCTGAGCGGTGATCACAGTGAGGACACTTGTATGGTTTCTCGCCAGTGTGCTTTCTCATGTGCTGGGACAAGGAACTGAGGAAAGGAAAACTTCTTCCGCAGAGTTCACAAGTGTGACCCCGACTCTTCTTGCCATCCGGGTTGTCCTGTCCACCCTTGGAGAAGGTCTCTTCATCTGCGACTTCCGGCCGTTCCACCTCCATCTCAAGGCTTAAATATTCCACTATGGTGCTATCTGTTGTCCAATTTATTAGATCCTATTAAGTCTGTCTCGCCTGTAGTCATTCGGTCTGGGTAAAAGTTCTCTTTGTCAGACGTGTCATTGTTGGTAATTCTGTGTTGACAGTGTTGCTTTTGTCTTGAATATGTCTGGAGTTTTTTCTCCAATGAATCATCTTAACAGCTGAGCGTGTGCTTCATTCTGGTCACCTAAGAGAAAATGGAAACACAACAGAAGCCGATTTGAGAACATGTCTTGCAAATGAGTAAATAAAGGTTATTCATTAATCCATATGTAGCAAGCAATTTCTATGACACAGTACACTATGCATATTTTTGTGTAAAATTACTATTAATGATTCTTAATATAAATCAAAACTGTAGAGACTTGAAACTTAGACCCAGTGTTTGAGACCCCCAGCTAACAGAGCCCTTTTATATAGTCATCTGACAGTCTTTTGTTCAGTTAAATCCATTCGTTTAAGGCAGGATCCATACTGCATAGCTAAAAAAACAGAGGACATAGTACATTTGGTTTTATGCTCTGCACCATTTAAAAGTGAGTGGGAGAGGGACAAAGAGAGAGAAAGACTGCTGATGTCCTCATTTAGACGTCAGAGGGAACGGCACATCTTTAAGTATTGCATAAACTCACTAACTTATCCAACAGGCTCTCTGATTATTCTAACAAGACAATGAACACAGATACAGTAGATACACTGCAACATATTCCAACATGCATACACACCCCAGTCCAGAATCAGGATTTCCTGCCATTCTGTTTTGCTTTCTATCAAATCTAAACATAGCAAACCTTTTTTCTTTTCTTTTCTTTTCTTTGTTGGTTATGCTGACTGACAAAATGTTTATTGTAATACCAAACCTGACATTTCCGTTAATCTAGTTTGTGCACTTTTTGGTTAAAAAATAAATTAATATTTACTACACTACAGTGGAGGCTGGGTCAGGTTGTAACATGGGGGACTGTAACTAATATCTTAGTAATATAAAGTCCAAGTACACAAATGTGTGGAAATGCTCATACAATATACAGTAATTTAAATGTTTCAAATGTATATGATTTATTTAATAATATCTAAAGACAAAACAATGGTTTGATAGTTTTTTTGTGTGTTAGAATAGGTTTTTTTTAATGATTAGTAGTTACAGTTTTAATTTAGTTCCTATAATTCATATAATAGGCTGCTCAATGGCAGGTTATCGTTGTGACCATGTCCCACTATCAAGGTCAATGTATATATTTTTTTTCTCTAGCCAATAACTGTGGAAATGTTCAATAGTTCTATCCTTTTTTTTTAGTCAAGACTTTAAGGTTTGTGTGACAACTTACCCCTGCCTCCCCATAATCGTATCTGTCTGTGTGTGTGTTTTTGTGAGTCTTTGACTGAAGGACAACAGTCTCAGTTAGTCTCCTCTCATAGTCAGTATGAACAGTGGTTGTCTGCTCACAGACCTAAATTCATTGTGTGTGTGTCCATGTGCGTGTGTGTGTGCTCAGGCGTAAAGAGACTATTCAGTGTTGGGCAAGAGAGGGGCCAGTTGGGATGAACCCTGAGGGCTGGTCCTCTCTCTCAACAATCAATAATCCATTATATACCAACTACATTTCACCGCTGGCCCAGCATCCCCCTCACACAAACACACACATTCTAAAGCACTAAAAACACACATCTCTACACAGTTCATCTTTTACGGTAAGTTAACTTGCTGGGCTATAAAATGCCAGGTAAGAAATTTAAAGAAGAGACATTTAGGAAATTGGAAGTTTTCCTAGAGGTCCCATCATCCATTTATCTTGACTTGTATCCAATGTTTGCCTACTTATCTGATTTATTTTCTTTGATTATTTGATTTTGTATGTTAGGTAGCGAGTAAACAGTGTAGCCATTATGACAATGGAATGGATGAGGTGCTTAACCGCATAATAACGGAACTGAACATGCTGAGCTGGTAATGAATAGTGTTTTGCTGTTTGGCAAACCAATGAGCTGAGCATTAAATCGCCGTAGCTATGATACCAAGAGGTTTGGGAGATGTGTAAGGACACACTACACAAACACACACATACATATACACACGTCAGCAGTGGGGTTATTGTTGAAACATGGCTGTTCTCAGAGGGCTTACCTCAGCTCTGCTGACCTACTTATCCCCAGACAGTTCATCTCATCTTGTAGTTCCATCAATGCAGGATCAGTGCATTTTTCAAATTGAGCGCTGCGTGTGTGTCCGTGTGCATGTGTGCACTCAAATCCTAAACTAAATTGTGCATTTTGTCCAAATTCACAGAGACAGTTACCAAACCACTAACAGACATCAATTATGACAAGAGAAGATAAAAGAGCACAGTTGTCTTTTGTTGTTATTGTGATGTGACGCACAGCAGATTAAACATTTGTTTTTCCTTAAGATTACAACCAATGAGCTTTAAATGCATAATCTGTCCTAAAACAAACACAATGAAACAAAACTAAGCTTAAATTAAGTTTTTGATTTCCACTCAATGTGCAAATGGTGTTTTGTTTTTATTCCAAATGATTTAAAGAACAAATCTATCACTGAAGAAGCTCACTTGTTACCCATAATTTTTGCAAAACTCCTTGGGCTTCCTATCTTACTAACGATTTGGTAGTTCTCAAATCCCCCTAAACTACAATCTCATTGTGCCACTCGCACCAGAACTGTCACAATAGCTCATGTCTATACCTCCTCTGAGCACCGGGGAGTCCAAAATGGCCATTGTTGGATGAAGGGGTCCATCCTACGCTAGAGGCCTGTCTGAAGCATGTCTGGTTGGGGAAGACAAAGGGAAGTCCCTCCCGGTCCCATTTCTAAGTAGATCTTGCCTGGTACCATCAACTGCTGATTACAGCTGCAATAAAAAGGAGGCCCTGGTGGATGTTTGCACTTGCGAGCATGATAGCAGGTGCCGAGGCTAACTTTGTCATGTTAAATTGGGGAAAATATTCTGGTGTCAACAACAAAAGTAATTCCCCCAGGTTTGAAACCAAGGAACGAGAGAAGCCAAGAAGAAGCGGGCTTGGTTGGACACGAAATGTCCAGCAAAGTTAAAGTCTGTGTAATGAGGAATGCGAGTACAGATGTGGTCATATGATAAAAATTGAACCTAGAAAGAGCACAAATGTTTCTATTCAGCTGAAATGTAAAGCTTAGTGATACAGCTTGCACAGGGTGAAGGGCTCCTTTGTTCTGCAGTGTTTCTGAAATGAAGACACAATGAACACTACTTAACTGTTGCCTGACCACGTTACATACAGTAGGAATAAAACCAGATTTACAACTCGACTTCTTCAAAAATACGTTTCCCCTATAGTTGCTGAGAGTGGTTGTGATTGAAAAGTTAGGATGCAGCCACTGTTCATTTCAGATTCTTGAGGAACCTTCTTTTGACTTGTCTATGGCTGTTACCCCTGCCTCAACTGTTATAATGTAAGCATCTTCAACATATCTAAATAGCTGATTGAATCGATTAACTCATATTAAAAGAAGGCATTATTTAGTCACTCTCACGTATCGCTCTTTCAGCACGGCTTTCAGAATAGAATTCAAACAAGTATGTTTAAAGTATCACTACACAATGACAGGGGATAGTCAAGCTCCAGATTGGACAGATAACACCCTAAAATGGTCATGCACTATTTTGCAAGTCGTCCATACAGAAGTTTTGTGTGAGAATAGACCTAAATTAGTCACTTTTCACAGAGTTGATAGATTGGTTGGTCTTTTTTGTTACTTTTGTTAGCAGGGGTGAAAAGTAAAATAATAATAATAATAAAATAGAGTACTATTCAAAAGTTTGGGGTTGATTTCTTTTTTTTTTTTTCATGAACACCAAGCCATTTATTTGATCAAAAGTAACAGTTTTCTATCAAAATTTTTCAAATGATGGCAAAGCTTAATTTTCAGCATCATTACTCTTAGTCTTCAGCATCACATGATCCTCCAGAAATCATTCTATCATGCTGAATCAGGGCTTAAGAAACATTTTATATTATTATCAGTGTTGAAAATAGTTGGTTTCAAGGTTTTTTTTATTTTTATTAATAGGTACTAAGGTAGAAAAAAAAGCTTTTATTTTATCTTTTGTAACATTTCAAATGTCTTGTCACTTTTTTTTAAATCATTTTATATACATCCTTGCTGAATAAAGGTATTCATTTCTATATATATATATATATATATATATATATATTTTTACGTACTGAGTCTGACCCAAAAGTTTTGGTAAAAAAAAAAAAAAAAAAAATCTGCTTTTTATTAAAAATAAAACCAATGAATTTGCATTGCCATAACATATACTTTATGCTACCCTCAGTACGGCGGAGCAAATATGCTTAGCAAAATATATGATTTATCCTTATTAGTACTGTACTTCTGTGACATACTAATGCTGAAGTAATTAAATCATAATTAAATGATCAATGATTAATGACCAGCCATATGCTTGAGGGAAGTCTTTGTAGAAATGATGTCAAATCTTTGTGAGACATGTTTACATGCCAACGAAACATAAGCAACAACACATGTGCCCGTAAAAACATGCAATATGCATAAAAACACGCAGCTTTCAGAGGAAAGAAACAGCAGCACATATACAGGCCCGTATCTGAGAGACACAGCCCTGAGCGAGAGCTCCATTCTTCCCCTCCTCTCTTTTCTCTGGCTGATGAATGGCTATGGCGAATCAACTGTCTGCTCGCTTATTCAACCTGACGGCTAGTCCAGCTCAGCACAAACGCCCCATGCTCTGGACACTACTCCTCTGCTCTGAGCCAGTGTTTGTGGAAGAGAAAAACAGAAAAAAGGTGCATGTGTGTAAATCCTAATGTGAAAGACAGAGCTAAACCAGTCCATCACACATATGGTTATTCAAACACACCCTGGTTTGAACCATACAACGTGAGCCAACAGTGTGTGTGTTAGTATGTGTGTGCCCTGTGCACATATGTTAATTGTTGCATCCCTGCCAAACAAACATGTTGCATGTCAGTGTGTGTGTTCGATAAATCCTAAAATACCAGACACCACTAGAGCCCGAGCAAGAGGGGCTGTAGGTTTTAACACAGGATCACAAACCAGTCCTACAGCACAATGTGTGTGTTATTGATTTATGATGCTCATGTGCTAATAAGATTACACCGCTGCAGTGACTTCTTCAAAAAGCAGTAGTTTTTCAAGCTCAGCCAGAATTCAGCTAATGAATGGAATGATAATGGCCTCAGATCATTGTCATCAGTATTATCAGACTGTTTCCCCAGTAGAGATTGCAGATCCACGAGTCTCCATGACCTCCCAGCGTCGTCAGTACAGAAAGCCACTCCCTAAAGCCAGAACACGGTTACACAAGCAATAAGCGAGGGATTATTTTCCTGCCAGTATGCATGATGTCTGACTAAAAAATTTGGAAATCCTGAGTGATGATATCAATGAAAAGAGTTCAGGTTGGTTGAAACAAATTAGACAACATTTTCTGAGACTGTAGGTAGAAGCCTTAAAGGGATACTTCAGGATTTAGCATTACACCGTGTCCTAACTACACGCGACGCGACGCCGCGACACCCGATAAAAGGTATCTTTTCCATGTTAATCAGAGTTTTTGTCCTAAACAGATGCGACGGCGACACGCGAAGTTTCTAATTTAGAAACGGTTCCTATTTCTGCGACGTCGCGGCTGACAGAATGAAGAAATTACACTGGTTATAAGTACACATTATTTATTTTTAGTTAAAAATAGGTCACTGTGCCACACGCGATAACCCAGATAGCAAACTGACATTGAATCAACGTGGAAATATGACATCGAAACAACGTTGATCTGACATTGTTTTGCTCATCGAATTAACGTTGAACCAACGTCAGACGCGTCATTCTTTCAAAACTAACGGAAAATCAACTTGAAATCAACGCGTTGTTTCAACGTTATGAAAGCAAACCAATTTTCGATTTTCATTTAGCTTTGAAGAATGCCGCGTCTGACGTTGGTTCAACGTTAATTCGATGAGCAAAATCAACGTTGTTTCAATGTCATGAGAGACGTCGTTTCCACGTTGATTCAATGTCAGTTTGCTATCTGGGATAATTTACCTCAGATTTTGAAAGCATGTAATATAGCGTTCAAAAGGAATTCTATGCAAACATACAACTGTACTTCATAACAAAATTAGTCAATGAATATATTTTGTTAATGTTTTGATTTTTAATAATGTTATTTCTTGATTTGATTATGTCCTTACCCATTTCCAATGCAAGTGCAGGCCAACAGTGCGCTTTCACAGAGAGACTATGCTCACACGCTGTTCTGAATGTGTGGCATCTCACAGTCGCGTCGCGTCTAGTGTGGACAGGCATGCGATGCGAATTTTATCACGTCGCCTGTAGTTAGGACACGGTGTTAAGCTTTGTATTAGAAAACCTGTAATATTTTCGAATTACCATGCTTTCCACCCTCATATCCCCCTGAGACGAGAGATTTTTATGTATTTTTTGTCTGGAAAAAATCCTCTGATGACGCAAAAATCGTCAGTAGTAGGGGCTGTCCCGCATGTTTTCAACCCGTCCATAGAGGGTGGGATCTCACCCACAGAATGAACACATACACTCTCAGAAAAAAAGGTACAAAAGCTGTCGCTGGGGCTGTACCTTTTCAAAAGGTACACTTTTGTACCTTAAGGGTGCATATTGGTACTTTAATGGTACATATTAGCACCTAAAATGAACATATATTAACACTTAAACTGTACATATTAGAACCTGAAATGTACATATTAGCACCTAAAATGTACATATCAACACTTAAAATGTACATATTAGTACCTGAAATGTGCATATTAGCACCAAAAATGTACATATTAGCACATAAAATGTATACTGTATATTAGCACATAAAATGTACATATTAACACCTAAAATGTACATATCAACACTTAAAATGTACATATTAGTACCTGAAATGTACATATTAGCACCTGAAATGTACATATTAGCACCTGAAATGTACATATTAGCACATAAAACATACAAATTAGTACCTAAAATGGACAAAAGTGTACCTTTTGAAAAGGTACAGCCCCAGTGACAGCTTTCGTACCTTTTTTCTGAGAGTGTAGTGTCAGCCATCTTTTTTTTGGAAGCTAAGCTAGAAGGCTCTTGTTTTGTGGAGAAAGCTGAGTAAATTATTCAGAGAAAGCTGAGTAGTAGGGGTTCCCATCCTCTTTTTCCTGGACATGTCCGGCCGCCGAGATCCTACAAAATGTCCGGGATTCAGCTTTTGCTTTCTGCAGTCGCCATTCACTGTTTACATGTACAGCTTTTGTTTCAATCTAACTGAATTCATTCCGATTGTATTGGTGAATCTGAATGTAGTCTTTACATGAACGCTAAACAAGAGATCAGTTGTTGTGCGTTTTATCAGTGCTAAGAAAATTCCCGCTCCTCCGTGAGAAACGAGACCGGAGCGTCTCACAGTTGTCTCTCATCGGTAATCATGCCACCGGCCTCGCGTCGTTCTCCCACGGCCCTCAGTCGTCCTGCTCGTCACAGTAAACATAATGAATGGCGACTGTAGAACGCAAAATCCGAATCCCGGACGATTTGGGCGATCTCAAAATCCCGGGCAGACTCGTCACGGAGACTCGCTAGTAGCCTACACTTGTTGTTTAACTACTGCGCTCTTTTACCAGTAGGCGTGGCCTCCTAGGGCAGCGAAGCAAGTGCATTCTGGGAGTTGTTGTCTTTCATCCACTTAAGCCAAAAATACATTTTCTGGCTTTTCTCAGTCTAGAAAGCTCCAAATTCAAAAATAATTTCATATTTCTAATACATAAATGACCCATTTTAAATACACATTCATCTTTCCAGAGGTGAAGTATCCCTTTAAAAGTTGCGACTGTATAAAATTCTGTTCTAAAGAAATTATTAAAAAGAAAAGATAATGCACTTTCTGATTGTAACAATCATTACAATATTTGGTGTGAGAAAAAAAAATATATATGAAGAGGAATAAAAAAATAATCTTTTGGAAATTGATCTTAATGCCTTAATTAGAAAAGAAATGGTGTAAAATTTATTTGTGTATGAATAATGTATCATAAATAAATAAATGTTCTTCCTTAAGATACAGTGTGCATAAGTCAGGACAGCCCTATTTTAAATTTCCATAGAGTCAGGCGGATTTTTATTTTTAAAGGCCAGCTATTTTATGAATCTAGGATACTATGCATCGTGATAAAATTCCCTTGGCCTTTAGAATTAAAACCCCATTTCATTACACACCCTTCACCATGGAGATTGGCATGGGGTACTTTCCATACTTTCCAATCTTTCAATGCAAATCAAACAACTATTAGGCTGACTGAAATAAAACAATGACAATCTCTAGGTATGGCGAAGGGTGTGTGATGATGTGGGGCTATTTTAATTCTCACCCTCATATCATTCCAAACATCAGTGACTTTCTTCTACGTGTAACACCCTATTTTATAAAAAATTGTTGTGCTATTTTTATTGGCAAACAATATATTGCTATATTTAATTTGATTACTTTTTGTAGAGATTATAAAGTTTTACTTAAGACAGGCAGCTAGCCGTCATATCATCACGATGACATTAGTGTACATAATTCATGCAGATCTGTGAATGACAGGCAGCTAGCCGTCATATCATCACGATGACATTAGTGTACATAATTCATGCAGATCTGTGAATGTGGCATATACAGTAAACTTGTTTGGGATAAAGGGAAAACGCTTCTTTGTGTCCACAGGTGGAGTTGTATGTTTTGGGTGCAAGCCAAAGCATGCAAGTGTGTGTGTGTGTGTGTGTGTGTGTGTGTGTGACAGCATTGATAGAGAGATGAGAGAGGGACACCAGCAGTGCTTATGTAATATCAGTCTGAGCCTCTGCAGCACTCCTGATGGCAGTATGACATAACACCTATGCGGCCGTATTCGTCTAAGAAACACACACGTACACATTCGAACAGACAAATAAGTTTTGTCTGGTCTTGGCCAGATTAACATTTTGCAGCTAACTGATTTGAATGCAATCTATTATAATTTGATAGCTGCGAACTGCAATTCAATTCTCTGCAATCTATAAAATCGCAATATGTCATCATTTACTCACCTTCATGTCATTTTTAAAATATTCAAAAAGTATATTTTGAAGAATATACTGTTTTTTTTTTCTTTCAAAGGAATAAAAGCGAATGATGGCTGACAAACACCACAAATTAAGTCCATGAGCTACATTCCACATTTTATGATGTCATTCTGAACCAATGTGAGGCTAACAGGCTGAAATTTAGAAGAAGCGATGTCTTTTTTGAGAACAAATCATTCTTTTGTATCAGATCTTTTTAATGAATCAGTTGATTTAGTTCACAAAACTGGTCTTAATGATTTGTTCATGAATCAAAATGGAATATATATAGTGCATAAGTCAAATTTTATGGTTCTTTTGTATCAAAACTAAATTAAAATGAGAAATGTCGTTTTAGTTAACTACTGTATAATAACCCTGTTTAAACTGTTATCACAGTTGACTTGTTTTTAATTTTTTTTGTGTGTGACTGTAGAAGTGCTATTGTGACAGTAAGTAGCTTGCAGATACACTAGTGTGGTCTAGAGCTGAACTATAATCTGAAGGCATTAACTTGCTCTCTAAAAAAAGCCCTCTGAACAGGGATTAGATTATCATGGTAAGGCCAGCTCAGGCTCTCTTTCTCTCTCTCTCTCTCTTTCTTTTGTCTCTCCTTCTTTTTTGCAAAACACTTTCTCAACAAATGAAGGTTAAATAGGCTGCAAAGGCTGCAAATGTGGGGCATTCATTGAAAACCCCCCACATCAAAACCCTGAAATCCATATCAATGTTTCATCTATACATTTGAGCATATGTTATTGCACAAAGCAACCTAAAGCGATTTGTGAGCGATTCCTGATTGTGGCAACTGGGTGTTAAAGGGATAGTTCACCCTAAAATGAAAATTAAAGGTGCTCTAAGCGATGTCACACGTTTTTTTAGGCCTAAACATTTTTGTCACATACAGCATAGATCACCTCACTATCCGCTAGCTGCCTGTCCCCTAAACACACTGTAAAAAAACGGTCTATGCAGACAACCCAGGCTTCACAAATGGCAACAAAAACAAACTGCGGCAACCCACTCCACGAAACATAACAAACTGTTCCAGCCAATAACTGACAAGAAGGCCCTGGGGGTGGGGTTTGTGGATGGATTTGGATGTGGGGGGTCTATCTAGCAGTTTTGTTTGAAAATACTTTAAACGTCAACTAGAAGTCACGTCACCCGACATCGCTTAGAGCACCTTTAAGTCATAATTTACCCGACTTACAAGTTATTGTATACAACTGTTATTGCTGAAGTTCACTCCATCTTGCCCAGAAAAAGCACACAAGTTGAGAGAAATCCCGACACGAAATACAATCCTTCCCTGAGTTGAATATATCAGTTGTGTTCATCGTAACAAGAAGTTATCACGTTCACATTGTGTCATTGTGACTGTCATCAGACAAAACGGAGCTTATTGGTTTCAGTGACAAAGTAGACAGATCAATTTTATGGATTTCTAGGCGTTGTATTTCATGTCGCACTTTTGTTAATCTTGATTTCTCACAACTTGTATGCTTTTTCTAGCTGAGACGGAGTGAACTGCAGCGCTAACAGTGTCACACAAATGCGCACATCCCATAGCTGTGCATTGAAGACCAATGGCCAAGGTAAGGATTTTCTTTAAATAATACATTAAATTTCATATTGTATACCCCCAGAAAACTTGGAATATACAACACGTGTCACATGGGATCATTCTGTGATCCTTTTCCATATAAAAGCATAAGCTTTTTTTTTTTTTTTTAAATACACGTTTGTGGTCCGAACAACACCAAGGTGAGTTGATTTTCAGTGCAATTACACTGAAAATTCTGTCATCACTTACTAACTGTTGAAAACATCCAAATACTTCCCAAAACGAGCTAAAATGCCATCATTTTATCAATTTTAGATCAATTCAAACAGCTAAAAACAGGTGAAACAAGCTAAAACAATAACATTCGATCAATTCTTGCGTTTTATGCACTTCTCATAGTGCAGCTCATCCCTGCACCGCCTCTATGCTTTATTGCCCTTGATGGCAGCCCAAGTGGGATACTCTTCCTCAGAACCGCCTGACCTCCATAAGTATATCTGCGTCCTTGGCGAGAGACGTGATCACGATCGCTCGGTTAGAGTGTGCAGGGCAGCCAGATGTCTTTCTCATTGCCTTCAAAGTATTGTCTCTCCAACTGTTTATTTATTAATGTTGAATTCACACTGTGATAACTCTCCCCCGGCAAATAGTGTTTATTATACCAGAACCGTGAAAAGTGGCAAGTTTTTAACTCTTTCCCTACCAGCGTTTTTTTTTTTTTTTTTTTTTTAAGTTGACACCGCCAGCTTTTTTTGATAATTTTCACAAAACTTTTATGGCACCCAGAACATTTTGTTGTATGAATATCTGAACAACGTTCAACATATCAAAAGAAACAACAAATCCACTTCTTTAAAAAAAAGTTTAATTCTATCTTCGCGCATTATGTTTTTATCAACATTTCGAACAAAAAGATTTGTCGACTTTTTTTTTCAAACACTACAACATGCATAAGCAATGCTTGTATTGCTTGTTTCTGCGTCTTTTGTATGTACGTGTGTTTTGATCCGGAGATTCTTTACTCTTTCAGAAGATGCGTAATAGCGCCCCCTACCGTAAAGTGAGAAAAAATGTGTCAATGGCGGGGAAGTGTTGTGTCATAAATTATGGAAAATTCTGTCAATGGTGGGGAGAGAGTTAAAGATATAATATGGAAAATGTGAGTGGTGCTTGCCTGTGCATGGAATAAAAGCCACCATGATGCTGCTATAGTTTTGTGGGTCGTTGCCAGGACATACCAGTTGTAAAGGGTCCTGAGGTGTTGCTAGGTGGTTGCTAAGGTGTTCTGTGTGGTTGCTTGCTTACCCATTCAAGTTAAAAGAGCCCTCCCCCAAGTCTTTGACATTTTGCTCCCTAGATATGACTCTGGATCATCTTTCTATTAGGTGAAATTCATGCCTAGAAAAGCAATAGCACATGATTTGAGGTGCTGTAGCTTAAACAAGTTTAATACTTTGGGTGAAGGTTTTTTTTTTTTTTAATTCCTATGCATGAGCAATAGTAAAAGTGATTGTAATGCTTATTGAGCAAGGGCAATACCTGGGGCAGATCTTGAAAAAAGATTTGTCCTATAAAGTACATTAAATCCTAATCTTTACCCTCTGATGCATAATGTCCACTACAGAGACAAGATCTTTAAAAGCAATTGTTACCTATTCAGGGTGTGATCTTGCATTCAAACTACCATGAGTGATAATCTTTATCCCCATAATTATATATGATTGTCATTTGCTGCATCCCAATTAAACCACTTATAGTATGTCCTAAAAGTATGTAGTTTTTGTGAAAAAAAAAAATTAAATACTTTTGAGTGTGTAGCGGAATAGTTGGCAAGATTTGGGACAAACTATTTCATCATAATTGCGTATTTAAAGGACTGCTCTGTCAATCATCTTGTCAGTTAAAATCCTCATTCAATTTAATTTAAAGGGGGGTTGACTGCTTTTTTTCTTTGCATGATTGTGTTTATGAGGTGCAATATAACATGTATTCGTGTTTTTTATTTTTTTAAAAGTCTTATTTTTCATAAACTTCACCTTTATTGTCAGCCTCTCACTCTCCTCTGTCCCCTGAACGAGCGGTTGACTTCCTGATTCTATGAAAACACTCCCTCAGAAACAGGCAGTGGGCTCAGATTGGATAGTTTGGGCCGGCCGCCGGTGTGTTGTGATTGGCTAAACTGTTGCTCACGTTGTCCGGAAGGTTAACGCCCATTACCTTTCCGGGCAAAATGTGCATGTCATGAGCTCCGGTCCAGATGTAAATATGTGTTGAACTGCAGTATCAGTTTGAGGCAGAATCATACCGAGAAAGCCGCGATGAAGAGAGTCAAACAGAACCTCACCACATACTATAGCTCTTACTAAATGTTTCTGAATGATAATTTGCTACATTTTTTTTTAACTTTATACACGTTTGTTTTACACAATAGCATCTGACTGGGAACAATAGCAACTGACTGGCTACTAATGTTATACTCAAACAGCGTTGGCAAGTTTACGTTCTTGATCAAATCGAAAATAACGTCATAAAACATGAAAAATACATTTACAACATTAGTACTTATACAAAATTCAGGTCCATAATGTTTGTACGCATTTGTCGTAGACACAAAATAGCATAACCAGTAGCCTAGTGGCTATAAAGCCAGCGCTGGCATTTGAAAAAAATAAAACACAAGGCTACGTCTGGAATTATACATGCAAATACATTTAAAATGATGAAGTCTTACCCTACTTACAGGTTGTGGCCCAACAACTGCTGCCTCTGGTTTTAACGTTGGAACTGCTTCATGTTTTAGTAACAGTTTCTTGTTGAATCCGGCATTGAATTCGAGGAGATTCTGGAAGCTGTCTTCCGTAAAATGCGCTGCAGAGAAAGCTAAACTACGATCGTCATTTTCAGGAACATAATCAAACATAAACTGTATCCATTGTTGACAAAGTACAGCGTCTGTGGGAAGCTCGAACACAGACGACCTGACAGCTGGGTGAACACAACACACTCGACGTGCCGCAGAAATATGCACATGCCCTTTTTTGCATATTCCAGAGGGAGAGGTTGATGCAAATATGTGGGTTAGTGACGTCTAAAACCCAGCTGTAGTCCCAATGGAGTCGTTTTTGTAGGCAATATACTTCCTGATTTTTAAAAGACGATACCTCTGCTTACACTAAACTTTCAGAGCTGCAACTTTGCAGATAC
Source organism: Pimephales promelas (assembly GCF_988280905.1). Taxonomy (NCBI): domain Eukaryota; kingdom Metazoa; phylum Chordata; class Actinopteri; order Cypriniformes; family Leuciscidae; genus Pimephales; species Pimephales promelas. Next base: position 9,372,321 of record NC_142786.1, on the reverse strand, counting down.
TGTTCATGCACCAACAGCAACATTACACACTATTTAAAATCAAAAAAGTGAAATCGCAGTCAACCCCCTTTTAATTTCCTACCAAATATTTTAGCATGTTGATTTGCCAGTTGTGGGCTTTCATAACTCTCCTCATGTTTGCATGACGCATTTAACGGTTAAGAATGACCAAACGTATCTTTATAAAAGTTCACAATGCTGTTGCAGATTAAATATAATGTGGATAACATTGAATAAATATATTTTCGTCACCGTTAGAATCCGAATAATTACTCAAACCAGTTTATCTTAACCTCTCTAATTAACTGTTCACTGAAATTTATATTCCACATCCACCATATTTGTAGTTTTTAAACACTTTTTATTTGTATTTGTAGTTCTAATCGAATCCTCGTCCAATGCGCAATGGGTTGTGGCTATTATTAGCTATTAGAGTGTGCACAGATCTGCATTTCGGATTCTAACCGGAAAAAGTAGACCATCCTTGTATCTTTGGAATACTTATTTCAATATACTACGATTTGGGACACACTAATTCTCATTTCAAATGGATAGTATGCGAAATGGGATTCAGGTTTTATGACAAGCCTGCCTGACAGACATTTCTGGCTGGATGAAGCTACACCACAACTTCTGCATTCAGTAAGGTTCATCATCCATAAGTCCATCAGGGTCAGCCAGGAACCTTGTTGTGATTGACGATCAATTGAACTTTACAGACCACATTGCTAGAACTGCCCGGTCCTGCAGATTTGCCTTATACAACATTAGGAGGATCAGGCCCTTCCTATCAGAGCATGTTACACAACTCCTTGTCCAATCGCTTGTTCTAATGAGACTGGACTATTGTAATGCTCTCTTAGCAGGTCTTCCCAGCTTATACTGTCAAACCTCTGCAACTGGTCCGTCTTTAACGAGCCGAAGAGAGAACACGTCCTCTCCTCACAAAATTACACCGGTTGCCAGTTGCCGCTCACATCAAATTCAAGTCACTGACTTTTGCCTCCAGAACAACCACTGGCTCTGCTCCCTCATACCTAAACTCATTACTTCAGACTTACGTTCCATCCAGAAACTTGCACTCTGCAAGTGAACGCCGTCTGGTTGTGCCATCTCAAAGAGGCACAAAATCTCTTTCTCTGAACCTTTTTTTGGTCTGTTCCATGCTGATGGAATGACCTGCCCAACTCAACCAGATACTTTGAGATACTCAACACTTGATCCATTAATACTAACACTTTATATATATATATATATATATATATAAAGTACACGTATTGCGTTAGATTAAACTGGGAAGGGTCAAAGCACTTGCATATTGTTGTCCTATTGTTAGTTGCTTCTATTGTTCTCATTTGTAAGTCGCTTTTTTATAAAAGCGTCTGCTACATGAAAAAATGTAAATGATTACCATTATTATCTACTTCAATGGACAGATATACAACTCTATCAAAATTATTGACAAAATATATCATTTTGGGGAAAAGGTCATTAAAAAAGACATAAAAACTACTTTTTAAAATTAAGATATGTCGTTTGGAATTTAAAATAATAATGCAGGGCAATGATTTTTTTTTCTTCGCATTTTCGCATCCAAAATAAAAGTTTGTGTTTACATAATATATGTGTGTGTGTATACTGTGTATAGTTATTTTGTATATATAAATACACACACATGCATGCATATATTTTAAGTGTTATTTATATATAATACATTCATATGATATACAAAATAATTAATTATATAATTAAATTATACACAGTGAACACATATATTATGTAACCACAAACTTTTGGATGCAATTTGATCCAATTTATCATGACTAATCATTGCCCTTTACTAAAAAAAAAAAAAAAAAAAACATTAAGAAAGTATGTTGTTGTTTGTTTCTTTTCTTTTTTTGACTTTATTACTTCATGCATCAGAGGATTTAATGCAGTAACGAATATGAATATATGCTTTAAGGTCATTGTCACAGTCTATGAACAAGCTCAAGTTTCTTAAAACGGCTGGTTTCTCTCACTCTGGTTAGTTCAGAGAAGGACAGGTAATCTAACACCATGAAAGCCATCTCAATCGCTCTCTGTCCCTGCCTCTACTCTGTTCTTATTTTGCATAGTAAGAGAAGATCTGTCTCTTTTTAATGAAACTGCCCCGTCACACCCATCTCCCATCTGGTATGTGTGCATATATGTGTGTGTGCTAGATGCTGGGAGGGGGAAGCTGGTATGGTTAGTGTGTGAACATACATATAACCAGGGGAATAAGTACATGTGTGCGAGTGTGTGTTGTCATTTCAGCAGGAAGCCTTTACTCTGATGAGAGGTCTCACTTCCTGTTTATAGAGCAACCACTGGAGTGCAACAATAGCTGGAATTTTGATGGATCGGCAAAAAGGACGTCCAACTCACACCCTCCAGAAAAAAAAAAAAAGAAGAAATAAAAAACTCCAGTTGCTATTGCTGACCACAATACAATCTGTTCTCATCCCAAAAACTATTTATTTATTTATTTTTGAGGGAATCATCAGGAAATTTCGTACAATTTCCGTGAGATTCAACCATTTTCTATTTTGGTTGTTTACTACAGCTCGACTTTAACAATAGCCTCTCATGTTATTGTATAATGCGCTGTTTTGGTTCAAGCCTGATCAAAATGGTGGTGTCGAGCATTCCCCTTGCTGAGGGATATGTTATGTCGGACTCTTTGGGATTTGAGGTCAGTCCAGCTGGACGTCTGGTGCAAAAATTAGGTGGATTACACACTTTAATCCCAGTCACCCCAAGGAAGTGAACTAAAGCTGTCAGCGTCTTTCACCAGACCACAGACTTCATTCAGCTGATATTTCTGAACCCCTTTGAACAAGCTTGGTGAAGTGTGAGACAACAGTGCAACTATCACTTGTCACGATACAAAAAAAAAACAAACAAACAAAAAAAAAACAGATGTAAAAGAGTTTTGCCCTTAGGGGTACAGCAGCATCGACTATCAAGATGAATTATATATTTACACTGTATCATGTGACGACTGTTAAGACTTACACTGTAAAAATGAATATGCTTTATCTAATCAATAGAATTGTGGCAACAGATTGCAAGTAATATTATTAATTAAATTTAACAAATTAGAATTGAGTAATAATTAATCAAATTATTCCTTAAAAGTTAACCATTTAAAATGAGTAAAGTTTACACCAAAAAATGTAACAAAAATATCTCACTAACAGATGTCAAAAATTAATTAAGAACTCTTTATATTTTATATTGCCAACATTGAAGACACCTGATGTTAACAAGCAGAATCACTGAAGGAGAAAACCGTAATTTTAAAACAAACCTACCAAACACTGATCACCATAATGGTGACTTAAATTTATGTTTGTTTGTTTGTTTTTTTGGTTATTGTTGTAAGTTTTACTCATTTTAAATGGTTAGCTTTTAAGGAATTGATTTGATTAATTTTTACTCAATTCTAATTTGTTAAATTCAATTAATAATATTGCTTGTAATCTGTTGCCACAATTTTTTGGATTAGATAAAGCATATTCATTTTTACAGTGTAAAGCTTGTCAGGAAAATTCATGTATGATACTTCTGTCCACTCCTTAGTATTGACAAAATGAGGATGTAAAAAGTTTTGGTGACAATTTTACAGTAAGTTTTTATATGCAAACATCAGCTAATGGTTAAGGCATTAACTAAAAGTATAAGCTTGAAAGTCAAAAAATCAGAATGGGCGTAAGAACTGTAAACTGTAATTGCAAAACTGCACAAAAGCTCATAAACATCTCCCTACAAACAAAAGGGCTACCTGGACAACTAGGTGTTTTGATCACACTTTTTTGTAGCACAACATATTGATTTCAGATATAACACTGAAAAAACAACAACAAAAAAAAAAAAAACGAGTTTACTGAAGACCTTCTTACTGGTAGTATAAGTGTGCACTTGCACAAGAAACAGACTTCAACAACTTGAGAAATCTGAACAGAAGGGTCGTACTGTTTTGGATTTGAGAGGTTTGGCACTGAATGCTATCTTTATTTTTCTCAATAAGCGAATTCCCTCGAGCTCGAGCTATTAATAATCTCTGAGCTCTTTCTCAGAGGAACAGCTGTTGGGGAAATTGAAATTTGCAAATATTCCCAACCTAGGCTCATTGGATTTTTTTTTTTTTTTTACCTATACATACAATTCATTGCATTTTCCAGGTGAAAACTAGTGACAGTAAAACACTGATAACTTTTTTTCTGTTCACACAAATTTTAGGATTAAAGATTAATGAAGACCTACTTTCTTCCTGTTCTTTACACAATACAAAACACTTTTACCATAGTGCATGATTTGTAAGCTAATTTGACATTTGCATCCCATGGCTTCTGACATATAGTAAACTTGCTCAAAAGTAAAAGTGCTTTGGGTAAAATCGAAACACAAGACCTGATAAAGCTAAAACAACTTGTTTTTATCTCACATTTCCTTGTTAACATTATCAGTTAGGATTCAGTGTTGGTGGCAAGTTATTTTCAAATGTAATTAACCTTTTACTTCCACTCACCAGGCATTGCATTTTCAAATTGCCATGATATGTACAACATCCAAAGTAATTAAACATTTTCAGATTCATATTCATGTTTCAGATGCAATAACGTGCTTGTAGCGCCACACACCGGATAATTCAGTTTTAAAATGTGCGAGAAACAACATAATACCATTTTGCAGAAATGCTCGTTTTTTGACTGAGCCTGAGTTGAATATTTCAGATAGTTTTCCACTTTAAAAAAAGCATAAAAATCATTGACCACCCACATGAGTCATGACAAGACATACTCTCCCTTCCCATTTACAAAATCATAATCCTTTCAAAATAATATTTACATTAAATTTTGAAAGCAACGGTCGATCAAAGCATGAATTAAATACATTAAATACAAAGTACACAAATGAAGATATAACGTGCCATGCTTTTCGACATGTTGTTTTACAGACAAACTAGACTCTGAATAATTTACAGCAGCAAGGCCTTGACATCCACAGGATCCAATTAGTTGAAATCCACATGCAATCAGTCCACAGGAAAAAGGCACAACAGGGACATCTCCAGAGAGACGAGACACTATTAGCAAGTTTCTAAAATACAGAGCAAACACACCGCTGCTTTAACAGAACATAGAATCCTTGAAATCAGATCAGGGAACATGCTCGTATACAAATAACTCCTCTGATAAGACTGAGTAACAGCTGGGCTTTAAATAGCAACATCTGTAGTGTTACATATTCCGTTTGATACAGTATAATAATAGTGCAGTATACACTGTAAAAATTAATATGTTTTATCTAAACAAAAAAATCGTGGCAACAGATTACAAGCAATATTATTAATTAAATGTAACAAATTAGAATTGAGTAATAATTAATCAAATTAATTCCTTAAAAGTCAACCATTTAAAATGAGTAAAACTTACAACAACAACCTAAAACCTTCAATTTAAGTCACCATTATGGTGATCGGTGTTTGTTTTAGGTTTGTTTTAATTACGGTTTTCTCCTTCGGTGATTCTGCTTGTTAACATCAGGTGTATTCAATGTTGGCAATTAGAGCCCGACCGATAAAGGATTTTGAAGGTCGATACGGATACAAATATTTTTGGGTTTTAAAAAACGATATTCCGATATATCAGCCGATATATATATATATATATATATATATATATATATATATATATATATATATATATATATATATATATATATATATTTTTTTTTTTTTTTTCAGAAACGCCAACAAAACATTAACAGATTTCCCTAACATAGTTATTTGTAGTTATTTATGAGTTTTAACTAAAATAATATGATAAAGCATATTAAAAAGAAACTTGTTTCTTTTATTGTCACAACAGAACAGAGGAACATCAAAATATATTAAAGTTCTGATAAATAAAATAATAATTAGTCCCTACATTGCCTTATAAGCTACCTTATAATTACAGCTTGCTTAGCCCTTTACCTGCACTTTTGAATTTCTTTCCATCAAGCTACATCAAACCATTTTCAATCATCAGTTGCTGCCTGCCTCCTAAAACCTACTGTTTAGAGATTATAAATCCATTACAGAATGACAGTCTGCAACGCACACTTGGCGTCTTTGGATTTCACACACGTGTAAAAGAAAAGCTCACTTTTATGCACAAGAAACTGTACGTTTGATACTTTTTCTCTATGTCTAAATGTTCACTCCTCGCAAGTCTAACTTACATTTTACAATGCAGGGACGGTAACTAGAGATATGCTAGTTATAAATATAGTAATCATTAGGCAGAAAAAGTTCATTGTGGTTTCCAAGCTCATTAATGTTAACGTTAGCGGTCTTCCACTGATGATAGTGGTATTAGCTAGCTTTGTGGTTAGCTAGTCTATGATGAGCCATAATTTAGCAATGGATAACGTCATACTGCAAATTGTAAAACATACATTTTCAATATAACAGGCCAAGGAGAGATGATTGAAGCGTGTTTTGTCCGTTTTTATTTTATTTTTTAAATATTCATTTATCGGCGATTATTACTGCCGATACCGATATTTTGGAAAATGCCTAAAATCGGCCGATAATATCGGTCTGGCTCTATTGGCAATATAAAATAAATAGTTCTTAATTAATCTTTGACGTCTGTCTGCTAGTGAGATATTTTTTGTTAAATTTTTTGGTGTAAACTTTACTCATTTATTTTAAATGGTTAACTTTTAAGGAATAATTTGATTAACTATTACTCAATTCTAATGTATTAAATTTAATTAATAATATTGCTTGTAATCTGTTGCCACAATTCTATTGATTAGATAAAGCATATTCATTTTTACAGTGTACGTATATAGCACTATAGTATAGTATTTATAGTATAGTAGGTGTATGATCTGCCAGGTCATTAGCTTGTGGTTTTGTAAAAATGTCATTTTTACGTTATCCACTTAAGTTTTTAAAAAATAAATAATGCTCGTCAATGGTTTCCTTTGAAACAAAGATTGTAACTATGGCTTAGTTTCTTCAGCTGAATCGTCAAGTCACCTTTATTTATATAGCGCTTTTAACAATACAGATTGTTTCAGCTTTACAAAGATAATAGGAAATGAATGGAACAGAGATTGTTTTGACTTTGCAGCAGCTCTAGAATAAAGTTATTATCCAGCTAAAGTAAGTTTTTGATTGACCACTTCTGATGTAAAGATCATTAGATACTAACTTAGTGGCCGCTTACACAACACTATTTTCAACTGAAAACAGAAAACTTGTAATGGGCGTTCATTTGCACGAAAATGGTGTTTGGTGGCTCCAGAACGACTTTAAAATAGTTTCCAAGGTGCAAGTGTAGAAATGTTTTAAAAACGTTATCATCTCCGTGGAAACTTCAAAAACATTAATCTGTGAAAACGGTGACGGTGTGCATATGCATATTACGTGTTTAGTCTAATGCCCCTTCCACACTACTGTGTTTTCATTTAAAAACGGAGAATTTAAACGAATACGATTTCTGTCCACACCAGCGTTTTATCTGCGTATTAGAATTGATCTCCATCCACATTAAAACGAATGAAAACGTGGATCACGTGACCATTCACCAACACTGGGCATGCGCGTGCCGGTGTAAACAGTGGCTGACGAATCAGGGAAGGACGTCATGACTGATGACACCCAATCATAGAGACGAGCGTGAGCCTCTGCGTCATCGTTTCTAAACTCCTCCGTTTTGTCCCGTTTTCACTAAAACACCCTCCGGAGATTCAAAACGCAAAACGGAGCTGCAGCATTTCTAAACTTCTCAGTTTTAGGTCTTCTTTTTTTCCGTTTTCGTCTGGACGGGAGGTGCAAACGTACCAAAACGTCTCTGTTTTTAAACGAAAACGCAGTTTTAATATATATGCATGCAGGCTTTCGCCAAAATACTTGTCTGGCCTGCATAATACAGAATTGTTTGTTGTTTCCGCGAATCCGTGCGAATTTGGAATTATTTTGATAACGAAAACATAATCTGAAGAATGTTTTTGTGCAGGCAATGAAAGTCAATGGGGTCTGATTGTGTTCAAAAATCCATACAAGGTTAGATCAACACATGAGTGAATAAATGATGACAGTTTTCATTCTTGGGTGAACTATTGCTTTAAGAGGTAATTATGTATATAAAAAACGTTATCATTAATCTAAACATTGAGGTTGTAACGGCGGTTACAGCTGTCACTAACAGTGACACGTGAGAGGAAACAAAACTAACAAGGCAAGTCTACATAGTAGAATCTGTCCTAGACAGTTTACAAAGCAATTCCAGAGCAGAAACTACCTATGTGAAATTTACTAAAACTCCTAGTGACTTTATCAGACAGATTGGGTGGTTTGCACTTTGCATCACAAGCTCGAGAGAAAAAAGAGCTGTTTCGGTTATGTCTAAGGGTGGAGTCACCACAACGGTTAGTGTGGTTTCCAGCCAATAGCAACAATGACTTGTTTCTATAATCTCAAATGGGACATTTGTTAGACAGTGTGTGGTTAATATGCACTACTGAATCACCAAGCATCAAAAAGGGTTCTTAGCATAGTATAGGCAGGTTTGGTCTAGTTTGGTTTTGTTATGTCTTGATGTGCTGTGGTTTGGAGAGTATTATGTTCTAAATATATAACATGATCTGGTTTAACCAGGTTTGGTTTGGTGTCTAATTTGGCCTTTCATGGTATCGTATGATCGGTCTTTGCTGCAGAACCATCTGGAAAGGTCTGGACTTTTGATATGATTTTGATATGAGTTTGATATGATATGGTTGTTTATGCTGCAATGAGATAAAGGGGACAGTTTACCCAAAAATGAAAGATGAGCGTCGGTATGATTTTTTAAATGTTTCTTATGCTCACAAGGCTGCATCTCTTTTAGCAAAAATACAGTAAAAGCAGCAATATTGTGAAATGTCACAAGTTATACAATGTTATTTTAAAACGTAATTTATTCCTGTGATGGCAAAGCTGAATTTTCAGGATCATTACTCCAGTCTTCAGTGTCACGTGATCATTTGAATATGCTGATTTGGTGCTCAGAACATTTTTATTGTTGTTATCAGTGTTGAAAACTGTTGTACTTCTTAATATTTTTGTAATGCTTTTTTTCAGTAAAGTTGATAAATAATAATACTTATACGTTAATTATGTAAAAGTTTACTGTTTCAATTGAATGCATCATTGATTTAAAAAAACAGTTTAAAAATTTACTCCAAATTGACTTTCTCTCTCCTGAACACATGAATTTTTAAAACATGAAGAATATACTAGCTAGTCTTTTCCATCAACGTCTTCAAACAATGAAAAAAGCACCATTAAACTATACAAATAACATCCACACAATATCTTTCAGTAAATAACAAATTAAATTGTTCATTTCTAACACCAAGCTTTTGTATGGCTTATGCAGGCTTGGAATTGGCTATCCATATGTTTTTGTTGGAGATTTACAGCAGCTGTGCCCATTCACATTCATTATATGGTGAAAAATAAAATCATATAGGTTTGGAACAACATGAGATGTGTGAATAAATAGATTTGTTTGTTAACTATCCCCTTAAAAAGGCAAAAGACCATGGCAGTGGTTCAGAAGAACTCTACTAAGTACATTGTGAACACAAAGGCAGTGAGGTCATGGTCAAAAACAGGGATGTGTGCAGTATACAGTACCAACCTGTTCCTGTTGGAACGTTGGACAGGAAGATACACACTGCCATCACTTGTTGTGCTCTCTAGTGCCAAAGCTGTGCCCTGCTTAGCTCTCTCTGTCTCTCTCTCTGCCTGCTGATGCCAGCTCATGCATGTGCCAAGCCCTCCACTAGACACTGGGCATTATGCACGCCCAACACAGCTGATACACACACAAATCCTGGATACAATCATTCCAAAACAGTTTTTATGATCAAAACACATTTGTATTTACTGCAAGTAACGTACACTCATGACACCACCAGCCGGTTGTTCCACTATGTGATGATCTTAGTCAGCTTTACTGAATTAAAAGATAAGGGATCTGCCATCACTTCAGGTTAGTCAAGACAGATAGTATCCCTTTGTGTATGTATAAAACAAAACATGGGCATATTAAGACAAGCATTCCTGCCTTAACACTCCAGAAAAACAAGTACAGAAATTTTACTGTGGGAGTAAAGTTTACTTTATCTCACTATGCTGATTGAGGCCGTAATCACTGCCATGGATCAAAACACAATTACAAAACAGTATTACTTTAATATGAAGTGGAATGACATTTTGTAATAAGTAAATAAAATATTTTATTATTAATAATTCTTAAATAAAATGTATATTTATTTATTCATTTAATATATGATGTGTTATTTATTAAAATGTATTTATGCATTTATTACATCAAAATTACATTCCATATTGTTTATACTACATACAAAATACTTAATTGCAGTATATGTCAAAATATTGAACCAAGTGGAAAAAATATTAATGCTCGGCACTTTTTTGAATGACCTTTCTGGTCTTTGGATTTTTCCATTAATATATTTATTTCACACAGGTGTCCTTGCACAGATGTAGATTCACATAAACAATAGAAAAGATCCGCAAGGCAACTAGAACATGTCTAAATAATTATTTTGTGAAATGTTTTTCTTGAAAAATGTCTTAAAGTAAAGTAAATGGCACTTCGGTTAAATCTTCGATTTGGATATGTAATGCAATGACATTATTTTTGGAGCACCTGTATACATCCTATCTAACGCTGTAGCTATAAAACACTGACCATTCAGTGCCTAATCAAAAACAAACAAAATGCACAAATAGGAATATAATCAAATAAATATCAACCAATTTCGGAAGACATCTGTTCACTCTTAACCTGGACGTCTTAACTCAGCAAATTAAATTCTTCATGCGGAGTCTCTCCTCCCCCTCAGCTGCACTTAATCCTAGTGATTAAATCATTTTTCTTCAGCCCTAATTTTGCCGGTTACAGGGCTCTGATGGAGGATGGGCGTGCTCTCTATTGATTGGTGGGTTGAGCAGATTACCCTAATAGCGGGATTACTGCCCACATGTTGACCACGCGTGTTGGAGCCGTTCGGCTGTAGTGCCAGCTCCCCATCAGATGGCCCGGGGGAGCAGCGAAGACATAACACACCACTCAATGAGAGGTGTGTCTGTTCATCTGTCTACAGGGTGCACATTAACAAGTATTTGGCAACTCATTAAGTTCTCATATTTGCAAACGCATTAGTCATCTCAGCTGCGTTGTCAGTTAATATGTAGTCAAGTTTACCAATGCAATGATAATTATCACGTATAGCCTTAGAACTTGACGACTTGGTTGGAACATAATGGGTCCTGTGACAACCTGCTTTAAATGTTAGAACGTTAGCAGGTACAACAGCCTCAGATACCCACAGGCTGTTAGGTAAATGTCTGACTCATATGGCACACTAAATTAATAACACTTGAGGGGTTTAGAAGTTTTCAAATGTTTGGTTAAATTCTACAGGATTTCCAGGTACATGGTCTGTCTGGAAACAAAGCTCATGTGTCACCAACCGCCCTCCTGGACAATGAGAACTTGTCAGAATCAACTAAATGCTGGATTTTCAAAAGTATGTGAGATTTGCGACACTACTTTTACAGTTAACTCACACAACGTTCTTGAATGAATAATTTATCAGATGCACGACGGTATCGTAGGGACATAGACTTTTCACTCTACATTTTCACTCCCCTTAAAATGGCGCAGAACAAAACAAACTGTGATTGGTTGCTTTACATTTTGGTTAGATATCCTCTTGGGCAGCCAATGAACGCTTCTGCCATCAGTCTGAAGATTTGGCTAAATGAAACTACTACAAATGTAACCTGAAAATGTGCTAGTCGCTAACAATATACTGCTAGTCACGTATTTCTCATTTCTTTTCACCCCATGGCGAAGATCGAAAAATAACTTCGCTGTGAGTGTCACGGAATGTGTAAATTAAAGGTGCTCAAGTGCAGAAACAATGGGTAGTATTTATTAAGTAAACGAACAGAAAACTACAAATAAAACTCCTTCGTGGGGGAAAACGAGAACGATAACAGGCAGAATCAGGAAACACAAAGAACATGGACAACTTGGACAACGAATCAGCACAGGACTGCAAACACAGGAAGACTAAATAGGGAAACAAACATAAGAGGGTAACGAGGCAGGCGGGACAAATTAGTCAATAATGATAAGATGGGCAGGGCTAGACAATTGACAGGAGAGCACAAGACACAAGGACCGGAGTGGTACTGGTGGGACAGACCAGGGAGACTCAAGCAGGTCTGGAGTCTTGAGGGCCAGGGTGGTGCCGGCTGAGCACGCGGCCAGGGAAAAGCAGGCTTGACAGGCATCAAGGGTGGAGCATGAATCCAGGGCGGAGCAGGCCTGGCGGGTATCCAGGGCAGAGCATGAGTCCAGGGTGGAGCAGGCTGTGCAGGTGACCGGGGCGGATCAGGCTGTGCAGGTGGCCAAGATGGAGCAGGCTGTGCAGGCGGCCAGGACGGACCAGGCAGTTGAGGTGCAGACTCCGGATCAGGAAAAGACACCGGAATGACCATCTGGTCAAGGGAGGCCGGCACGGCAGCAGCCATCTCGTGACACAAACAGTCTCTGGCATGAGTAAATTCAGGCTTGACTGGTAGCATAGGGCCGGGGGTTTGGCTGCATTGAAGACCACACTGAAGACTTCGGAAGTTCAATCGTAGGTTTCACTGGAGGTTTCGGGGGCTCGGCAGGATGCTTCACTGAAGACTTCGGAGGTTTAAAACAACCTCCGGGCCCTGTGGTTGACCGGAAGCTCTCTTCCTCCTCTGTTTTCTTGAACGAGTAGACGCTACAGACTCCTCTGCCACGACTGGGGGTGCTGCAGGGAGAGTGAACTGCTCTGGGACAATCAGACCTGGGACCAAAAAAGTCAGATCCTTCTGGACCACCGGGTTTTGGGTCCACCGGAGTCGGGGTCCCCCTGGACCACCGGACTTGGGTCCACCGGAGTCCCCCACTCCTTTTGAACCCCCAAAGTCGTGTCCTTCTGGAATACTGGCCTTGCGACTGCCGAAGTCCGGTCCTCCTGGACCACTGGCCGAAGGGAAGCGACAGGAGCCCTTCTCCTCCTGCGCTGGCGAGGCAATGTGGAAGTAACAGCCTCTGAGGGTGCTGCAGCTCCTTCAACCTCCCCTGGTTAGGAGGCTAATGGGTCACACCCTTTCTTCCTCCTCCCTCTCTCCGAAGGAGTCATAGGAGGACCGGAGACTTGGCAGTTTGTGAGGTCAGTGGGAGTTGGGCCAAGAGGCGGAAGACCACCCTCCCAGTCTGCACTGGACCGGCGATGGTAAACGTACCCCACAATCTGTCAGAATGATAGTATCCCCAGCATTCCCATCTCCCAGGCAGTCACAGGCTCATTAAGGCTGGTGTTGAATCTGTCCTTGAGCATTGCGTCACCGAAGTTGACCCCCTCTGCAAAATACAGGAACTGGTAGGCAAGCTCCTTCACACCGTTCTCCCCTTGCCGAAGCGAAAGGAGCTTGTCAAGTCTTTCCACTATGAGATAAGCAGAGGGGCAGGGAGATGGAAAAAGGAAGATACCCATTGCTTGGTGAGTCCTCAGTTGACTGGTCGTTCTGTCACAGAATGGGTAGATTAAAGGTGCGAGGACTCAAGTGCAGAAACAATGGGTAGTATTTATAAAGTAAACAAACAAACAAACACAAAACGACAAACAAAACTCCCTCGTGGGGGAATATGAGAACGATAACAGGCAAAATCAGGAAATACAAGGAACTTGGACCACAAACCAGTAAAGGACTGCAAACACAGGGAGACTAATAGGGAAACAAACATAACGGGGTAACGAGGCAGGGAGGCGGGACAAATTAGTCAATAATGAGATAACAAGAAGGACTGGGCTAGACAATTGACAGGAGAGCACATGGCACAAGGAAATGCATGACAAGCCATGTGCTCACAACAAACCAAACTAAACACAAACAGAGGGTATATCATGTCGGTAACCAAACAGTTGATGTACCCCATTGACTTCCATAGTATTTGTGGAAGTCAATGGGATACATCAACTGTTTGGTTACCAACATTCTTCAAAATATCTTCCTTTGTGTTGATACAGGTTTGAACCAACTGAGGATGAGTAAATGATGACAGAATTATCTACTATTCATTTAATAGGAATGCTAGCAAAATGTTCTTAGAACATTAACTCCTTAAAGGTAGTTCATTCTAAAATTAAAAAGTACTCACTGTCATGTTTTTCCAAACCTGTATGAGTAATTTATGACAGAATGCCCAAGCTGCTCTTTTACATTCAACGAAAGTGAATGGTGAGTGTCTTATAGGGATGGGTGATACAGCTTAAAAAAAAATCACTATATAATGTTTCATATCATTCAGTATCGATACTTACTTATTGATAAATGTAAATAACTTTTTTTAAACAAAGACCAGTAGAAAAAGTTTAAATTTAACCATCGTATTTTTCAAGGAAATTAAATTAATTTATTTTTAACAGTCAAAAACGAAATAAAAATTAAACAAATATATTCTTATATGTTAGATAAATAAATAACTGTTAAAGAAACTCTTTAACTTCCAAAATGTGTGCAATGTAAAAGTGTAAACAGAAAAATCAAGGTAAACTTTAGATATACAAACCTCTAAAATTCAAACAAGAAAAAAATGTTATGAATAAAACCAACTTCAGCTTTTAGAGTGACCGAACATCCATATGCAATAACCTATAATAACAAATAATAACTATACACATCATTTTTTTTTTTTTTACAAAAATATCAAGTGGTACTATTCACATTTAAAACACTAAATATACAAAAATAACTCATTACAAATAGTAATATTCACATATACATGGCTTCATTCCAAATTGTGAGCAAGGATGACATGTTGTTTATATTATTAAATCCTTTGTAAGATTTCTCAAGTCATTGTTGCCGAGCACCTCTCCATCGTGGACTCCTTGTGGTTTTGTTTGTTGAGGTGAGGTAGATGTAGGCCGTGAAGGACAACATGATGCGTGTTCCGAAGGGTGAAAGCGGTTAACGTGAGGAAAAAAACATTCAACCTTGTTCTGATGTTGGTTAACCGTAAAGAAACCAAAAAACTGCCACACTGGCGAGCTGACATGTCCTTTTTTATTCACAATCTCTTCATCGCCGAAAAGTACGGCACTCCTTTTTGCATGTGTTCTGATGTAAAATGGCGATGACGCAACCGAACCCCACAGCAACGTAACTTATTGGCTTTTTGCTTGTCACTCATAGTATGCTCCTTTATCAAGGCCTACAAGGCTGTTTATGATCCAGGGATGCTTGAGGGTTGTTTGTGCAACCAAACTTAATGTCTAATTACGTTTTAATGCATTTAAGTGAAACTATCAAGCGTTATATCTACTGTTATCAATAAAGATGAACCATAGATAAATACCAATACAGTTTTATCGCCCAGCCCTACCGCCATATGCATAGTTTTTAGTTAAAAACAATTTCAATTTCAGTATTTTCCTAATGCAAAGCAACCGTATGCATTTAGATGACGTAAAGGGTTAATTAACTCAAAAATTAAAAGTATCATCCCATATTTACTCACTCTACAAACAATTGGAGTTATATTAAAATATAATATATAATATAATATAAAAATATAAAATACAATCACTGGCCTCTGATAACAGGCGTACGCAAGTTTATTTCCAGCGGAAGAGTGACCTATGATTCGACGCATGACATATTGACGAACGCAGAAGCACAGAGGTTAGAGCAAAACAAAACAGCGGTCCTGAATTAGAAGTCTAAAACGCGAATTTTTAAAGGGAAATGACGGAGGATTTCGATATGAGAGGAGGAGCATCAGTGGCGCAAAAAGTGGGTATGCGCTATATGCGGCGCATAGGGGCGCAGCACAATGGGGGGCGCCAAAGAGATGGTAAAAAAAAAAAAAAAATTATATATAGGCTATTGTATTTCTATATGTAGCTGCCGTTGTGCGTTTCTAAATCATTTCTGCATTCCTTCAATGTTATATAAAATTTTAGAGGACTAACAGCCAGGCTAGAGTAGGCGCCCTCATGGAGAAGGGGAGCGGGTAATATCGCGAGCGGGCGGGGGCGCCGTGAGCGCTGAGCGAGCAGGTACGAGTAGTTAGTTGTCGTCGAAAAAGATGGATAAAATAAAATGCTGTGGTGCTAAAAATAGAAAAAGAAAGAGAAAAAGGGAGATGGCATGTCAATTGATGCGACAGCAGCTAAATAACTGCATGCATTGCTGAAATCCAACAGGTTTCCAACAATACATTTCATCCTTTTTAATTTATTTGTCTTAACGGCCCACAAAACTCATACATCGGCGGCCCATTTGTGTGTTTGTTGTTTGTTTTTGTTTTGTTTTTTGCTTAATTGGCGGCGCTGTGCTGGTGTAATGCATTGGTCAAAAAAAGTCAGCTTTAGTTTTTTTTTTCTGACACACTGGCCCATGAAATATGTCATTATGCGCAAGTATCTTTCAAGTATAGAAAATAGTGCAAAACTACTGTAATTATGAAAGTTTCCTTTATTTTTCTGTGCATTTGTTTTACAATAGCCTTTATGGCAATTACTATCATGGGATTAATATTATAACTATTATTATGTAGTAGTGTAATGTAGACAAACACTAACTAAAAGAGGTTCAAATTTTTCTCCGTTTAATTTTCACCCTGAATATGGGTTGGAGCTTTTAATTTTGAACTCTCAAAGTGCACCAGACTGCTGAATTTAACATTACAGAACAAAAAATTTTATTACGGGGGAGCATGCCCCCGAACCCCCCTAGAGAAACAGAGGTCCACCTACCACAGTTTTACCTAAAATCCTGTGAGGAATACTGGTATTGCTGTTCCAATGGAGCTTATAGTTTTCTTAGGGGGGGGGTTCATCAAGGTGGAGTAGCTATAGTTTAATTGTGTTAATAAACGACAATTTTGCACTTATTTTTTTCTGTTAGCTCTCATTTCTTCCTACTCACTTATTACACAGCACACTTACATTACATTTATTTCTTTTTCTTTTTTTTTGCGCTAAAATTGTTGCTGCATACCCCTCTGAAACTGGGTAGTTGCGCCCCTGAGGAGCATGAGTTTGTTGCCCAGCCCAAACTCAATTTTTTTGAACCGCAAGAGGCATCTACTCTCACCTAAGCTTACGCTACTCCTGCATCCTATGTTATACGCCAGGTCAGAGGTCACTCTTCCGCTGCAACCCGACTCACGCACAGCAGCTACCGGAAGCCAGTGATTATAGTTTATAAAATTGTAAATATGGATTCTTTTCCTAACAAAAACGAATCATTGCCTTCAGGAGGCCTTTATTAACCCCCTGGGGCCGTATGGATTGCTTTTATGATGGATGGATGCACTTATTTGTGCTTCAAACACCTAAGGTACCATTAACTCCCATTATAAAGCTGGGAAGAGTCAGGATTTTTTTTTTTTTTTTAAATATGACCTTGATTGTGTTTGGCTAAAAGAAGAAAGTCATATAGATAGCTTGAGGGTGAGTAAATTAGGGGATAATTTTCATGTTTGGGTGAACTAATATAGAATATCGACTTTTATATTGCTTTTCTAGTATTTTTTTTTCGTCCTCTCAGCCTCAGTCCCTATTCACGTCCATTGTATGGAAAAGAGAAGCTCAGACATTGTACTTAACATCTATGTTCTACAGAAAAAATGTCATAAGGGTTTTAAATAACTTGATGATGAGTAAATGATGATTGTGTAAATGATCCCATTAAGGTAACAATCGAGCATTTTCATTTAACTCTCTCGCCGTAATTCAAACCAAAGGTAGATTAAGACCACAATGGAGAGGACTCCGAAAATTTATGGTTATTTCATTTCAGAATTATTGCTCCTGAGGATAAATGGCAAATTACTTTACCTCTCAAACTGAACTGTGTGTGTGTGTGTGCTTATGAACACCATTTTCCTGATTATGATTCTATTAGACTGGATGTACAACATTCAGCTGTTTATCAAACAGACAGTTATTCAAATTAATCCAAAACAGGTAAAACTGCACTTCAGTTGATGACATATACATGACCCAATCCTCCAACCCTCTCTCTCATCTGTCTGTTTCTGAACGTGGGTGTTTACATGTGAGTGTATGTTTAATTTAATGAGCAACGAGAGGTAATGATGCAGCAATGAAACATTTAACAGCTTTGTGACATACTATAATACACATTGAGCATTCTGTAGCAATAATGCCCACTCGTTAAATCTATTTCCCTCCTATGAATGTTTTAATAATCAACAGAACGCATCATAAAACATTACTGCACACACTTCACCAAAAGAATCTTACATTTGCGACACTCATTATTACAGTATGTCTTCTGAATGCAAATGACATTAATGGCTAAGAAGCCTCATATTGCTTCAGTAAAACAAAGGCATTAAAATATTAAAGTTGCAAATGTAAGCTTTTCTTCTCATTTGTCCAGATGGGGGAAGTAGAAGCTTATTCAGGCCATGGAAAAAGAATTCCAGTAATCTACTGCTGATCCTTCACAATGCCACCCTTGTGCCTTTTGTTTTAGCCTCCCGTACTCAAAGCCACTGATAATGTTAATGGTCCCTTCTTCCAGCTAGCGGTTCTTGCGCTATTAGGGATTGCGAGAGGACTGGAAATGCTTGTTAAGTCACAGTAGAATGTCGAGGGTCAGTTTTGCAAGGTCAATACAAGTTCAAGCCATAAACCTCAAACAGAAAATAGACTGGTGATAAAGGGAAATGTCAAATTAGGAATGTTATTTAATCCTCTGAATTTATGAGGAAGATGCATAAAATTTCCATATTGCGCATTCTAGATAGACTCACACTATTAAAGCTCCAATATTCAAGTATTTCAAATATCTGAGTCTTTCATAGTCACTATATAAACAGTTTGGGATCCATTTTAAATCAAAAGGACAATTCGGCCATCACTGTTTTTAACTTCTTTGAATTTAATAAAAAAGGCTGCTCTTTCCATTCTCATTCAGAGAAAAGGAGAAAAACACCACATCTTTCGACATTTACATGGTTGAACCCAAGCCCCCTGGCCCTTTTCAGAGAAAAAAACAACATCTTATCACTTTTCCTTACATCTCAGAACAGTCACGGTTGGGATTTCATAGGTTGCTTAGGTCTCTTCACAACTCGAACAAGCAGTAACACCCACTCACTCATTCCCAAATGAACAGGCTGTTTGATTTGCACTGTCAAAAGGTGTGTAGTGCGTGAACCGAAGCCGTGTAAACAACTTGCTTCATTGAGGCTGAGCACAGTAACCAGCTGCAAATAAAAGGGAAGTGACTTTAGCAAAGGCTTATGCAAATATCTCCATTGGTGCTGCAAGGTAAGGCTTTTGTCTATCAGGACAGAACACAAGAATTACTGCTTAGTGTCATCTGCACCTTTTTAACCCACCTTGAATAGCTAACACAATAAAATATGCAGTTACTTTGAGGAGTTAATTATTTTCACATATCTTCACTAACCTTTTTTTTTCTCAGAAAAAGCATGCAGTTTGTTCCTTTAGGTTTAAATGACACATGCGCAGAGTACAATTTGGGGATTAAATGAATTAAGATGTTACCAAATAAAACACCAGTTTAGGTCATCTGCCAAAACGTAATCCCACAAATATTGCACTTCTAACCATACGAAGCCATAGTGTATACACTTAGCAAAGCCAGAACATGCAGAAGTATCCCATTCAAAATCATGTTGGCCAAAAACAGACCCCTCATCACAAAGCAAAGGGGTATTAACTAGTATGCTGACGCCATCCCTGCAGCAGCCCCCCAACAGCCCTTATGCCAGCAAATTAACTCATAATACAACAAGAGAGCCCTGCACATGCCTGTTGGGTCATTTACCACAAAAACCTCCCTCAAGTTATTTGACTGTTACATGAACTTTCAGCTTCACACAAGCAGATGTTCCTTGGCATCATGACAGCCATGATAATGATAATTCTCACACGTATTACCCTCCTCCCCTTCATTTTGCTCATTATCATTTTCAAACACCACCAAACACCAACTTAACAGTTTGTATCGAAACTAATAAGCACGACAAATAAGAAACCTTCCTTATAAGTAAACGTAAACCCCTAGTTACAATTTAAAAAAAAAAAACATTTTGAAAATAATTAATTAAAAAACATAAGATTAGAAGTAAAGGTTTTCTCAAGTTTATAGAGGTTTGTTGAAACTGGCCATAGGTGTTTATTAATCAAAGTTTGCTGGATAATCACATACTGTATAGTCAATATTCACTATAGGCCTAATTAGTTTAATTAAGTTTTATAATTGTAAAATGTCTTACCATATGTTTTTATTTATTAAGTGTCCTCATGAAAAATCAGGCATGCACATTCTTAAGGAAGCACGAACATCCTCTGCTGCTTTTCAAACGCTTCATTCATAATAGCTTATTCCTTATCCCCGTATAGTGAAGATCCCAATTCAACAGGACCGTTATCCAAAAATTCCCTGTAAATCGCAGTCCGTCGTCCTCCAAAGGCTTTGAGCCTTGATAATGGTAAGCTAAATGCGAACTGACAAGCATCCGACAAGCTTTCAGGGAGAGGGGAGGGGGAAAAAACTGAACAAAACAAAAAAGTAAAGCACCAAAGCCCCGCCCTAGACTGTTATAGCTCAGAAAGTAACATTGGGTTTAGATTTAAGACCATGCGAAGCAATTGATCGCTATTGTGTATTATTTAAAAAAAAAAAAAACTAATAATAGATCATGTTGAACGTAGGTCTAATCATGTCGAAAAAAATCAATAGGAAGATTGAAGATAGCTGTCACCTAATTTAATGCCTGGCATTGCATGCATGTTTGTTTTTGTTTTTTTACATCTAAAATAGGCTAATTGGTTTTCAGTTATGTGTTGCTCAACAAGTTTATTATTTAAATGCACGGCTGTTTTCCTGAGCTTGGCTTAGTTAAAATATTAACGATTTGTGCAGAATTAATGTATTGCGTTGTGACTGTTATTAAATTAAATTGAAACAGTCAAAAGCAAGCTGGTAGTTAAAGGTTATGAATACAAGTAAATAAATTTGGCGTCAATTCCCCAAATGTTCAAATACAACAGAAACTTTTGTCGGCTTGAGTCGACTTGCCAACTCAACAGCTTTTAACATTTCTGAATGATGACAGATGTATTGGGAACCGGTTAGGAACAGGTTCCAATTAACAATAGGCCTATCTGAATTTTTTACACAAAGTTCTTGAATGTGCAATCTTAAAACACTGATACACAGATACAGCTGTCAAACATCGCTACTGAATGTAGGCCAACAACGTTATACAGCAGCAAGCATTGTCCGATTCCAGAATGATTCTCTTACGAACCGGTTCTTTATAATGAATCAAAACACAACGCAACTATGTAGCCCGAATGACTCTATTACGAGCCGGTTCGTTATAGCGCAGCTGACTCTTACGAGTCTGTTTAGTGAATCAAAAACATACAGAGCGATCAGTACAAAATGGCTCTTATGAGTCGGTTCTTTTTAGTGAATCAAAAGCACTTTAATCTGAGTCATTTTAATATAACCACAAAGCTTGCTTTCTCGTGATTATAATATGCAATATAAGTAGCCTAGTAAATAAAAATAAACACATATTTTATTTGTTTATGTAACCTATGGCTATAAGGTGTTAATTAGGCGATTGTAGCCTGCCCCCTCTAAAAAAAAGTAGTGTGGAAACTCAAACACACTCTTTTCCAAAAATGTAGGCTATTATAATATTTTATATAGCCTAAGTAGTAAATAAAATAAACATTTTATTTGTGTAACCTATAACGCTAATTAGGCAACGTTGGATTGTATGTATGCCACTAAAAGTCTGTGGAAACTCATTAAACACACTCTTTGCCAAACATAGACCTATTTAATTTATTTCCGATTTGTTATAGACCACATATGTAGAAATCTGAAATGATCTCTTCGATCTCTCCAGCAACAGACTGCTGAGTGCAGCAAATCTACAATTAGGATTTCTTACTTCAAAAATGTCTTCCTCAAAAGTATTAAAAGACTCGTTGATGGAATGGAATGAACCGTATTATCAGAATGATTAAATTCCTTCCGATTTATTTCCATATAGATGGTTTAATGGCTGAAGCTCTTCAGAAGAGTAACTTCCTAAAAATAGCGCCTGGACAAACAAAATGGGTTATGGCAGAGGTTATAGCCTATGTGAGTAGGCTACGACACGACAGGCTGTTTACAATAAAGAAAGGAAATAATCAATGTGTGACTATCATCAAAGTGAGTTACCAATAGAATGATCTCTAATCTTAATCTCAGTTACACCACCAGCGCAGAAACAATGCCTATTCACATCACGACAGCAAGTCCAAGCGAAATCTCTTCGTCCAATCTCCCTTCAAAGTAGCGAACTATTATTAACACACTACATGTTCTTACTGTTTAAGGTCGATTCTTGCTCAGAATTCGATTCGAAACTTACCTCGGAAGATATAAATGACGTAATGAAGTTGTGGGGCAACGGCACAAACGCAAGGTGACACTCCGAGATGATGATGACAAACTGAGTGGCATCCGCAGTTTCCAAATGACCACAGCGTTGAAATTGCGAATCAAAGCGATCACATCATCTTGGTTTGTAGATCGAGGAAACAATGTGATGACATCGACCGACGTTGATCCAGATCGAGACGGATCGACAGCGAAGTGCCCCGTGTGTTTCGTGCGACACCTGGAGCGGCAATGGTTCCGTACCTCCCTCTTTCATTGACTATTGTTTGTTCAGCATAAAGTTAGGTGATGCAGAAGTCTGGCGTTGAGAAGACTTGTAATGGTAATAGCCTGCTCTGTAATGGCAATATCTGTCTGGCAAAGAAAGTGATAATGATGACTGACATTTTACAATTAAATGAAATTATTCGGGAAAATATAACATTTCTACATTTCTGTATGGCTGTTTTTTTTTTTTTTTTTTTTTTTTTTTTTTTACCGATACATTTAATATACAAAAAAAAAAAACAACAATAAATAAATAAAAATATTAAAATAATTAAAAACAAATGTGCCAATTCTTATTGTTATGTAGCCTTTTAATATTATTTTTGAACATGTGAAACTCTTTTGTTTTGAAGTATTAACCACACTTGCCCTTTCAAAAAAAATAAAAAACCCAGTTCAATTTAAAGTCAGTAGTCAAACTTAATCGCCATTGTATAATTTCAGCTCTTCGTTACGTAACTTGCAGGCCTGCCATGCAGAAGTGGATCATGCAGTAGTTGTTTGGCTGGAGCTGTTGCAGGACACCTATGTGAAGAGTGGTCATTAGTGGCTCTCACCAGAGGCTGTGACAGCTGTCGCTTGTGGCTGCCGCTGGGCCCCAGTGCCTCCCCCTCGCCCGCTCACAATGCTCCAGTATGAACAGTAGGTCTGAAAAGACATGCAACCTGACTCCCTCATCTCCACTTACCCATCTCATATTTAATCCCAGACTCACCCCTGTCATTAACCACCAGCCACACTACCTCAGGCCCACAGCTTTGATCATTAATCAACGCATTCGCGCAATTATCGAACGCCACACAGCTGCCCGCCTGACAATGCGTGTTCTGCTAACTATTGTTTTGTTTTTTTCTCAGACATTTTCTATCATATTTTCTATTTTAATACATCATTTATTCTGTCTAATCCTCTTGTGTGAATGCTTGACAATTAGAGGGGTACAATTAGGCCTGGTTCGTGGTAATCGGGACTGTCACCCTTTTAAGGGCTTGTTTTTGAGATGGAAGTCCATGAGCGAGAGTCGATGGATTTTTTAGTTGTGGGGGAAGGGCAATTCTGAACTCTTTCACCCCACAATTCCTCTCAGGCACACACGAAACCTCACACACAGGAGTCTGGACACAAGGGGGGAAAGATGAGTATAAATTATCACATGTGAAATACAAACGAAAGGTTGAGTTTTATAACAGGAGCACGGAGAGGGGGGTTGCATTTGAACCTGAGAATGTGTGTCTGGTTTCCAGACCAACAAAATATGTTCTAAGAACGTTTCGCCAATGTTAACATTAAGTGTAGAAAGCATTATTTCTGAATGTTCTGTGAACTTTCATTTTGCAAACATGGGAACGTTTCTTTTGAATGTTCTCTTTAACTAGATGAATGACCAACTAAAACGTTTCAGAAAAAAATAAACATTCCACGAACAATGTGTGTTTTAATGTTTTGAGAACTTTATTAAAGACCAGATAGCATTGAACAACCGTTCTATTGACGTTTCTGGAAGAATGTTTGAGAGAACCTTTGCCAGAACATTAGCCAAAGTTCTGAGAAGGTTCCCCAACTGGGTTGTTGTTTCAAAGTTTTACATTGAATGTACCCTTTAGGCTGCAACCTATTCAGTTTTATCCCGAGTGTATTTGCATTGCAGACACATTTTGCCCTTACAAAGAACACTTGTTACTTCTCCTTCTATTCTTGAGGTGTTTGCATT
The DNA here is from genome assembly GCF_988280905.1 of Pimephales promelas. Lineage (NCBI taxonomy): Eukaryota > Metazoa > Chordata > Actinopteri > Cypriniformes > Leuciscidae > Pimephales > Pimephales promelas. The sequence continues at coordinate 9,347,716 of NC_142786.1, read as the reverse complement.
CTGCAGAATGTGTTTGCATTCTCCTCTGCACCACAGATTCTTCTAAGTTATTAAACATAAGACCTGAAAGCAGCAACCTGTTGTTTTCCACAGCAGAACAACTTTGACTCTGAGAGGTGGTTTAAAGAGAGAGAAGTGGGGGAGGATGCATGTGAATATTCTTCCAGCAGGTCAGAGTTCACGGGCTCCATCAAGAAGTGTAGAATGCTTTTCCTGTTCCCCTCCAACTGTGCGGTTTATAGAGACAACAGAATTACACGTTCAATCAGCTAGTTTAGAACTTGGGGAGCTTGAGGTGCAGCCGTTTTATCTGAAAACTACTCGTTAGATGTTTTTTAACTGATGCCATCTGTCGTAAAACAGGAAGAATCTACTTTAAATCTGGGACATAGTAGCCTATCAGTGACATCATTACTCTCTGAAGCGGAATATGATGCATCTTTTTGTATAGAATGTTGCAGGAAAAGGAAGTCTAAAAATAGGTCAACCCAGCACATGCATTTTGGTTTCTCATTGGTTAAAACATTTCAAACCTACATTATATATACTTAACCCCTCTGCTTTAATCCCTTGTTTTGAGATTTGCGGTGTCAGGCCTGTTGCTTTGACAACAGCAGAATGTGGTGAATATTTCATGACGGGGGGAGGGTGAGCGGTGGCCCGCCAAACTTTGACCTGGGGACTAATCTATTCAGACAAAAAGAGGCAGACAGGAGTTGAATCCTGAGACAATTAAGGTGCACTGTGGTCAACTCTTTGTGAGTTCTCTCATTTAAGTGTTATGTTTACACACCGCTCCTGCTGATTTTTCAGCTTTAAAACATTGTTCAGTTGGGTATTCTGTATTTCTGCATTCTTATAAGGCAGTCTCTTTTGTTTTGGCATTCACTGTCTTACAACAATGAAAAAGAAATAAAACATTTGAAGCCATGAAGTGCTAGAAATTGTTTCAACAGACATCAAAAATTGAATGTAATTGTGTCCTGAACAATTTTATTTAGATTTGATTTACTTGCTTTTTAAGATACATTACAACATAAACATTAAATCTAAACATCTCTGAGATTTTTGTCAATAGCCTTTAGCCATCTTTGATATGATGTTTGATTTTTCTTCATTTTTTTTTGGCTTTTGGAAAAATCTACAACAATCACAGATGTTAAAAAGAACAGTTACACTTTATTTTACGGTGTCCGTGATACAGTGTAATTACTTAATTAATTACTTACATAGTAATAACATGTAACAAAATGTAATTAACATGTAACGAAGTTGTGGAACAACCTGTTCTTACAGATTGTAACTACACTCATGTAATAGGCAGCTACTGTTACACATATGTAACAGCCCGAGTCGGTTACATACGTGTTACCGACTTGGTACAATGTAACAAGTACTTAATATGCTACTAAGGTAAAAAGCCTGCAGTTACACATGGTCATTTTGTACCTTCTAAAATAAAGTGTATCAAGTACTTAAGTGCACTTCATGGGTATCTATCTGAATTAACCCTCTTGTTCACACCAAATAAAGTGTATCGAGATTGTATTTAAGTGTACTACATGTGTATCTACATACCTTGTCCATACTTTAGTTTGAATTAGACCTAACTCCATCATTCACAGCATAAATGCATGCGGTAGCTTCCTAATTACATTGCAATTACATAATATTACACAGGGATAAGCTACGTAAAATAAAGTGTATCAAGATTGTACTTAAGTGTACTACATGTCGATCTACAAACCTTATCCAGACGTAGTTTAGTTTAAATTAGGCTTAACTCCCTCGTTCACAGCTGGGATACACTACGTACATTCCTTATCTACATACCTTATACACATGAAGTACACTTAAGTACAATCTTGATACACTATTTTAGAAGGTACAAAATGACCATGTGGAACTGCAGGCTTTTTTCACACCTTAGTAACATATTTAAATAGTTGTTGTTACATTGAGTAGTACAAAGTAATTTTATATATAATTACATTGTACCAAGTCAGTAAAACGTATGTAACCCACTCGGCCTGTTACACGTGTGTAACAGTAGCTGCCCTATTACATGAGTGTAATGAGAGTACAGGCTGTTCCATAACTTTGTTACATGTTAATTACATTTTGTTACATGTTATTACTATGTTTACTACTAAGTAATTAATTAAGTAATTACTCTGTATCACGGACACTGTTAAAATAAAGTGTTACCAAACATTGTTATGTTGGTTTTGAATTGACACAGATCAACTTTACCTATTAAACTGAGAAAATATTGCTAATGTCTATTTTACCTTAGTCGAATTTCAGTAATGCATTTCATCATTGGGAATTTTTAGGATCATCTAGACAACTAAAAATACCTATGTTCGAATACTCATTATGGATTTCTCATCCACTTTTAATGCTGTCCAACCTCTTCTTTTAAAGCACCTCTATGAGTTAGGTGCTGCTAGCAGTTGGATGATTTTATGGATTAAGGAGTTTTTCAAAGGTCACCCTCAGCGAGTCTGCGTTAACAATAATGTTATGTCGGATTGCTTGGTTTTAGATACTGGGGTACCACAGGGATGTGTACTGTCTCCAATACTTTTTTCCGTATACATAAATGAACTCAAGTGCAATGACGATAACCTTACCCTCAGAAAATATTCCGATGATATGGCATTGGTCTCATGTCAGAAAGAAATGAAATGCACCTCATATTTTGAGTACATTGACAGTATTATCTGTTGGTTTGAGGGCAGTTCTTTACATCTTAATATTGAAAAGACAAAAGAGTTATGTTTGAGAAATCAATCAAGAGGTTGTCATAAAGGAATAAAAAAACAACAGATTCTCATCCAAAGGCGTCATATACGACACATTTGCCAAAGTGTAGACATCCAACGCACGTGGTAACCTTTAGCGTCAAATGAGACGCTTCGGTTATGGTAGGGGGGAGGGGTATGGTTAGACCACTAGGAGGCGCCTTCTGCCCCATATCTGCGTCTCATTTGACGCTAAAGGGTGCCATGTGCTTTGGATGTCTACGCTTTGGCAAAAGCGTCGTATATGATGCTTTGGGATGAGAACGGGCTTAAAAAACTGTAAAGCAGGTCTCGAATTTTAAATATTTGGGTACAATTATAGATGAGAAACTTAATTTTGATTGTTATGTGGAGTAGCTACATTCATAAAAAAGCACGACAACACCTGGGTTCAAGGAGAATTGAGAAGCTTCAATATCAGTCAGCAGACCATATGTTATATCGATCAATGATTGAGAGTATTCTCACATACAATATTGTTTCATGGTACAGCAATCTACAAAGTCTCACAAATAATGAATCAAGCTAATAAGATTACTGAACAAAAACAGCAGCCACTTCAGAGCTGGTTCGATTATTATATGGGGAAAATGGCAATTGCGATTTTTAAAGATAACACACAACCTCTTCACTCTGCTTTTGAATTGCTCCCAGGACGTAGACTAAAATTCTCTTGGCTAGAAAAACTTTCTATAAAAGATCTTTTCTTCCAGTGTTTATCTTAATTCATACAGTGTTTTAATTGAAACAAAAGAACGACTGTTAAAGGTTTAGTTCACCCAAAAATGAAAATTAAGTCATTAATTACTCACCCCCATGCTGTACCAACCCCGCAAGACCTTCGTTCATCTTCAGAGCACAAATGATGATATTTTTGATTCAGTTTGAGAGCTGTACCACTACCACATAGGCATGCACCCTAAGGGATTGAAACTTGACGGCCCAGAAAGTCATCGAAGAAAATGTTTAAATAGTGGCTCAACTATTAAGTTTATCAAGCGACGAGAATACATTTTGTGCGGAAAAACAAAACAAAAATAACGACTTTATTTGACTATTCCTTTTCTTCCTTCTGGGCCTAAAACGAGAGTTCAAGAGATTTCCATGGCATATGCACGAGAACTATGTTATTTTTCTACTAATTCTTGTTCAGTTCTCGCGCATGCGTCGTGGAAATCTCTTGAACTCTCAGGAAAAATTTCCGCTACGTGAAAACAGACTGGACAATATGTTCAATCAATCAATAGTCTCAATTATGTTGAAGTTATTTATGTGATGATTATTATTATGCAATTATGTATTTTTTGGGAGTATATATAATTGTGTTTATGTATAAATAACACAGGTACAGTTTATGTTTCATGTGCTTAATCTACAGAAAGTTAAGGAAAAAGAGTAAATAATTAACTCTTAAAACTGACGGTTGTGGCCCAGACATTAAGATGTGGGCCGGATCTGGGCCGACACTATGTTGCTGTGGGGGTACAATTAAAGGTATGGTAGGCAATTTCTTTGAGAAACACTTTTTTAATGCCATCTCTCATGCCGCTTTGCAGACTCTGCTGTGTGTGTAATATGTTTTTGAAGGAGATATAGTTGAGGAGACACTCTGAAGAGAAGGTGGGATTGCATGCTTTCAAAGCTAGCTTTCTATTGCTAGCCACTCGGAAATTGCCTATATCTTTAACTAAAATTGACTAGGGTTTAATAATTTTTTTATGTAAAAATCTATTTTAGACCATAATGGTTAGGCCTACCATAGAAGGTTGTAAGAATACTTTTTATCTAAAGAGATTTTCTGTGCACATATACTGTAGCAGGGAAGGTCCCTCTGGGCCACCTTAAGGTTAAGGGCCTTGCTCAAGGGCATTGAGCAAAAAGAGGATCTCAGTAACTCTCCAGGGCCCTTCCTAGTTTGCAATTGAACCTGCAGCCTTTGTTTTCATAGCCTGGATCCTTGACTTGACTCCACCACGGTAGTAAAAAATTACTAGGCTTATTCAAAGACTGACACTCCCGAAGAGAACTTGGAGACGCTGCAGAAACTCTTCTGTCGTCCATTACTGCACAAATCACATTTATTTGGCCTCTCATCATCCATCAAAGCATAGGTGCTTTCATCTGGCAGTGTCTCTTTGTACCTGTAATTAGTTTTGGGACAGGAGATCGAGTCTATTAAAACAGCATAAAAAGATAATAAAGAGGTTTATGCTTCCTTGTCGTGGATGCTCGGGAGCTCTCCTTAATAATGGCTGATAGATTCATTCTGTCAGGCTGTGGAGAAAACGCTAGTCTGGCATGTTTATGACATTACCTCAGAGTAGGACCAGGGCTGGAATCAGCCGCTCATGGGCAAAAGGAGTTTATTATGTGTCCTGAAGTCACATAGATAGCTTAGCTTTGTGGCTCTGACTACACAACAGCTATTATCCAGCTGACAAAAAATATGTTCTAAGAACGTTTCGCTAATGTTTCTATGAAGTATCCCCCCAAAAAACTAAACAAAACAGGGAATGTTTCATTTGATCCTTTTGCAGACGTTAAGTGAATGTCACTTAAATGTAGGGTTGGGTATCGTTTGAATTTGAACGATTCTGATTCCGATTCCGATTCCTTGTTTCGATTCCGGTTCCTAACGATTCTCGATTTCGATTCTTTTAAGAGGCAGGGTCAAAAAAGTTTAGCTAACCTTGCTAACCAACGGTCTTTCTGAAGGAAATACTCCTTCTGTCACAAATACTTGTCACACATTTTGCATTTTGCCGAGATTTCGTTAATTTGTAGAAAAGTGAAGCCACACTTTGGACCGCCGACGTAAGCTACTCATGTTCGACTCGCCAACACTTCTGGTAGACGCTTCTTCGTTGGTGTTGTCCAGCGGTTTCTTCTTCCCCTCGGCGGACTGTGAATATCGAAACTAGGAATTGAAATTGTAACTTTTGAACGATTCCGGGAAAAACGAAAAGTTAGTCCCGGTTCCAATCGATACTCGATTCTCGATACCCAACCCTACTTAAATGTTGCCTGAACGTTCTGAAACAAGTAGTTACATTTTTGGTTAGACGAACATTCGACTGACCCAGCTTACAAAAAAATAAATAAATAAATTCTTAAACATTTTGTTAATGTTTCTGATTTAGTTATGGGAACGTTATAGTTCATGTATTCTTCTCTTATGTTCTCCGAATGTTCAAAACATCCAGTTTTATAAAAGTTGACATTGTTTAATGCGAACATTAAGGCAACATTCCATTTGATTACTTTGCAAACATTATGGGGACTAACGTGAACATTCTGAAACAAATACACTGTAAAACATACTCAATAAGTTATGACTTATTAGTTTTACATTGCTTTATGGTTTTACATTGCTTTAACTCATCAAAATAAGTTAAGCAACTTTTTTTATTAGTTATACAAAAAGTTATACTCTGTTTATTTAATTTAAGTTGAAATGACTTAATCTTTCAAGTTGATTGTACTTAAACATTTAAGGCAGTGTAGTAACTAATGTAGAAACAGTCTACAGTTTTTTGTTAACATTTTGAGAACATTCGCTGTTAGCTGAGAAAACTTTTCAGATAAAAAAAAAAATGTGTAAATAATGCTTTTGTGCTAACATTTTGAGAACATTGTGAAAGACCGGATAACTCTGAACGAACATAACGTGACTGGAAGATTGTTTGTTCATTACTTTGAGAGAACCTTCCTGAGAACTTCTGTTAGCTACCTGATTTGATTTGAGTTTTGTTATATGATAATAATAGACTGGCCCGAGAGTTTTAATATCACCTGCAGGTGACTGACAATGGAGAGCAGCTGTTTAACAGACAGTTTTGCATATCTGCAACCTGGCGGTTAGAAAGAATATGTCGCTCATAGTCACATACATAAACACAAAATAACAGTCATTGTGTGTGACGTCATGGCCTACCTGTATGTTTACATCCATTCTCACCTTTGAGAAATGACAGTATTGGGTTCTATAGTTTTCATTCAGAAACCTTATTCATAATGCATTCATAATACACTAGGTTGGCCTAATAACCAGTAAATCTGATCTCTCTCACATATAGACGGGTGAGGAGGAGGGAGAAGGATAAATGTGAAAGGAAGGGAGGGCTGAGAGAGAGAGAGAGGGATAGCAGGGGCGCGGGCAGATGGTCGGGCTGGTGTGGAGTCTTGCTTCGGTGGAAATCCCTGAGTGCTTAACCCCTCCTCCACTAGGGAGAGATGTGTCATGACAACAGTTCTCCCCCCTCTCTGCGGCAGATCCTCACTGCTATCACCAATCCGGGCCCCCAGAGGAGAAGAAACAGCTCTGTCAGTCTGCCTCCGCAATACTCTTCACATCTGCCTTTGTGCAGGTCCAGGGATAGATAGACAGACAGACAGACAGACAGACAGACAGAGAGACAGATTTGAGAGACAATTGAGTCATAATGGATGTTTAAAATATTGACCTGAATATTGAAAGAAACCTGCAGGTCCCTTAGAGCCACTGATGCCCTCTACTGGCTCACCACAGCCACAACACCCACCTTATGATCCATGTAAACAGTCTCTGCAACAGGTCAAAGATATTACATTGGTTCTCAGCCTTTTTTTGATTCCATGATCCCATTGTCCCAAGGCCCCCAATGTAGGCGGAGCTATTTATGCTGTAATGACAAAGCTGCTTTGTGTTATGTAATTTATGCAATAATAGTCAAATTCCAAAATTCTAGTTTCAAGGATGGAATTTTCCAGCGGATCGTGTGTGGGTTCTATCTATCTATCTATCTATCTATCTATCTATCTATCTATCTATCTATCTATCTATCTATCTATCTATCTATCTATCTATCTATCTATCTATCTATCTATCTATCTATCTATCTATCTATCTATCTATCTATCTATCTATCTATCTATCTATCTATCTATCTAAAAAACAGATAAAAGAGAGGACAGATAATGTTTTTCATTTCAGAAAATAAAATGCTGAAAATAAATAAATAATGAATGAACGAATGACTCAATACATATTGGATAATTGTTGCATTGATTGTAGGGAGTAAAAAAATTCAACTTACAGTAATATCAAGTAAATTATGTTGCAAAATAAGGAACGCCCATGCAAACTTCACTATTACACCAAAGGAGGGCAGTGTTTCATGTTTTATAGGAGTACTATCTAACACCTGTTGCCATGTGCAAGAGTACACAGGGGTAATGGATTTAGGCAAGCATTCATCTGTGGATAGGCCTGTAGATATTCTAAGAACAGATCAAACATTTCTCTTCAAAGAAACCAGTCACACATCATCGATGGGGTGGGGAGGTGTTGGGATCATGTTCAAATAATTGTATGTGACAAATCCTTAGGTGTATAAGGAGAAGTCCATTTGTGAACCCTCCAGGTCTCAAGAGCGTGTTTGAAGTCATGAGATATCGTGTGATTGTGTGAGTGAAAGGAAAGTCACTTTATCGACCGAGGTCCAGTAATTTAATAAAAATGGACTGTTCTAGGGTTGATAGTTTTCATGATTACACATGAGTTTTCATGATTAGACAGTAATGGTAGGCTACTCTTCTTCTAAGAAGTCTGGGCTGTGTGTGATACCGATGCTGTGAGGTTTAGTTTGTCTTTTAAAATTATTTATTGTTTATTTCTGAGTTCGTAGACCCAGATCAAAAAGAGAGTCCACTGAGACGCTATCTAGAGAGCATCTCAGTGGTGAGAGAGATCTACAAGCTGCACATGTATTTTTTATGAGAGAAAGAAAAATCTTTGGTGAGGTGTGAATTCCCACCTCAAACCAGTATTTTGCAGTATTGACATTCTCAGCTAACTAGTTTGTATTCGTAGAGCGTTATGCACACATTCTATTTTAGGTTGTGGGAATTGTGATTACAGATGCTATAATGATGTGAAAATCCAGTTTACTTCATGTTATTTTAAAGTTAGCATAATGTTCTTTTTAATCCTTGTTCATTTCAACAGCCTAATAATAATAATAATAATAGGCATAGCAATTAAAATAGGTAGAATTTATGGGAAAGTTATGTAAAATTTTCAGGCAAATATATACATTCTCACATTTGACAAATACATGAAGTATTTTGAAATCGTTTAGATATTTTCAGTGACCTTTTAAGAGACTCATTTTAAGGGCATTTAAAGAAAAAGCATGCCGAAAACACCATGCAAAAGTCATGGAAAATCTTTTTCATAGAATTCACACTAGAGAGAATCTCCAAGACTATGATTTTCTGTCTCTCTTTTTCTTTCATGTTAATGCTTTAAGTTTTAAAGGAAATGGGTAGTCGACATGACATGCAATTTTACTGTCTTCAAAGAAATGGCTAATCATTATTTTTGTTATATTTTTATCCTTTGGTTAGACAGAAAAGAACACATTTTCTCCATGAAAAAAAAGAAAAAGATCTTCTAATTTTATAGCCATTTTAATTGTTCTTTATGAGTCTCCTCATCTGTAAACTGTTATGGTCTGACTATTTGTTTCCCCCTGTTTTCGAGTATTTTGGTTTAGTCCTGTTCTGTTTTCCCGCCACTCATGTCTACCTTCACAAGAAAATTAGCACCATCTAGTTACAGTATAGAGAAAAAGCGTAGAATCATGGTGTAATCACTAGCCTTCGTTTCGGAGTCACACTTGTTATCTTCCCGGTCAAAAGTGACCGGACACCTAAAAATGAAACTTTCTCCATCCCAGTAAAACCAATGCAATTTATTTTTGTTCAGTTATATTTTTTCTTTTTAATTTTGTATTTTGAGCCAATTTGATGTTACTTATTAATATTTATGCAATATTTATGGTCCATTTTTGCCATTGAAAATAATACAAACTTTTTTTATATATACATTTTTTATTTTATTTACTTTTAGCAGTATTTTAGGTTAAAATAGAGACTAGGCCTTCCAAAAAAAATTTTTGAAGGCAGATTAGCGCCATCTGGTAAGAGTATGGAGAGAAAGCGTAGAACCATGTTGTAACCACTAGATGAAATGTACAGTTCTCTATGGAGAGGCATGTGAATTCCCCAGCTGTTCATGGACACGTTTACTTTTTTCTTTTTTTTGTTATAAGTGGATTTCAACATATATTTAAACAATCTCAAAGACTATTTCTTATCAAGTTTTAGATTTTTAGTGATTTAAAGTTTTAGATTTAATAGTGATTTAAAGTGTTAGTTTTTGCATTATGATTACAGTCAAACCTAAACATTGTGTTAGAAAGAGAATGCTAGGAAGCAAATTTTATACACATTTTTTTTTTATTCTGAATTTGTACAAAAAACAAACAAAAAAACAATGCAATTCATTCAATTATAACACTTTATGTAAAATAATATTTAATGAGCATGTCTATTTGTGTCACTGAACCGTAACAAATATATAGGTGTGTGTTTATTTGTGCGTGTGTGCGTTTGTTTGTGAGTGTGGGTGAGTGTCAATATCACAATCTTGATGTTTTAGAGTGTCACCCCTTCATTGTTGAGCACTTTTTTCTGCATCATGGCCAATTTGTAGATTGCAAATTGTAGTTTGAAGTTGTAGATTGTTGTTTTTGTCAATTTCCCATTCATTTCCTATATGGTCGGTCATGTTTGACAGAAGAGCAGAAGTGTATCTCATTTTTTTACGACCACTTAAAGTGCTCGAATCATGACCTCAATTTTTTTGTGTGTTCACATACATGTTGCCATAAAAGTCACGAAGTTTCGTAATTTTCTGATGAAGCAGTGATTTTTTAGAAATTCAAAACAGATTTTTTAATCACAATTTATTGGTGTTTTTGTGTATAAAAGTGTGTGTGTGTGTGTGTGGGTGGGTATGTCTGTTTTGCACTCTTGATGTTTTAGAGTGTCACCCCTTCAATGCTGAGCACTTTTTTTCTGCATCGTGGCCGATTTGTAGATTGTACACACAAAAATTCTCTAAGTTTTTGTGTTTTTGTCAATTTCCCATTCATTTCCTATGGTCGGTCATTTTTGACCGAAGAGCACAAGTGTGACTATTTTTTTTACGACCACTTAGCATGCTCGGATCATGACCTCAATTTTTTTGTGTGTTCACATACCCAATGGAATAAAAGTCACCAAGTTTCGTAACATTCCGATGAAGCTGTGATTTTTAACATTTCAAAACATAAATTTTTTCGGTCAGAAATGACCGAAGAGCACCTGAGGGTTAATCACCTTCGTCTGTATCACCTGGTTTAGCTCATGGTGTCTGCATTTAGTTCGTTCAGTTCAGTCTGTCTTTGTTGGTAGGTAGTTACAGTGTCATTGGTTTTGTGAAGTTACATGGTTGTGTTTATTGTGTGTAATCCTGCCTGTCTGAACCTGTGAGAAGTTGATTTTGAGTAAACAGTTTGAATCGAGCAGCGAGCTTTTGCCTCGTCTGCCTTCTTCAACCTGCACCAGACCCGTGACAAACAGTGTTGGGTAATAAGTAATTACATTTTTGTATCAGATTCAAAATATTAAGAAGCCTAATTTTAATTAAATTATATTATATTCTTAATCAAGACTACAGTTACGTTTAGGCCTATATTGAGTATGATAACATGTTATGCTCACAATAGCAGTAAATTAAGAATAATGCATTGATTCGTTAATTCACAGAATTTTATGTACATGCGATGCAGAGATTTGTTTAGCCTACTTGAAGTCCCCTGTGAGATTTTAAGTCAATAATAAAAAAAATAAGTTCTGTCATGAACATCCAACTATTTTATCTTAGATTCATTTTCATAGGTTTTTAGTTTGTCACCTTCAATCACATGTGTTTTTTAAGGCTTGTTTGAGGTGAGGAAAATCTGTGCACAACCGATCACCGATGGTCAGCTCGAGATGCATGCCGGTTAGAATAGGCTTGTTTGAGATGTGCCTTGCCTCACCTGAAATGTATGCGAGAGTAGGCGGCTACATTGAGAGAAGGAGTGAGAAAAGCGCAGGCCAGCCGGACAGATCTCGCTTCTCGCAGTGGATCAGACACCAGTGAGATCAAAGATTGATATTGCGGGATTCACGGGATTCATGCTCATGCACGGTGTTGCTAATAAACTGGATGTAATTTAAGTTCTGTTGCTTTTATATGAACATAAATAAAATGAACAAGACACCCAAAGTACTTGTTATTTAATCACATTACAAATGTGTTTAGCAATTTTTTTTTCTTTAATACAGACTAGTGTTTTTATATATTGTTTTAATGTGTAATATAATGAATTCTTTGAAAGGAAAAAAGATTTCTTTATATATAAAAAAATTGTAGAGGTTTTTTGTATATTTTTATTTGAAATCTTGATGTATTTCATGTCTTTTGTTCCATTTCAGTCGCTCACGTTTGATGTGACGTCTTCGTGCCATTTACATTCCGTGCCTGCTCAACCGTGCAGCCCTCATGGCAGCAGGTGCTACCGGGAGAATGGCGACTCCATCCCCAGGTGAAACAGCTGATTTTCAGGCGCTTCGGGACCGCACAGGTAGATCTGTTTGCCGCCCCGGACACGTCTAAGTGCCAGTTGTTCTATTCCCTGATGGAGGAGACCCTTGGCACGGATGCTCTGGCACACAGCTGGCCCCAGGGTATTCACAAGTATGCGTTTCCCCCAGTGAGCCTTCTTGCACAGACCTTGTGCAAAGTCAGGGAGGACGAGGAGAAGGTCTTGTTAGTTGCGCCGTATTGGCCCAACCAGAGCTGGTTCCCGGAATTAGTACTCCTGGTGACAGCCGCTCCCTGGCCCATCACTCTGAGAGAGGACCTGCTCTCTCAGAGACGGGGCACCCTATGGCACCCGTGTCCAGACCTCTGGAAACTCCATGTCTGGTCCCTGGATGGGACACGGAGGTTCTGGGTGACCTACCCCCTGCGGTAGTTGACACCATCACTTCCACTAGAGCCCCCTCTACGAGGCGCCTCTATGCGTTGAAGTGGAACCTGTTCGTTGACTGGTGCTCCTCTCATCTTGCTTGATCAGAGCCGTGCTTTCCTTCCTGCAAGAAGGGTTGGGGCGTTGGCTGTCTCCCTCCACCCTTAAAGTATTTGTGTTTGCCGCACATCACGATGCTGTTGATGATAAATCTTTGGGGAAGCACGACCTGATCATCAGGTTCCTTCAATGGAGAAGACTGAAGCCCGATTATTGCACTTCCTGTCTGACGTCTGAGTGACTGTGCCAGCCCATTCTCACCCCCAAGGCGTCACTTAACTGACATGCTTCAATATCTGACGCTTTAGGCGCCCTTTAGCGTCAGTTAGATGACGCCCTAGGATCGCGTGTACCCTACCCCCACACCTAAACCTAACCGCGTCCTCTAACTGACGCTTTCCTTTAGCGTCAGTTAGATGACGCCGTAGGATCGCGTCATGTAAGTGACGCTAAAGGGCGCCTAAAACGTCAAATATTGAAGCATGGTCAAAGGTAGTCTCGCGTAGCCAGACCTTCAGACTGACGGCTGAAGGTCTGGAATTCATAGCAGCTTTCTTTGGTCAAGGCCCGCCCATAAGGCCGTTAGACCGACATGTCAAACAACCAATTACAGTTCGTTTCGTTCAGCGTCATGTTTCGGGGCGTGGAAATGTCCCCACAACAACAGACCGGTGTGCAACAAGTCAGTCAGCAGTCACCGGAGGCGCTAACTAACAACGCTCCGTGTTATTAAATTCACCCACGAACTCGTTAATGTCCATCTTATGTCCGCTTTGTCACACGAATGTAAGTTACGTCCCCGCCCCAGTGCGCTCACGCCTACTAAATAAACGCCTCACCTCCGGCGCCGCGCACTCGCTACATTCCCTTTAGCCTTTAGCACATCTAGTGGATGCATAACGCAAACCCAGTCAAACGTTTGACTCTGCAGTATCTTATGTGCCTTATAATCCAGTGTGCGCGACCTATATGTGACCCCGCCTGTGGAACCCCGGCTAAAGTCGCAGAATCTAATTATGAATAAAAGAGCGTCAAAGTAGTCATAGCCATAAAAATGACAAAAATAGGTAATGTGTGTTTATTGCTGTAAATGATAGATTATTGCAAGGGTTCTGAGATTCAATACTCAAATTTTAATTTAGCAAAAAAAAAAAAACCGGACGCAGGCTTCATTGATTTCAATCGTATCCGGGTTTATTTTTCAGCGCAACAACACTTGCTGATTCCTATCATTCAGTTCAGGAACTTCTTTTTGACTTATTTTCAATTAGAAAGAGTAAACAGACCTTAAAATCAATCCGCACGAGTGGCAATCAGGTCAACACAATGGAAAAAAAGCGACTTCATTCAGCCGGCCGGTTCAGATCTCAGGAGGTGTTTCCGTGTCATCGCCAAACATTTAACTTAAGAACAGCTTATGTGTTTTGTAGCTCTGTATTCTGCCAATAATATTATTATATTATATTATATTTGTGTCTTATAAGTGTCAATAATATAATTCGTTAGCTGGATTAACTGTTAACTGCGTCGTTTTGACATCTGACATGGCAGCACCGAAGCATGTGCAAGAACGTAAAATGTCTGATTGCTTAAATATTAATCTCGGTGGAATTGCCCAAATTATGATTTAAGCGGTTTTATAGCGGATTATTTTCTGGAGGATAATGGTGATGATGAACAGGACACATTCTTTGACGAAACTGAAGAGGAATTTGACGGTAAGTTTTTGTCATTATAATTTTTTTAATGCTGAATATGTAATACTGTCAGTGCCAATGTAATGCTAACACAGAATTCAAACTATGATGCAAACATAGTCGATTTAAATGTTTATTACATTTGTTGATTGGAATTGAGTCAGTTTAAATTAATTACTTTTATGACATGATGTTTATTTGTTTGATTACACCCTGAATTGAAGCCAGGGCCATGTAGCCATACCTGTTTCTTGTCTCTATGCCCTCCCCTCAATTAATCAGATCCAGTCTAATATTTTCATATAAAATGCTTCATTATTCATTTTAAATGTGGATTTAAAATGGATAAATCCCCCCGCCCCCCATGTTTAGTTCTCCATTTAGGTCTCTTGCTTTGAATTGAAAAAAATATCCTTGTTTTTTCAGGCAGTGACCAACATGATGATGAGGACGAGCCAGTTTTGGTGATTGAACCTCAACCTATTATAGACTGGCGAATCTGAAGAGGGAACACCAACAAGAAGAATTTGCTTCTAATGCTGGAATTCCAGATGTAAAACTGAAAATAAGTTTCTCTTGCAACTGCAAGTATTTCAATGCTGAAAAGTGTTCTTCATTTTTCAAGGAGGGAGAGTTGCTGTCACTCAGGATGAGTCATTTGGAGATGGACAATACTGTACTAGACATGGTAGTTTTAGTACAAATACAAAGTCACTTGCACTCTGGGGAAGAAACCACTAAATCAAAAAAGGATCACAGACTTTTGTGAATAGAATCTATGAGATTATTAAATATTTTGCATCTAGACAATTTTAGAATGTGTACGAAATTTGAGACTGACCTGTTAAAGGGATAGTTCACCCAAAAATTTGAATTCTGTCATAATTTACTCACCCTCATGTTGTTCCAAACCTGTATGAGTTTCTTTCTTCTGCTGAACACAAATAAGATATTTTAAAGAATGCTGGTAACCAGACAGTTGACGGCACACATTTATTTACATAGTGTTTTTTCGCCTCCTACTAAGTCAATGTGTGCCGCCAACTGTCTGGTTTAAAATATCTTATTTTGTGTTAAACAGAAGAAAGAAACTCAAACTGGTTTGGAACAACATGAGGCTGAGTAAATAATGGCAGAATTAAAATTTTTGGGTGAACTATCCCTTGACTTATTTTTTTAATTAAAAAAAAAAAAAAAATTTTTACTCCAGATTTACTCAATGTTACACCGTGGCCCAGTAAGAGAATGAGATTTTCTGCCGAAATGTTACATGTTAATTATTTGATATTGATATATTATTGATATTATATTTGCACTGATATTTCATTTTACTAATAAAGTTATACAAATCATTCCACTGAATTGACATGATAATTGTTGCTACAATCAAGCCCCATTCGTTTCAATGTTTTTAGCTTTTTGGACATGCACATCATAATAAATAGGCCTGTTTTATAAAACTTTAAGAATTTTCCCCAAAATGTGTCATATATCACTAAAAAAGGGAGAATCTCAGCTTTAATGTGGTATATGGCACATATGGAGGATAATTATGGATCAAATGTGTTGCAGTTTTAAAAATAAACTTTTTTTAAAAATGGAATTTCTCCAAAACATGATTTTCTGAGCCCGGAATTTAGCAAATCTTTGACACAGCCTTACTCAGTCAATATTAAAGATATCAAGGTTATATTTTCACAGAATGTTCTTTACATTATGTAGGATGATTGTATGTAGAAAACAGTGAATCACAAAAAAATGACTTTAGCTGGGTTTTCACAGGCAGGGTCACATATATGAATACTGAATCGGCCAGCTGCGATGTCAGCGTCTGTTTCATGTTTGTCCACAAACGCAGCTGATATACCCTTCGCAATTAAGTACTTCACTTGATCTTCCATAATAGATTGGAGGGGACATACAACTACGTTTAGCTGATCTTGAAAAATGCTCATTGTCACTCACATAGGCCACTCATATAAACACAACAGTTTTTCTTCCGCAATCACACATCTGCGCTTTGTTTCCCGGCGGACCGAAAATAAACGCGACACTGACGCCCCCCGGAAATCCGATAAAATTCAACCAATCAGATGACGACTTCGACATTCCTGAAGTGTTTCCAGTTAAGTGCACCATATGCATCAGACGTTTAGCCAACGTTCCGTGGGCGTGACGTCTGAGGCTGAGACTAGGTCAAAGGTAACGCCTTGGGGTGAGAATGTGTTGACTGTGCAGTCTGACAGTTCAAAATCTTCTAGTAGCTGTGCCAAGACAACTCTGAATCACCTAATTCCTTCAAAACATTGTTTAAATATTTTGTCCCGTTGCTTTTAAGGACTCTCGATTTATGGGCTTCTACCTTGACTTTGTGCCTTCATTTCCC
This sequence comes from Pimephales promelas, assembly GCF_988280905.1. Taxonomy (NCBI): domain Eukaryota; kingdom Metazoa; phylum Chordata; class Actinopteri; order Cypriniformes; family Leuciscidae; genus Pimephales; species Pimephales promelas. Next base: position 9,330,882 of record NC_142786.1, on the reverse strand, counting down.
CCCGATTGCCTCATAGACAGTAAAAGATTGCCTACTGTGTTGCTAATAAACTGGATACAAATTAAAGTCCCCATGAACTGGAAGTTGCAAACGACTTTTCTCCAATGCTGTGACGTATTCCCAAGTAAAACGGAATATTTAACAGAAGGCAGGGTTTTACTCTAGCGCTCCTCCTCTCCATCTCTCACTCATAGTAGACTATGGGAATTATTATATGGGGGAAAATTATTACCCGGAACTTCATTTAGACCCTGGTTCCTGCGGTGTAAACACACCGAGTACCACCCCAAAGTTCTTAGTTCCTGGGGAAAGTTCCTGTGGTGGAAACGCGGATAGTGACGAGGTGTTAGGGGTACAGTTACACAATGCAAATGCAGCATATAAAGCACTATAGCGCGTCCTGCTTCAGTACCGTGTACACACATTGCACACGGATTATGTGTGAAACCTGTGGTAAAATGATGGGAACATACTTTTCTGTGGGGAGTTGGCTGAAAGTTTAGTCTATTTATCCTAGCTAGTCTCTCCTGCGCTGGCTCAACTCTGTCTCCTTCCCTTCACGTTTTCTGACAGTCGGTAACTTATCGCATTAAAACGAACTTATTGCTGTTGTTACAACAGTTGTGTATTATGTTGATTTTAGCCATGATTTTGGCTCGCGGGTTTTGAGAAATCGCAGACAAATGCCCGAAATCACAGGCAAATCGGTGCCCGTTCACGTGAGTGAAAATCACGCAGTGGGAATGCGCCAAGACGCGATCTGAGCGAATCGCCGACGAGTCGCCAACACCTGTGAGATATTTGGCATGCTAAATATCTGGACCTGTTGGCGATTCAAAATCCTGCTGTGTGAAATGGTGATTACCAACAGCCAGTGAGAGAGCAAGAAACAGAGCAGCGGGGAGTTATAGATCACATTTCAACATGGTATTGTTTCAGAAAAAAAGGCTTCTTCTATTTGGACCCAGAAATGGAAGAAAAATTAGTAGAAATTTGGCAGGAGCACCTGTGTCTGTTTGACATTTCATCTGAGCTGTACCACAACCGGGTCGAAAAAGAAAAAGTCTCATGTGAGAACTTGCACGTGTGATGATGCGTTGTTTCCTTGTCACATCTTGCGTGTGTTTGTTGTGAAACATATGTAGTTTGCGCGCAGAGTACTAGACAGAGTTGTCAGCAATTCTTCCTAATTTTAAAGTCATGCAGTGTCAAAGTTAAGGTTCTTTGTAAAACAATTTTTCTTTGTATATTGTTTTCTTAATTTATTTATTTTTCTCCTTGTATATTTTTTTTAATCTTTATGTATTTCATGTTGTTTTGGTTTTCTGTAGACCCTGTGCCTAAGGATATTTGTCATGGGTTAATTTAAACTACATTACCCATGTTCCCTATCCCTGTAGCTTTAGCTATGTCAACACAGGTGTCTGGCATTATACAATCAGGAGAGGTGATTGACTAGAGCCTTTTTGTATGGCCATGTTCACTTTGTTTGTATGCCTGAAGAAGGTCGCAAGACCGAAAGCTTGTTTATAAATTGATGTTGTACAGTTTTTGAGTGTGGGTCTGCTATTTTTAAAATTTTTCATGATCATTCTATGCAGCAGCACCTCCCTTTAAGACTTATTCTGACGGATGAGCGTGGTTCTTTTCAATTCAAGTCATAGTGTAAAAACTTCTGTTGCCGATCGATCCATAGTGCAGTGTGAACACAGCAGCGATTGAATGCTGTCCAAGATAGTCATGCAGTGTGAAAAGAACAGCAACACGACTACTTTGAAAATCGTGCAGTCTGAACTCGGCATTACACAACACACCATCACGCTGTTTAAAAAAAAAAACTAAAAAACAGTAATAATACCATGGATAATACCAACGCTACCTCGCTTGTCAATTGACAGACTGGCAGTTGCTTGGTTGACGAAGCAACAAAACGTCTTCGACATCAACGTCTTCGACCTGTTGCATAAGCATGTGAAAAAACGACAAAGTTTGCTAGGACAAAAAGACAGTTAATTGCGTCATAAAAAAAATGACGCCGTTAAAATGGGTTTGTGTTAAAGCCGTTAATAACGCTTTTAACTGACAGCCCTGATAAAAACACATCTGTATATATATATATAAAAAAATATTGATAAACATGTATTTGGAATGTAATTAAATAACAAGTATACTTTGGGTGTCTTGTTCATTATATTTATTTTCAGTCTTATTTTTTATCTGAAGCCAAGTCCATTGAGTGCAAGGATAAATTATTACCAAATACATTTCCAAAAATACAAATGTAAAATAAAAGGTATAACAGCTTAACTTTTCTTATGCGCCATTTTTCCTCCTCCGTTTCCCTCAAATAAACAAGGAGTAAGCACCTTTGGTGACAAAAATTATTACAAATGCGCAAAAGCCACTTAAGGTCCATGATGCTGGTTGGTTTATTTACGAGCTACTACGATTTCTTGCTCTCAGGTAGTTTGGCGTGACTGGCCTGGAATGATACAAAAAAGTGAGTCGTGTTTTGAAGTCGTGATTTACGTACTCAAAAACCTGCCTGGAACGCAGCAGTCACCAGTGGTCATGGACACCCAGATAGCAAACTGACATTGAATCAACGTGGAAATATGACATCGAAACAACCTTGATCTGACATAGTTTTGCTCATCGAATTAACGTTGAACCAACGTCATACGCGTCATTCTTTCAAAACTAACGGAAAATCAACTTGAAATCAACGCGTTGTTTCAACGTTATGAAAGCAAACCAATTTTCGATTTTTATTTAGCTTTGAAGAATGCCGCGTCTGACGTTGGTTCAACGTTAATTCGATGAGCAAAATCAACGTTGTTTCAATGTCATGAGAGACGTCGTTTCCACGTTGATTCAATGTCAGTTTGCTGTCTGGGCACTCATGGGGTTAGTTAGAATTTTTAGAATCATCGAAAATACATATTGTTTCAAAAATGACTAAAACTACTACTTCATTAGGCATTGTATTCTCTTCCGGTCTGTTGTCAATTCGCATTCAGTGACGCTGCTGACGTAAGATGCTGCTGATGTGTAATCCGGTGCACCTGAGCTTCGTTGACAGTCTGAGGGAGATGCACGCTTTAAATAAAACAATCTTTGCAAACATGTCTAAGGATTTAGACACAGAGGAAGACTTGCATTTTTTTTGCCCAGTCATATTTATTTAAACCCGAATACACGGACGCACCAGGTAACATGTCAGCAGTGTCTTACTTCATCAGGATTCACAACAGAGCCAGAAGACAACACAATGCTGAATAATTTCATAGTTTTTGTTATTTTTGGACCAAAATGTATTTTTGATGCTTCAAAAAATTCTAACTAACCCACTGATGTGTGATGTCGATGATGATTTCGATTTATAAGAAGATTTCTGACAAACTACTTGTCCTGTTATCAGATGCACTACATGTTTCGTTCACCACAGACTTCTGGAGTTCGTCTGTAGCTCCCATGGCTCTACTAAGCCTTACCACACAATGGATTGACTCAAGTTTTGCTTTACGCCGTGCAACCCTACATGTTCAGGAATTTCGTGGATCGCACACCACAGAGCGCATCAAGCAATCGATGGAAAAGATGCTAAACAATTGGGGAATTGAAAACCAACGGGTCCACATAATTTTGCGTGACAATGCGGCAAATATGAAGAAAGCTATGAGGGACATAACTGAGCCACTCTTCTACGTCACCACTCTTCTAGATCTAGAGATGTTAGTTTTCATTAAGAAAAAACATACATTTCCTTCTGTGAAACTTACTACTGTGATGACAGTAAGAGTTAGAAGTGCAGTTCCTAAAGGCATATTACTGGCTTTGCAAACACTGTGGCACTTTTATTTTTTTATATGTTTACATGCCTGCCAGGTATTTAAAGTTGAGGTGCGGACTTAAGTTGAGGACTTATTTTTATATTTACTTTTGCACTAAATTCAAAAGTGAAGAATTTATGTGATGATGACCAGGGAATAAAAACAATGAAGAGGTCTCTGCTGGAGGCAGTGGAGAAGCGCTTTGCTGATGTTGAAACTGAGACACTCTTCTACATTGCCACTCTTCTAGATCCCAGATACAAATATGGGCAAGTGTAGTAAAATTAAAATGTAAAAATTATGTTTATTTAAAGTCAAGTCATAACCAGACACCAGTATTAAGCTTTTTAATTTAGTTTTGGGTAATTTAGTTCAACTTCTGGTTAGATTATTGTATTGTTTATTAATTGAGTACATGTGTAGGCAGTTGTGGTGTTTCTTCTTGTCTTATTGTTTTGAATTGTGTGTTACTTGTATCTGTTTCTTAGCCTGGTTCAACCAGACTAGTTAATTTCATTTCCACATAGAGTCTGGAACCGCTCCATTGAGAAACGTTTCCTTCTTGTAGGCGGGTTCACTATTAAAGTTCAAATCTATTGGATCTGCCCAAAGTCACTCACGATCTGCCATAGCCAATCGCTAACGGGGTGTCGTGAGTGACGTATGTCACGCGCCGAAATGGCTGGAAACAACAAGTCCGAATGATCAGAGGATTATGTTTACAATAGGATTTCAGTCAACGAGCGCCGCAGGTTTTGTTAATCTAGGAACAATTATTAATTCGAAATGTATATTTGACATGAAGGACGAAGCTGTGTCTAATCATTACAAATGCGCCGCTGTGGTCGTTATCTGATCTGCCGCAAATGCTGTAGCAGCTACAGTGAATGATCAGTCTTGTCTCTATCTGCAGATGTGTAATAAACAACAATTTTTCATATTACGTCTTATTGTTTCTTAATTACCTTAATTATGGTCTTCAAAGTTTGTATTTGTACATTTTTATGTGGCATTTAGTTTTTTTTTAGTAAAACAAATCAACCATTGCCATCTAAAACTGAAAATCAAATATCTTCAAAGTATGGTTTTTCACATTTTTATTTATGACAATTATTTTTAAAAAATCACAACCAATTTGTATGATTTACAACATGTAAAACTGACACACCAACCTCCTGCACGAGTGCACAAAGGGGCTCAAAATGTTCTATTCATCACAAGAATCAGTAAATATAGAGTTGGGAATATGAGCGACTGACACGACTCCTGAGCGGATCTTCAACAATAGTTTAGCAGCCAGGACTCGGGGCTTCCAAACACCGCCAACACCAGGCTAAACCGTTCGTCCAAAATGTCACAGTCATCGTGCACGAGCTGCCCAGCACAAACTTCCAAACTTTCTGCCTCCTTCTCTTGGTCCTCAGTTGTGCAACAAGAGGTGAGACGATAACAATCCGGCTTTAAATTCTGTATATTCGGCAGTTTCTTTTCCAACAACGGACCAAATAGCTTTTCTCACGTCTTTCTCGGCTGCCATTACTGAACTGAAACTGTCACTGACGCGCTTACATCAACGTCATCTTTCTCAGCCACTCCCTCTATTCGCTGATTGGTCCTACACAAAATTGATTTCTGGAAACCTAAGGATATGGAGCGATCCCAGACGTAGTTACTGAAGTAAAATGAAATTGAGCGGAAGTGCGTAGGAGGGCGCACTTCTGGTTCTAGCTTTTTCACAAAGTCAGCCAACCTGTTGCTTGCAAAGGAACACCTTATACAGGAGGTGGCAAATACAGAGGGGAGGAGGGCTGTCAGTGCAGTGCCAGAGGAGAATGAGGCTGCAGCAGAGCCAGTGAGCAAGGCACCACATCATGAAGCATTTAGAAGCCTGGACATTGCCTTTGAGGAAATATTACAGGAGAGGCCGTCCGTGAGTACTACAGTGTACATCAGCAGAAACTCAAGTGCAGACCTACCTCTCGGAAAAAAAAAAAAAAAAAAACACCCCTAAGAAAAGTGACCCACTTTAGTACTTGAAAGAACATGCTAATCAGTTTCCCTCTATGGCTGCTGTTGCAACTCAGTATCTCAGTGCCCCCTGCAGCTCTGTGGACAATGAGAGATTTTTTAGTGCCGTTGCAAATGTCCTTGATGAGAACAGAAACAGGCTCAAACCTGACAAGGTAGAGATGTTAGTTTTCATTAAGAAAAAAATAAATTTCCTCCTGTGAAACTTACTTCTGTGATGACAGTACAGTAAGAGTTAGGCGTGCAGTTCCTAAAAGCATATTACTGGCTTTGCAAACACTGTGGCACTTTTATTTTTTATATGTTTACATGCCTGCCGGGTATTTAAAGTTGAGGTGCTATTTGTTTTTATATTAGACTTTTTGGTAACACTTTATTTGAAGGGGTGTGCATAAGACTGACATGACACTGTCATATACATGACATAACACACCTGTCATGAACATGAAGGAGTCTTTATGAATGTTTGTGACTTTTGTCATTAAGTGTCATTCGGTAAATTATGACACTTTTAATGCAAAGTTGACATTGTTTAAAATGTCTTGGTTATGACAACTTGACATTAACCAACACAAAAATGTCTTGAGTTATTTACTGTATTGTACTGTACTTTTTGCACACGTCGTTCATGTGTAATCTCATGTAATTTTTGAGTGTTCTATGTTGTTTTTTATGTAGTACCATGGTCCTGGAGGAACGTTGTCTTGTTTCGTAGTGTACCATACTAACTCTATATGATTGAACGACAAAAAAAAAAAAAAAAAAAAAAAAAAAAACACTTGAACTTGAACACTTTACAAGTGATCTTTTACAAATTGTCTCTAATGTTCAAATCTGGAGTAGTGACTGATATATTTCTATCTGTGCAATCAAAATTCAAAAACAAAATAAAAACGCACACAAACACACTTAGTGAGATTTTTGAGGATGAACAGATCAAACACAGATTTGATATATTTCTGATTCTTTATTTAACGTTACTTTATAAATAAAGGAGGGTTAAAGATATAACATCAATACACCTGGCCACTTCAGAATATCCTGTGCATTATGAAAAGTGTAGCACCATTTTGAAGACAAATCCAGCGCTGACAGGGAAAATATTTGACCGAATGTTTATTCAGCACTATTTCAGAAACAGTACATACAGGAAGAGTCTATGAGACACGAAACAATGAACATTATTAAGACTCATGAGAAACATCACATAAATAAAAATCAGCTGAATAAACTCCATTTCACTCTCTCAGAATTCCTGGTTTATCATTTTCCACATTTTCCCTCTTACACTTTCATGTTTCCTTCCTTTTCCCCCACCAGTTTCACACCCTTTTTGCTCCCAGTGACTGTTTGTCCTAGATTTCTGCTTGTCTGTTATTTAAATATTAATCCTACCTTTGGTAATTACATGAGACCTTTCTAAAATAACATCAAAATTGCACACATAATGACGCAGACAACTTTTACAGGCTGTTTTAACACATATACTGCAGTGCAACATCTGAGGGCATACAATCCAAGCTTCATGCTTCGAATCTATTCCCTAAAGTCCACAAAATTGAGTTTTTAGTCTTATTTTAATGCGTGTTCCTAATTAAGAGCTAAATAACTTCTGAAATAAATCTAATTTAATATTAGGTAAATGTTCATGTATTAAAATTAAATAACATTTATTAAAATTCGCATAACACAATAAGGAATCGTATATACAAATTCCTGGTACAAAGTAAATAACCAATATTTAATGCAACACAAGGACCACAATACAACATCCACAAATACACAGCACATCACTGAGGTTGAACATTGATCTCAACAAAACCATGGATAGGCCTTTTCACTGTAGCACAAAGACTAATGTCATGCATCAAATGCTGGATAGCACACAAACAACCCATTGTGTGAGATACATCTGAGACGAATTCAGAATTATAAGATCATGGGTTTTGAATGATGGGCATTACTTTCCTACTTTTAAAGGCTCAAACAGAGAAATATTCTATCTAGTTCTGTCAATTAAGGCTAATATCAAACCTTTTGGTTGATCCCTTTTTGCTCTTGGAACATTTTCAAATTGGTCACTTCAACTAAATTTTGGAGGGAGACTTTCAGTGTAGCAACTAGACGTATCACATCACCTGACCATTGGCGGTTATTGCAGCAGTTTTGCACACATACAGTCAACACATGCTTATGAAACCCTGCAGGAATGTAAAAACAGATACTTGGATTGTATCTCTATCTAGGAAGCGAAGATGGCCAATGTTAGTCTGTTAAACTCGCTGCGACTTGTGAATTTATAGGGCAGAGATCCTCCCGCTCAGGTTTTCGCTTTTCGTCCATTTCACTCTCTTCCATCTTAGTGTTTTTCTGGTCGGCGAAGGGCTCAGAAGATGGTGCTCCAGCGTTTGGGTGGAGAGCGAGATCGGCTTTCTCCCTGAGATCGGAGAGAAAACCAGTATGGTCATCAACATATCAGATGACGTGTGACACAAAACCGCCTCGACACAGATGGATTATGCAAGGTCAAAATCAACGTTGCATCACCGTTAGTCCTAAAACGTATTACAAAAGAATAAATGCTGAAGCGTGCAATGAAATAGCACTTAGAATCAGCAGGGTGGGTGAAGGACTGAATGTTCAATGTCACAACTGGAGTCTTTAATAACAAAATGACATAATGTTGAGTCATCCACGTTGCCGGAGCTTTACCCAGCCATAACAAAATGCTACATTTCTAAAAGAGTGATCTGAGCACTCAGTGTTCTCCAGCTCTACAGCAAAATGGAGATGGAGAGCCTGATTTGATTGTGTCCTCTGTTCAGGAGAGATTGTCATGTTAAAAGTACAAAAGGGAGAAAAGGAAATTAGCCAAGAGAGCAGATGAGGTAGATATTTGAGCTGAACATGCTCAAAAATGCACCAAATACTTGCCAATATGTACATTTATATTACTGTATCTACAACTGTTCAAATGTTTGGTCACAAACATGGTCCTTTTTTAAAAAAAAAATAATAATAATACTTGTATTCAGCAAGAATGTATTAAATCAACCCGGTCTCATCCCAAGACGTCATATAACTGACGTTTTGGGACGTCTTTTGACCATACGTCAATATTCGCCTTTTTAGGGCCCCCTTAAACGTCGGTAGATGAGGTTATGGGATCCTAACTCTACCCCAGACCTAAACCTAACCCGTCACCTAACTGACGTTAAAGGTAAAGCGTCAGTTGTATGACGGCCCGGGATCGCCATTTACCGACGTTTAAGGGGGCCCTAAAAAGGCGGATATTGACGTATGGTCAAAATTCGTCCCAAAACGTCAGTTATATGACTTTTTGGGATGAGACTGTGTTACATTTACCGACGTTTAAGGGGGCCCTAAAAAGGCGGATATTGACGTATGGTCAAAATTCGTCCCAAAACGTCAGTTATATGACTTTTTGGGATGAGACTGTGTTAATTAAATTGATCTAAAGGTACATTTATAATGTTAAAAAAAACATCTGTTTCAAATAAATGTTGAATTTTCTTTGTAAAAAAAAAAAAAAAAAAAACTCCCATGCAGTTTTCACCAAAATATTGAGCAGCACAACTCTTTTCAACATTAATAACAAGAAATGTTTCATGAGTGTTTGGAATGATTTCTGATAGATCATGTGACTCTGAAGACTGGAGTAATACGTTATTTTAGATTGTAAAATATTTCAAAAGACTACTGTAATTACTTTTCTTGCCATTTCAAGCCTGTATGACTTTTTCATAACCTATTTTCATTATTTCATGGGTGAAAGGAAGTCATGCAGCTTTGAAAAGACATTTCATTTCATTTTAATGTGAACGATTCTTTAAGAACCACCATGTGATATTTTTTAATCCACTGAAAATCAAATCTTATTGAGGATCAATGAACATGAAGAGATGTGAATACTGTTATGCATTGCACCTGGCAAAAGTCCACAATACTTATGGTATTATGAGGCTCTCAATGACTAACTGAATAAGCAAGGTTATGGTGCATGGTAAAACTCAACTTTCCATAGTCCAGAATAGACGTGCCTTCTTTATAACCTGAATACATATTGATTTTGAAAAGCTTAAGTGAATTAAAGACCCTCAATGACTGCTGAGAGACTGAACAGTCCTCACTGACAGTGTCATTACTTTGGTGAAAGATGGATAATAATGGACTGGCATACCGAGGGTGACTCTGGGACGGAAACAGAAGTCAATTAGTCTCATCAAAAACATTATCATTCACTTTTTCTCATGGTTCCTCAAGGACAGAGAGTGAGTTCTAGATGTTTTCAAAGCAATAATCTATGCTCCATCCTGTTTTTGAGCATATTTAATAGCCTTAATTACATCTCGATGTTGAAATTGCTTTCTTTGCTTTTGCATGTAATTGCGCTTAAATGAGAATAACCTCTTTTAAATAGCTAAAAAAGAGATCTTCTCAGAGGATATAACACCGATTTCTTTTTTTCTTCAGTTTTAGGCTCACCAGGTTGAAGATTCTGGAGAGTGTTTTCTGTTCTCTTCTGCGTCTCTGAGGCGATCTAATGCTCTCCGAGCCACGCGCTGACGGGGAAGCCTATAACACATAGTTTATGAACACAAAAAGGATACCTGCCCAGTGTTGTTTATTGATACATTTTGTCATATTATGTCAAATTGTTTTTTTAAAACAATGTATGACATAATGCTCAGTGAAGAACATGCAGATTGTATTCAGCGTGATATGATATTAAAGGTGAAGTGTGTGCATGTTTAGTTTTTTTTTTTTTTTTCTGGAAAAAATATCCTCTTATACAAGCTTAATAGCAGAAATGACTATAGGCAAGACAGGCTGATTTATTTGAAAAGCATAAATGGCATGTTTCTATCAAAATAATTATGTTATTCGAAAACATAGCTTTTTTCAATTTCATTTGATGGCACAAAAATTACACACTTCACCTTAAAAACGTCCATGAACACCAGTTCATAATAGGTTCCTCTGATCATAATTGCAATATAGTTTTTTTTTTTTGATTGATGCTGCATTTTTGCACCAATGTCTACAAATAAAGAGTGCAATAGCAGGCTGCAGCACAGAGGATGTTTGCCACATATCAAGTATTATGGGGTGATTTAGAGTGCAGCAATTAGACAATCATAACATGGGTTATTTCAACGCGTTCTCATCCCAAAGCGCCATATAGGACGCTTTTGCAAAAGCGTAAATATCCAACGCACATGGCACCCTTTAACGTGAAATGGGACGCAGATATATTTGGGCAGAAGGCGCCCCCTAGTGGTCTAACCCTTACCCTACACCTTACCTAAACTTAACCATAACCGAAGCGTCTCATTAGACGTTAAAGGGTGCCATGTGCGTTGGATATTTACGCTTTTGCAAAAGCGTCCTATATGGCGCTATTTTGTAAAGCCAAATAAATATTTTGTGTCTGTTTATCAGTTATTAATGTCCAAATGCATCAAATGCTGCATGCCTTCTTTTTGCATGCCTTTATGTATTGGAGCCTGTGGAGTTAAACACGTGACTACAACACAGGGGGCGCTGGTGAGTCAGTGAATCAGGACCTGGGAGGGGAGTAGATGGGTTGGAGAGGAATATGAGTTTATGGGGGCAGTGAACAGTTTGAAGACCCCTAGAGAGAAAGCGGTTTTACCGGCTGTGACTCAGAAAAAGTCTCGCTGTCTCAAAGTCATCAAGAAGCAGAGAGTCGCTCTGGGTCAGGAGAAAAGCCATCATCAAAGAAAGAGCGCAACAATCAAGACAAAAAAAAAGAAAGAAAGAAAGAAAGAAAGAAAGAAAGAAAGAAAGAAAGAAAGAAAGAAAGAAAGAAAGAAAGAAAGAAAGAAAGAAAGAAAGAAAGAAAGAAAGAAAGAAAGAAAGAAAGAAAGAAAGAAAGAAAGAAAGAAACTGAAAAATAATCGTATAATCAGTCCAGTGCCTGAGATCACTCTTTTACAGTACAGCTGAAAGCTGTGGAAATTCATAACCACATGATAGATTAGGAAAAAATTACAACAGATCTATTAAGTAATGGCTATTTCATGCATTTTAGCATGAGACTGTGCCTTAATAAGGGGAATAATTATGTTAAAATTATGTGTGGTTAAATTGAAACCACAGTGGAGTAATGCTTATTAAACCACCATGAAACAGGCTTGCATTTGGCCCTCAAAAACACAAAAAATGTGATCAATCAGGAGCTTTGTGGAAAATGAACCCACTCAACCTTATAAAACATCTTATCCCACAGGTTAAGGAGAAGATCACATGAAGCACAGCGAAAAGTTCAGCAGCTGTAATTAGAGCGATGCATTGGTTAATTCACAAAGAAGAGAACAAATGATAAAGAAACGCGACAGATCTATTAGAAATGAGACGCGAGACAAGAAGGCTTCCAGCAATCAGCCAATCAGATCTGTTTGTGAGGGTGTCTGTGAATGCAAATGTGAATCACGTCAAGGATGAGTGACGTACCAGGCCCAATAGTTCTCTCCACTGCAAATGAAAAAAAAAAGAAAGAATGTAGAATGATTATTTTTTTTCTTAGAGGTAATTATAATTGCATTGCTGGATATGAGAGGGCATTGAAAATAATCATGGGTCAAACCTATTCTATCTTCTAGGATGGCCTAATAGAGTGTTATGAACATCACAGGGTTGCTCTGTTACTATTTATACCCTGAGCACTGCACATTTAACTAGAAAAGATTGCAAATCAATATACAAAGAGCATTAACAAAAGGGATTAGATAAATGGCAAGAGAAAAATGTGAGACTTACCCTTGACTTGGGACGAGGAGAGGACACCTTTCAAGAAACAAATTGAAAGTTTTAGTCAGAGAACATTTTATGTATTCAAAAGGCACAGCCACAGCCCTATCATAGCATTTGAAATGTTCCTATTTTTGTTTTAGGAGCTCCCAAAAAAAGTTTAGCGTGCATGCAAGGATAAAAAAACACGTTATTTGTCTTATAATAAGCATTTATTTTTAACTGATTTGATCAACGACTCCCAAATGATTCGTTCGACGATTCATTTTCCCCAAACACCTCCTTTGAGTGACGCGAATCTGCGGCGATCGGTCAAATGACCCATTCAGTTGTTATTGGTAAACCGTAGGAAGAGACTGTCGGCAACGGGAACGCCCATAACCAGGATTATAGCTTGTCAAGTGTTGAAAATTGTATATAGTGTTTGAACAAACGTGTCAGAAAAAGTGCACTTTCCACACGGTCCCTTACTCGCGTCTCCGTCAAGAGCGAAAATCGCATTGCGGGGGCTTTTGAGGGGCAGTGCTTATTATATAGAGCGATGTCATATATGGCTAAGTCGTTTAGGAGGTAATTGCCATTTCTCAATGAATGTCTGGTGAATATCAAAAACAAAACTAACTTTACCCCGCTTAGAAGCTGCGCGGAGTGTACACAACACACTATATTGTGCAGGCTACAGAAAACATAACAGCAAACATTATTAATATTACTTACAGATTGTGATTCGGAGGAAGACGAACCTGATCCATATACACTGGATTGCAAATATTACTCGTTGCAAATATGAACTCTGACCACTGATTCTTCACATGCTCGACCCTGGACAATGGAAACAAGCGGCTGAACTGTCTTTGCAATGTAGAACACAGCGTCTTCTCGACATGATGCGATTCAGCTGAAGTATTTGAATGTGTTCTAGACGTCACTTCAAGTCTGCGCGCACAGTTGTTGGGAGCGGCCAATGACCTATCTACGTCACGATGTAACAGCTAATGACTCGTTTCAATTTCATAGACTCAGAGTCGACTCTCACTTTTGAAAGACAATAACTTTATATACGGTGCACTTTCAGATATAAATCTTTGCAGAATGTTTTCATTCCCTTAGAGCTATTTCACACTACATGAACAGTCATTTTCAAAAATCCATGATAGGTGCTCTTTAACAAAGAAGCCTGAACATTATAATGAGGCATTGCAGGAACAACTGTGCAATTACTGTTTCCCAGAAAAAAAAACGTTTGTAATTTAGGACATTGGTAATGAGGAAACGTTAACAGTTATAGTTTCCACAGAACCGGTTTTGTGTTCTTCAGGGGAAAATTCAAGAAAATTTGTATGAATTAGTATGAGAAATCTTTTCTCTGTCTGGTGAAAATTCCTGAACAAGAGTACTGTATATTCTTGCTTTTTAATCTGAAACAGTGACTTTCAAAGCGTGACTCATTCTTTAGGATGTAAAAAACAAAACAAAACAAAAAACAATTACATTTACGGTATAAACGCATTTTAGGTTTTACTTAATAACTTAAATTTACAGTAAATAAACGTTTTTTTAATTAAGTGGTATAATGTTATACCAACCTATGACTAATTTCTGTTTTGTACCTTTGTAATAAAAAGGTGGTGAGAAAGCCAGGTGGTGAGAAAGCAACATGATGAATCAAAGCTCATCACAAGCAGCTTTGCCACAAGCTGGGAATGTAATTACGAATATAAAGGCGCACAGTTTCATTCACACTTATACTAAACACCATGGTAACACACGACACTAAAGTGATACATAAACATTATTTTATCAACAAGAGATGTAGCACAAAATTCTTATGAACAACAGAAAAAAATGCTGTAAAAGGATTTTACTGTCACATTTTTACAGTAAAACCATGAAAATGTTTTAGCAGAGAATCAGCCTCCCTTAATATGAAGTGTCTTTAACTACTATGCACTAACATTTAAATTCATTATTTAATACAATGCACTTATTGTGTATACGTGCATATCTATTAATTATACAGGCATTTAATTACAGCTGTAATTAATTTCTGTAATTCTTCCCTTTCACCCCAACCCAACGTTAAATCTAACCAAACCACTCGCATCCCACCTCAATACCAGAAAAAGTGTTTTTACAATACAAGATGAACACAATAAGTACATTGTACTTATTTTTGATGTAAGTACACAGCAGTTAAGAACTCTTAATATAAAGTGTGACCAGATGCAAGTGTGTGTAATGTCGTCTGTCTGACAGAAAAACAAGTCTGGACTATTGTAGCAAAGAAAACATGGTCTGCATGTTGAACATGACGACAAACTTGGCCTGCGAACTTAGATGGTGAATGGCCAGACACAATGTGGCATGTCTAGGGCGAAAGCTGTCTGGAAGATGCCTTTTGTTTGGCTTGCCTTATTGATTTTTTTTGGTTTGCTCTTATAGTCTTTATGTATAAATGTTTTCTTCTAATATGTTTGACCTGATTCATTGAATGAGGTTCTGTTTCCGTGCTGCTTGGTGCTTCGAAAACAGTAACAACCTCTTTGGATCAGTGGGAGCTAAAGATGAGAACATCGGGAGGTGTGAAAATATCATTCTCATGTCTTGAGATGAAATGATTTTTTTTCTGGGAATTGATTCTATTGTTAGTTTCACATGGCTCTTTGAAGTTTGGGACTTGTAAAAATCCATGCCATGCCAGCAAACAATAGCCATGTTTCCACCAAAATTACCTGGAACAATATGTCCCAGGAACTCTTTTTCCTCCAGACCTGTTTGCTGTTTGTGTTTCCATCGAGGTTCTCAAACCCGTCCTGGAGGACCCCCAAGACCTCACGTATCTTTGTCTCCCTTATCAAACACTCCTGATTCAACTCATCAGCTCATTATCACATGGTTTAATGAGCTGATGAGTTGAATCAGGTGTGTTTGATTAGGGAGACAGAGATACGTGAGGTCTTGGGGGTCCTCCAGGACCACTGGTCTAAAGTACCATGAAGATTAGGCAAATTAGTCCAGTGATGTACAGTAGGACTGTGTGTCTTTCCAGTTTCCGCTGATTTCATGCTCCGCAAATAAGCTTAGTAAAGAATGAACCTCCATCGAGGTTATTTTTTTACACTCCATTGTTGATATGAATAGCAAACAACTCTAAATGCATGCACCCCAACAGAATGGTGTCAACCATTGAGTCAACCAATCAAATGCTGTGTGAACTCAACATGTTCAGAATCCAAATCTCACTCTGGAAAGTTCCTGAACTTTGAAAAAGTACTACCTCGTGAGCAGGGACTTTCTGAGGGGGTGATTTTTACCCAGAACCCACTTTAGACCCTGATCCCTGAGGTCGAAACGCTTTGAGTACCACCCCAATGTCCCGTTCCTGGGGAAAGTTCCTACAGTGGAAACACCGCTATGGATACTGTACTTACAAAGCTCCTGAAGAAATGCACCACAGGGTTGACATCTCCACGACGACGGGTGGAAGAGTGGTGGGGTCTCTGTGGAGAGGAGGATAGATGACCACGAAATGAGCCCTTCAAATAAATGAAAGAGAAATGCCCAGAGTCAAGGTGTAAAATGCGATATGGCGACAACTTCTTGGACTGGAAATTCAACTTTAAAAACTATTTTGGTAACACCATATTTAGTTGGTCTCCTTTAGACATTCTGTTGACTATAAGGAATGTTGCACCTACAATTCAACTAGTCACCAGATTTTTGGTTTAACTTAAAAAAGTAAGTAACCTGGTTGCCTCAAAATTGTAAGTTTATTCAAATAAAAAATGTAGTTAACATGATGGAGTTTAATCGGTTTAATTATTCGGTTTAATCAAACGAAACTCAAAATATTATTTGATCTGAATGACATAAATGATCTAAGTTGAATTGACAAAAGAAAAAAAATCTTGTGATCATCATGATCATATATATATATATATATATATATTACAGTCTGCTTAATATCTGCTAACACTTTATTTTGATGGGCCCCAACAGACATTCTACTGAATAAAAGTCATTTTGCAAGTACATGTCCATAATGCTACTGACTTAAAACATAACATTGTAAAAATGAATTGTTAAAAAAAGAAAGTAACCTGGTTGACTCGGTTGAATTTTAAGTTAATTGAAAAAACATTCATAATATAAGTTGCTGTGACAAAAGAAAAAAAAAACTGACAGCTGACACAGCTGCAATATTATAGAACAATATAATTAAAAATAATTGAGTCATTGCACTGTAAAAAATATATTTTCAAGATTTGTTATCACAACATTTTTCATTTAGTTCAGATAACTTATTATTTTGAGTTTCTTATGATTAAATCAATCTTCTTCATTGTATTAACTCACTTTTTCCAGTTCAATCAACTTAAAATTTTAAAGGCAACCAGGTTACTTAATTTTTTAAGTTAAACCAACGATATTTTTTAATTGGAAATAAAAATACCATGCTAATCTAAATGTATCTATGCATATAAATCGACATTCTTTGAACATTAAAATAAGCACGCAACAAGGAGGTGTCAATAGATAATGAGCGTCAATAGATAAACCTCTGCCTAGAGTAAGTAACTGAATCGCACTTTATTGCCAGAAAAGAAAACCCCTATCATATATCTTGCAGTGCAAACAACTGTCCTTAAAAAAAGAAGAAAAAAAAAGATCCTTAATGTTATGAGAATTCATTGTTTTTCTCTGCATTCGAGCCCTTTTGCTTTGATCAATTGCTGCTAAAGAAGTCAAAAATGATTCTCATCATCATTATCAGTTGCTGAAGCAGCATGTACAGTGTTTAATGATTCATCATTTTGAAAAATATAGATTCAGCTATTTGTTCAGGATTTAAGACCATGTTCTTTGTTTAAATGCTCTGTAAAACAATTAAGACTAACAGTAATATTTGGTAATATGACTGGTCTATGAAATGCTCTGAGGAAAAAAAAAATCCATATATGCCATATCACTGATATAAATTGTACATTATTTATTGATATAGACAGTATTGGGTGGCAAATAAACACAACACCAAACAGTAGGATTTAAACTAGGAGCGTTAACATAATACTTTGGCAAACTGCATGCATAATTCTGCAGAATTCAACCAATGCAGAGAACAGGCGAATTATGTAATTCGCTAATACATGCTAAAATGAGATGAGAAGAGGCTGCCTATTTGCAGTACAGATGAATTCGAACTCCTCACTCCATAAACAACCTCTCTAGACCCAAGAGTATTGCATCCAAATGAATTCCACACATATGCAATCACCACTGAGTCATAATCTGGAACCAGTATTTACCCCAAAGAATTGAGCAAGAAGTTGTCGTTGACCATGACAATGTTTGAAATTAAAACGACTCACTTTTCCCTTTTTCTTTTTGTCTCCACCAAAGAACCTGCCAATCTGATCCAGGAGACCAGGGGCCTTCTTCTTCCTGCCCAGCCCGAATGGGCTTTGTCCAGAGGTGCTTGCAGTGGCCATTCTAGGTGTCGATCTGTTTGGTGGTCTACAGTCTGGGCGGCCCACGAATGTCCTTCTCAACTCAATCCAAATTCCGCTCTGGGGACACTCTGCAAACCTTCTCGATAGTCTTCGGCGCTTCTAAGGAAGAAGGGCTGGCCTTTGAAGGTGTCGTCCCCTCCGTTGCATGGCATCACGGGAGATGAGGTGGGTCTGTAATAGCGTCAGTGATTCTGGGCCGGTGCCAGGCATTCTTTCGAGCCCTATGTGCCCGCGGAGGGTGTCACTACCCTGCTCTCTGATAAAAGGAGCTGCTATTGTTCTAGTCCACATCTGCCTCGACTTGGGTCAAGCACAACAAGGCCGGTCTATGAGAAAGAACCAGAGCGCAGCGAAGAACGGCTTCGGCACAATCAAACCATTGTTGTGATGACTCATGTTCATTATACAAATAGTTTACATTGAGAAATGACATATGGTATATTGGAACGTAAAGGAATTGTTAGCCGCAGGCACATGTCGTCACGTTCCATTCATGCAATATGATAAAGCACGTCTCCAGACATTTAAGAAACACAGACACACCCTGATGATGTCATGCTACCGTTAAAGCAACACGCCTTCTTTTATTTCAAAATGCTAATTCAAAACTCATTCTTGGACTGATTTCTTGAAGTAAGTGTTGTAATTTGTGCAACCTGACCTCCCCGGTGCAATCTGCACTCGCGCACTCATTCCCTATTCACAAATTAATTTTCAATGACTTTGCAATTCATTAATCAGCCGATGTGTGTGATACTCAGCATGGTTCCCTCCGTGCTTTTCAGAGAATTATGATCACACAGAAAAATCTGTCTCTCTTGAGGGTGAAGTGCTGCTAAAAAGGCTGTTGGCTTTACCGTACTGTTTTT
This sequence comes from Pimephales promelas, assembly GCF_988280905.1. Taxonomy (NCBI): domain Eukaryota; kingdom Metazoa; phylum Chordata; class Actinopteri; order Cypriniformes; family Leuciscidae; genus Pimephales; species Pimephales promelas. Next base: position 9,311,847 of record NC_142786.1, on the reverse strand, counting down.
TTCCAACTTTCTTTCAAACAATTGGCAGTTGTTTGTGCTGCGAGTTTGGCCAGAGAACAAAGGGCACAGTGTTTTGTAGTAAAAATATTCTGCTTTTAGTTTTTATTCATTCATTTTTTAAAATGTATTCTCTTTTGTTGTTGTACTATCTGTTGCAAAAACTTTCTGATTACATAAACGAATTTGGCATTTCCTTCGCCATGATCACCCAGATGTGAGGCTGCATTTTCCGTTGTCCTCAAAATGTTTTCCACACGGCCATTAGTAGAGGAAATTCATTCAAATATGCATAAGCTAAAATAATGAGGCATATGTGAAATAGCTCAGGAAAACAACACAGCGTAGGCAAAAATGTTACACTGACTACACACTGTCAATTTCATATTCAATCAAGTCTAGGCCTGCGGTACTTTGCCGTGTATTAATGCCGTCTGACTCAAAATGGAAAGCTGATGCTATTAAAGCTGTAAATGCATCTCATGTTTTTATTTAAAATGTTCAAATCTTTACACTTTATTATTTCTCTTTCTAAAATGTACTGTTTATTTGCTTATTTCTTTAAGTATATTTTGAGTAATGAAAAATCTATATAAATGCGCCAATGTGCCAATGACATAAATTGATTTTAACATAGTGCATTGCAACAACACATGTTGGGTTCAAAATTCAAGATGAAATAATGCAGGACACATGGCCAAAAATATTGTGTTGGTGATGAATGATAAAATTTTTACATTTTTAGTATTATACAAATTTAACATTGAAATAGATCATCTGTAGGACCCTGAAAAAAAATATGTGCTTTACAGTTATAAGCATAAATGAGTGGAATTAAACACCATGTATATTCAGTGCATCCATCTGTGTGCTTATACTGTGAGCTGTTGAGGACACTGAAAACATGCCCTTCACAAAGTCTATGCACATATTCAACTTAGTTAGCCTGACCTCTCAGTTTCAATTTATAGCAAACCCTGCATCCCTAAAAATGGCGCTAGAAGGTTGTGTTTGTTCACTCTGACCAGTCCACAGAAGCTCATCTGTTGGACGAAGAGCTGGCTATCTACAAACCTCCCACTGCTCTTTAAGATATCAGTGCAGGAATGCAGGGAGTGGGCAGGTTGCACTTCAAGTGCCCTTGTGTTGAAAACGAGAGGCTTTGTTGCCCAGAAATGGGTGAAAGAGACAGAAGCAAACAATACAATTCTTAATATGCTCTTGTGGGATACAAACATGGGAGAGAGCCCAAAACAACGAGAAGTATGCAGATCACGATCAAGACGCCCACAGAGCAGCTTTGGCCCGACCACCACTTCCATTTGCCATAGAGAAGCCATTGTGAAAATGACTGTAGACCAACACTGTGTGTAGTTTAAACAGTTATTTCGCTGAAAAAGTCATGATTATCTTCAATTGAAATACAAGATGGCATGATGGCAAATCCATGAGGCCAATCAATCTAAATTGCCAAATGAAAAAAAAAAAAAAATCCCTGGATGAAAACATCCATGTTGTATTCATGTTGCTTGCATGTAGAGCAAGACATTAGTGGAAGACATTTTGTCCAAAGAAACTCACAGGGTCAATAACAGAAACTATAAATAATTTTAAAACACTTTTATTCATTTTTATTTCAATTAATCTTTGATTAAAATGTCTATATCGCATTATCCATAAATATTGTTCACGGAGAAAAATTGGAACTCCCTCTCTGTACTAATCTTTGTTGCAGAGTTAACATTTCTGTGAGTTTTTGCCCATGCATGGCGGTGCCAAGTGTGAGGGCATGATATTGTTGTGACATGAAACAAATGGCAGCATTATGCTTATGTCCAGCATTGAGAGAGGATGCCAAGAGTTGATGGAATCATTGGCGGCCTATCACTGAGGCATTAGCATTGCTTTGTTTACTCGCCAGAAGGAACAATTAGGACAGGCCCCCGGCACACAGAGATCAGATATACCAAGGACAAAGTGCATCGAGTAGTTCTGGTTTGTTGTTGCTGCTGTATTGCTGAATATATTTTGAGACTAATTAAAGCTTATTCAAAAATGTTTAGTGAAATTTTTGCACATTAGGGGGAGACTGGGGATGCTTGTAACATTTTGACCTTTCTGTCTATATTTTTAAACTAGCGTGTTCAAAATGGGATTCAAACTAGTTACAAGTGTCTGCTATCAAATGACATAACTTTTATCTTTGCAACACAAACAGAAAATCCATGGTTTAGTTCCAAACACGAGGAGTGAAATGTTACAATTCACCTATAGTCTGGGTTAGTTGTAACATCTCTGGGGTGAGATGTAACATTATGATATCCAGCGGGGTAATATGTAACATAATGAAAAAAAAGAAGAATTTATTCAACACTGACTTTTCAATATAACTTTTGTTTGAGTGTAAGCTTGTTTGTTACTGTCAGTCACAACACATTCTCACCCCAATGCGTCACCTTTGACCATGCTTCAATATTTGACGTTTTAGGCGCCCTTTAGCGTCACTTACATGGCGCGATCCTACGGCGTCATCTAACTGACGCTAAAGGAAAGCGTCAGTTAGAGGACGCGGTTAGGTTTAGGTGTGGGGTGGGGGTAGGGTACACGATTATCCTAGGGCGTCATCTAACTGACGCTAAAGGGCGCCTAAAGCGTCAGATATTGAAGCATGTCCAAATGCTTCCCAAGGCGTCAGTTAAGTGACGCCTTGGGGGTGAGAATGGGCTGGCAGTCATAGTATTGGCCAAATTAAATTGAAATTGAACACTTTGGTGTTGGTGTAAGCACATTTGTTACTGTCAGTAGTGGCCATAATTTTTTTTTAAATTGAACGTGTGACGTGTGTAAGGTGTTTGCCACAGACCTCTACTTTATTATGTGGAATAAGGACTAAACTGAGCATGTGCGAAGTGAATCAGGTGATTTGTAACTAGTTCCTGATTGGACCGATTGGAATTGTTACAACTGACCCGTGTTACAACCATCCCCGGTCTTCCTGTACACAACAACATCAACAAAAATGTTTTTGTTTCATTTAAAAAAAATGTCGCATTTAAGCTGTTGAGCATTCACAATAGTTATTCTTCATGACACCCCAGTCCAGCGATGCAGGGGGGAAGAGTAACCAGCGGACATGCGACACATCAACACCTTCTGGTGGCCACATTGATGAAGGATTGTGTATCTGTTGCTAGAAATCAACAACACATGAATGGCAGGCAGTGTGACATATGGCATGACATAAGATTTGGTCTATGGGATGTGTGCAGGACATAGAGGGTTGTGTTACAGAATTACAGCTTTACTGGGTGAGCCCTGTCCCTGAGTGCTGCCACAGACTTACACAATTGAGTCTTTGTAGCGTAATTCATGCTGGTTTGTTCTTCACAGTTGTCATTCTGTGACTCAGAAACCCTTGATTTTTATTTTATTTTAAATGTATGTTAATCACCCCTCATATTGTGCCCTTATTTTTTATTTATCTTTTGTACTATATTGCATAATGTACAGTGTGTGCCATATGCATTAATAGCTAAAAACACTTTTGAAACTTTTACAGTGTACAATTGCTTTCTTTTTTCTGTACACAGATTGGTTCTTTTTTTATTGCAAGTTAACAAAACATTATAATTTATACAAAAATAAGAGATCAGTGAATTATGTATACATACATAAGAGAGAAAGACGTACATGGAGTACATACAAGGTAGGCAGAACAACAATAAGCAAAAGAAAAGAAAAAAGGAAAAGAAAAACAAAGACAAAAACATGTATGCAAGTACGTTGGTATGTTTTAAGCAATGGTATATTTTAGAGATTTAGATAGAAGCAATTTTGAGATATTCATGGTAGTTGTGATAGAATTGTAGTAGAAATAGAGGCAGATTGGTTCTAAACAGAATTCAGCCAAATAATATATATATATGAAGAGTTCAGATGCAAAAGCCTCTAAGTGCCATTTGAAATTTTCTTCTAGAATGATCATTTTTATCAAGCTTGTATATTTAAGTTCAGTGATTTCACTTAAATGGCAATGATAATTACCTATTAATTGTTATTTAAGTGAAATTACTGAACTTAAATATACAAGTTTAATAAAAATCATCATTAAAGAAGAAAATTTCAAATGGCATTTAGAGGCTTTTGCATCTGAACTCTTCATATATATATATATATATATATATATATATATATATATATATTTAAATCAGATAGGAACAACCCAATGTTTAAAGGGCCCTTTTCCGAAGTCTTGATTTTGTTTTTGGGGTGTGCTAGAAGAATATGTTTGTTCACAACACATATTTTTTCACATATTTTACATTATTACAGCTCGTCTTTAAGAAGAATCAGATGTAAATATATTAACGATGGCATCAATTTCAAACCGTTTTGGCCCGATTCAGACCCTGACAATGTTAACGAATGAGAGGAATATGCCGCCATCTAGGCCATCTTGAAAAATGGACGCCATCTTGAAATTTCAAGTGGCTCAGACAGTTTTCTTGTCAAGTGACCAATGGAGACTGCTCATGCCAATTTTCATGCTTGTATCTTCCTTGAGACAATTTGAGCTCCAGTTCAACAACATCAATAAATCTCCCTCTGGGTCTAGGATCATAAATTGAAAAAGGAATCTTGTGTTTTAACAGTTCATTGAGTCCGGCATAATAAAGGGAAATCAAAGCTCAGTCATGGTAGTTCGTCTGATGAGCAAAGACCAAAAACTCAGTAGTATGGTCCTTGAGGGAACGATTATCCTGGGTGAGGAGGAGGCGTACTGCTGCTAGATCCATAGATATGCCCTTTTCAAATGTAGTTATGCCCTTTTAAATGACATTAACGTGCATGTATTTTGTGGATGTTTTGATCCAGTGCATTCAGGGAGCTATACATTTTGTTTATGTGTGTTCCCAAGACAACCCATGGCCTTGGTGTTGTATGCAAAATGCAGCAGTAAAAAGAGTCAATTGTCACATAGAACAGACAAACATATGGTGCACCAGTAATACTCAAGCTGAAATAAATAAAATGGGATACACTAAGTGCTAATAATTCAGAGAATCTAGATTCTAGATTGCATTACATTGACCAGCTTGAATCTGAAAATTCTCAGAACCTTTTGAGACCCAACCTGCCCAGAGTTGCAGAAAAAAACATTACTCGGATAGTGGGTCCATTAACTTAATTAGTGTCTCTCTCTTTTTATTTTTTTATTTTTTTTTAACCTAAATTACCTTTGTAAAATACAGATCTGCATCAATGTCCTGTCTGTATAATATACAGGGTTGAACTGAAGTGCATTAAAGTAATTTCTATTAGAGTAGTCTTTTATATTTGAAGCATTGGACCAAGTATGAAAGCACCAGAAAAGACTTACATTATTAACTTGAAAATTGGCTGATTGAATAAGATTCAGAAAATAGGATGTATCCAACTGTGCTCATGCCATCTGAGGTAATACCAGGAAAGTCATTCATGTTTGGAATAACATGAGAGTGAGTAGAATTATGACAGAATTTCCATTCATAGGGAGAACTGTCTCTTTAAATTAAGATTTGTTGGGTTTGCTGAATGAGATTCAAAAATCAAAGTCAGTAAATTGAAACAATTTAATCACTATCAAAACATATGCACAACACGAATGTATGAAGAGAGGATATTTCATGTATTTTTTCAGGTGTGTTGAAACCATAAAAACTTTTGCATTTCGATTTCAAAGAAAAATTAAATTGGCTGCATGCAAACAGTGTGATTCAATTTAATAACCAAAAGCACACCAATCTGGTGTTCATTATAGAAAAAAAATAATTTATACTTTTGTAATCCAAGTCAGGTACCACATTTCTTAGTGGTAACCAATCACAAATGCTGTTCCATTTTTTTTTTTTTTTATAGAAATGTTGTATTATTAAAATAGTTATTCTATCTTTGCTTCCCAGGCACATCAATCAGAATTCATCAGTTGTAGTGAGCCAGCCAGAGCTGAATACACACAATGTGTTTGTTTTCCTCATGAACAGTTGCTATTTTTAAGGTGCAAAGGTCTCTTCAGGCTCACACAACAATACATGTTGGACTGAGTCATCCATCAATGCTCTCCCATGAAACATAACCAAACTCGCTAATTCTGAATTCGTTAACTGCAAAATTGAACCAATTAGGCCATCCTTAAAAATATTTTGGTTTGCAGTAACAGCAATTTAAAAAAAAAAAAAAAAAGGGTCGGTAGGTAGGTCAATATTATTTTTTTCAAGATTCAGTGTAAAAAAAAAAAGTACAATTTTGGTCATGGTGATCATGAATTTTTTAAAAATTGCATATTGTAACGTCACTGACTGGGTCTTCAGACTTTGTATCCACCGCTAGGTGTTAATGCATTTTAGGCCAATCACAAAATGAATAAAATATCTATTTGTTATGCAGCAGTGTGCAGGCTTATATATATATATATATATATATATACATGAGATATTAGCAAAAACAAGTACAAACACATGGTGAAACAAAGAATACAATTAAAAAAAGATGCAAATTAGTCTATATACACAGTGCTTTAATTTCAGGAAGGTCTAAAATTAGCTACTTTTCAGTTAAGTGTGTCGCTCTGTCTGAAAAGAAATTTAATTTAGTAATCAAATGTAAAATGACACTGCATGGTTTATCATAGTTAGATTAATGCTTATTAAAGTTTAAGTTATTCATTCAAGAGCTGCTAGTGATTTTTCTCTGCCTTTTGTTGTGTTTGATACACATTACTGGCTCAATCGTCACATTAGACTACTGCCCCTTTAAGACCGAGTGCGGATTTAATAGATGACTGACGCACCATCATTTACTCCCAACTATTTACGTCCATTTAAGATATAAACTGTGTTTAAATGAATCTCAGAGCAGGTCATTTTATATTTTATGTATATTTGATAGTTTAGCTGCGCACATGAAGCCCAAAATGAGGCTATAGCCTACTTTTCTTGTCTCGTTGCAGTGCATTTCGGAGCATGCGTCGCCTTGTAAACAGCGTCTCTTGCGCAGACTTTTGTGCTTTTAATAACTCTTTTAATGATTGAACGCGTCCGCAGTTTAGCAACAGTACAGACTGCATTTTACAACAATAACAATCGTGCTGATTCTGACGGTACATTTGGGTTTCAGGAAGAAATGACAGCGCAACGCTGTGAAGGGAAGGAAGTAGGGTTGGGTATCGAGAATCGAGTATCGATTGGAACCGAGACTAACTTTTCGTTTTTCCCGGAATCGTTCAAAAGTTAAAATTTCAATTCCTAGTTTCGATATTCACAGTCCGCCGAGCGGAAGAAGAAACCGCTGGACAACACCAACGAAGAAGCGTCTACCAGAAGTGTTGGCGAGTCGAACATGAGTAGCTTACGTCGGCGGTCCAAAGTGTGGCTTCACTTTTCTACAAATTAACGAAATCTCGGCAAAATGCAAAATGTGTGACAAGTATTTGTGACAGAAGGAGTATTTCCTTCAGAAAGACCGTTGGTTAGCAAGGTTAGCTAAACTTTTTTGACCCTGCCTCTTAAAAGAATCGAAATCGAGAATCGTTAGGAACCGGAATCGAAACAAGGAATCGGAATCGGAATCAGAATCAGAATCGTTCAAATTCAAACGATACCCAACCCTAGAAGGAAGTTGCGCTAAACAGAACGCGTCTGTAATGGTTTCATCTCAAACCATAGGAACATTTTTGCCTTATTGATTTTTCATGTAAGCACTGGTGTGTGATCACCTATTTATCTAGGATCAAAAATCTTCTCCTCTGTCTTTTCTGTGTTAAAAATAAGATGATTTAAATCACACCACTCTGCAAACCTTGATATCAATGCTGCCCTACAAAGGCAAAAGGCAGTAACTGACCAGAGTGTCAAACTGAGAAAACTTTAAAGTTTTTTGTTTTGTCCACACAAATGTATTATAGGTAGAGCAATGAAAATCTGGTGACTTGTTGCCCAGAACAAGAAATGTGTGTATATAAAAAATCTTGTGCTCAAAGTTGACTTTTGACCCTTATTTGTCAGATACTGTACTCTGCCTTTGTATTATTTACTAAAAAATAAGGAGTCGTGCAAAGGCAAAAGGCAGTAACTGACATATAATCAATTTGCTTACCACCATTTAGAAGATAATTAACTGATCACCTTCATTAAAGTCTAATGGGAAGGGAATCGACCAAACAAAAAGTTGTATGTGTACGTGGATAATATTTTGCAACAAATACACTTTATGCTGTTTCACTAACGCTAAATGACGCTTAATTACAGAAGACGCTTTGAAACTAGCCTAGATAACTTGTGGATAGCTTGGTCTGAATACCAGCAAGGGACACGGACTATATGTTCAAAACCTTTGAGGATTGTGGAAACATCGTAGATGACGTGTATTGCAATGGATTTTATGGAGTTACAAGAAAAGGTAGGAAATGATTGTTTACTGCCGCTGTGCAGTAATGTGTAGCATGATAGCTAGGCTGGGGCTAACATGTCAACATTGAATAGGCTACATTCCTGCAATGTCTGCATCTCTGGATTGTCGGCACAGAATGGATTGCTGAGTGATTTTTAATTATTTAAGAATTAGATGTCATGCTGTCAAGGTATCTATTGATGTTTTGGTTGGTGTTGGTGTGCTGGCTAATAAGTAGACTAGTTAGCTTCTTCGTCAGTTGCTTGTCCTAGCAATTCAAAATTAACGTTAAGTATATGGCACTTTCATACTTCATCTAATGCATTATTTTATAAGATAATTTATTACCTTGGTCTTCATGTCTTCTTTTCAACGCCAACTCCACCATCATTCTCCCTCGAGAGCAATTTGCCATTCTTACAGTAGTTCAACACTTGATAAAACGACCACTTAACACATTTGACAGCTCGTTTTTTATTTGGATATTTGTGTGTTATAGAAGTAAGTGATTTAGTGACAATACATGGACAGTAACTGAAGCGCGGCAAATTTTTATGGACAGTAAAACAAAGGCAGATCATCGTAACTGCAAGGTGGCACCGTAACATCTCTTTTATGAATGGCTTAACAAAGGCAGAGTACGTAACTGGACTTTTGCGTCGAAGATCAAAGCCAAAGAAGGGTAACTGCAGTTACCGCTTTCTGCCATGGTTGCTTGTATGGTTTTGGGAGTTACTGTGAACACAACCCTCTATTTTTTCGAAAAAACAGTCAAATTGAGTATAGATATTTATCCACATGATAAAGGAGGTCTTTAATATCCCAAAAATGACATTAACTCATTTTTGACCAAAAATGCAGTTACTGCCTTTTGGCTTTGTGGGGCAGAATGAGAAAACAACTGACAAATCAGACTTCTAATGCAAAAGAATAAGTATCGCTGTATCATCAGAGAATTTCACTATAAAACTGTTATGATCACAACTTGAACACTCATTGGTATGCAATGTAAATAAAATCTGATAACTAACATCCCTGTGGAACGCCTATGCTGATATGTTTCAACTCTGATAAAGTATGATTGATTCTAACCTGTTGGGTCCGATTAGAAAGATACCACTTAATTAAAAAGGAATTAACATTAAACATCTTCAATTTCTGAATTAAACGGTGGGGCTGGACTGTATTAAAAGCAGAACTAAAATCAACAAATAATAAATGTGCATGAGCTTTTGGATTATCCAGATGTTTAGTATTAAAATAAGTCTCAGTGTTTTTAATCTTTAAATCGTTCAGTTTTTTTCCAAGCATTTCTTAGCAGATAATTCAATTCCTTCTGGATCAATCTCATACCCACTCGATCATGTTCTCGAAAGGCTTGTTTTTTCCCCCGATTGATACAGTCTTTTATCTCCTTTGTGATATGCGGCTTATTGTTTGGATAAACAGTCACACACTTTTTTTCCAGCACATTGTCCACACAGAAGTTAATATAATTGGTGATAATATATGTAGCTTCTGAAACATATCCCAATCAGTGCACAGAAAGCATCCCTTAAGATTTTCTACGCTGTCCTTGGACCAGACAGAAACAGTCTTTACCTCTGGTTTCCTAGATTTAAAGCTGCACCAGAGAGCGTCCTTCCAACTCCACTAATGAATCAGGAATGTTCTGGTGTAACCATGTCTCTGTGAACATCATGAGGCTTGATTCACGGTATTCATAACACACTCTGTTGTAAATACACGGCTCCACCATCTTTCCTCTCAATGACCGTACATTTCCAAAAACAACCGAAGGAAGCGGTGGTCTATTTTCTCTACTCCGTATGCGTCGTCGTACACCACCCCTCTTCCCCCGTCTTCCGTAAGTGCTTCGATTCCGTGAAGAAATCCACAGTTGTTAAAATGTCTCTTGTTCGAAGCGACAACAGTGTGTCTCTGGTGTAGGTAATTGGTGACAAACACCCATCTTCCCTGCTTCTTCGCACTGCAAGGCCTCGGTACACAAGCTCCCAAAAGAAGAGCATCAGCAGAATACAGTAGTTGTCATACAGGTCCCCATGGTACAATACGACCGTCATCGGAATCAAAAAATAAAAAATGTTAGTTAACTAAATAAAAAACAATAATATTAAAAAAATATTACAAAAAAAATATTCCAATCAATGTAACCAATCGCCAGCAGAGTAGCGCCACTGGAAGTTGGGGAGCATTTTACAATAGCCCTGTAAGCGCACGGCGCTTTGGGCAAAGTGTTAATTAGTAAGTGTGAGCGTTTGTGAGTGGGCACGAGACTTACATATATATTCGATGTCCCGATCGCTTTGGATGAGGAGCGTTTTACAATAGCCCTGTGAGACTTGAGTAAGGAGGAAGTAGGAAGATGGGATGTGGGTTTCCTGGGGAGGCACTTACGGTGCTACAAATGGCAAATTTCAAATGGCACTTAGAGGCTTTTGCATGAACTCTTCATTTATTTTCCCAAGTCTTTCTGGTAGAACTGGGCAGATGGAAAGAACGATCTTGTGATTATAGATGTCATGATCTTGGGAGAAGTTAAGTACATCAATTCTGTTACTTGAGTGGTGATTTCATCTGGGCTTCATGAGAATATACGGCATAAGTTGGTTTACATGCCAATGTGATTATTTGTCTATGTCATTGAGGCTGATGAGTGAGGATTCGACTCTCTTCAGCATTCACATCTCCTGGCATTCCCCTCTCCAAGATCAGAGCTGTGGATTGGAGGACCCTGGCTGGATGGAGTGCAGGCTTAAGTGCCCTGTGAGGTAGTGTGGTATTGCAGTGTTTCAAATATTGAAGTGGCATGTGTGAAAAAATGAAGGTCTGATTCTTGCACGAGGGTGAAAGGACTAGTTATTACCTTCGCTTTCAAATCTTTGCTGGGGACTGTCTGGTCCTACAGCATGCCTGAAATAGTAAAATCTATTCTGTGTGAGCTTTGTGCTGGTGTCACTCATCATTGCTGCCGTGGAGGATGGAGAAAGCCCAGGTATCTGCTGTTTGTGTTTTATATCTGATGCCGCTGCATTCTGACTCATCATTGATGTCAACTTTGAGTCATTACGTTACATCTGTACACATAAAGGAGGAGTCTCGGCTAGTAGGCTATATTGAGTCATTACGTCACATCTGTACACATAAAGGAGGAGTCTCGGCTAGTAGGCTTTATTGAGTCTTTACGTCACATCTGTACACATAAAGGAGAAGTCTCGGCTAGTAGGCTTTATTGAGTCTTTACGCCACATCTGTACACATAAAGGAGGAGTCTCGGCTAGTAGGCTATATTGAGTCTTTACGCCACATCTGTACACATAAAGGAGGAGTCTCGACTAGTAGGCTTTATTGAGTCTTTACGTCACATCTGTACACATAAAGGCGGAGTCTCGGCTAGTACGCTTTATTGAGTCATTACGTCACATCTGTACACATAAAGGAGGAGTCTCGGCTAGTAGGCTATATTGAGTCTTTACGCCACATCTGTACACATAAAGGAGGAGTCTCGGCTAGTAGGCTATATTGAGTCTTTACGCCACATCTGTACACATAAAGGAGGAGTCTCGACTAGTAGGCTTTATTGAGTCTTTACGTCACATCTGTACACATAAAGGCGGAGTCTCGGCTAGTAGGCTTTATTGAGTCATTACGTCACATCTGTACACATAAAGGAGGAGTCTCGGCTAGTAGGCTATATTGAGTCTTTACACCACATCTGTACACATAAAGGAGGAGTCTCGACTAGTAGGCTTTATTGAGTCTTTACGTCACATCTGTACACATAAAGGAGGAGTCTCGGCTAGTAGGCTTTATTGAGTCTTTACGTCACATCTGTACACATAAAGGAGGAGTCTCGGCTAGTAGGCTTTATTGAGTCATTACGTCACATCTGTACACATAAAAGAGGAGTCTCGGCTAGTAGGCTTTATTGAGTCATTACGTCACATCTGTACACATAAAGGAGGAGTCTCGGCTAGTAGGCTTTATTGAGTCTTTACGTCACATCTGTACACATAAAGGAGGAGTCTCGGCTAGTAGGCTTTATTGAGTCTTTACGTCACATCTGTACACATAAAGGAGGAGTCTCGGCTAGTAGGCTTTATTGAGTCATTACGTCACATCTGTACACATAAAAGAGGAGTCTCGGCTAGTAGGCTTTATTGAGTCATTACGTCACATCTGTACACATAAAGGAGGAGTCTCGGCTAGTAGTTTTTATTGAGTCATTACGTCACATCTGTACACATAAAAGAGGAGTCTCGGCTAGTAGGCTTTATTGAGTCATTACGTCACATCTGTACACATAAAGGAGGAGTCTCGACTAGTAGGCTTTATTGAGTCTTTACGTCACATCTGTACACATAAAGGAGGAGTCTCGGCTAGTAGGCTTTATTGAGTCATTACGTCACATCTGTACACATAAAAGAGGAGTCTCGGCTAGTAGGCTATATTGAGTCATTACGTCACATCTGTACACATAAAAGAGGAGTCTCGGCTAGTAGGCTTTATTGAGTCATTACGTCACATCTGTACACATAAAGGAGGAGTCTCGGCTAGTAGGCTTTATTGAGTCATTACGTCACATCTGTACACATAAAGGAGGAGTCTCGGCTAGTAGGCTTTTTTGAGTCATTACGTCACATCTGTACACATAGAGGAGAAGTCTCGGCTAGTAGGCTATATTGAGTCATTACGTCACATCTTTACACATAAAGGAGGAGTCTCGGCTAGTAGGCTATATTGAGTCATTACGTCACATCTGTACACATAAAGGAGAAGTCTCGGCTAGTAGGCTTTATTGAGTCATTACGTCACATCTGTACACATAAAGGAGGAGTCTCGACTAGTAGGCTTTATTGATTCTTTACGTCACATCTGTACACATAAAGGAGGAGTCTCGGCTAGTAGGCTTTATTGAGTCATTACGTCACATCTGTACACATAAAGGAGGAGTCTCGGCTAGTAGGCTTTATTGAGTCATTACGTCACATCTGTACACATAAAAGAGGAGTCTCGACTAGTAGGCTATATTGAGTCATTACGTCACATCTGTACACATAAAGGAGGAGTCTCGGCTAGTAGGCTTTATTGAGTCATTACGTCACATCTGTACACATAAAGGAGGAGTCTCGGCTAGTAGGCTATATTGAGTCATTACGTCACATCTGTACACATAAAGGAGGAGTCTCGGCTAGTAGACTATATTGAGTCATTACGTCACATCTCTACACATAAAGAAGGAGTCTCAGCTAGTAGGCTATATTGAGTCATTATGTCACATCTGTACACATAAAGAAGGAGTCTCGGTTAGTACTGTAGGCTATATTGCATGCGAGGATGTTGGAGGTGGAGAAGATTTATAGCCTTTTCTCGCAGCACTTGATATAATTAAAGTTATCAATTTGATGGCGGATCCAGGGAGGTTCAAACGACAGTCACCATTGATAACAGATTCACCTGCTGTAAAATGCAAAAGAGTGGCTACAGAAATCTGCAACCGGACCCATGCAAAAACAAGGATAGGAAGAACATTTACATTTATTAATTTAGCTGACGCTTTTATCCAAAGCGACTTACAATTGCTATATATGTCAGAGGTCGCCCGCCACTTGCTCAGGGACACATGGTGTCTCACAGTGGATTCGAACCCGGGTTGTTCACACCAAAGGCATGTGTCTTATCCACTGTGCCATCACCACCCCAAACAGATCATTACATGTAGTCACACAATGCTGAAGTTGTTAACATTAACATTTAAGAATAAATTATAATTTGCATGGTTTTGCGTGATATGATATCTTATAAGCGATTGGTAGATTTAATCAGCGTGATTTACTGCCATATCAGAACCAGAACCAAAGTGGATGTTACTTACTTGTTCAGATGACATTTTCCGGTGAAAATTCTTATGTTGGTCATACTTCCAAAAATAATAAATTTGTGATTCCGAATGCCGGTATCCACACCCACACACTCTCCTCAAACATTGGATTCATCCGCGCTGTGCCGTGTCAAGGGTGTTGAAGTACAACTCACGTAAAGTTGACAATTCCACGAACGACTGCAATTGCAGATTTCAAACAGAGATGGCGACAAAGAGAAAAAACGCCACACTGCAGCTTTAAGGTAACTACAAGTATTGAATGTGGTTATATCATAGAGTTGTATGGGGTGGGGGTAAATTAAGCATGACCTGCTGTGATGTCACAATCATTTTGCATTGTGGTCTATAGATCTGCCTGTTAAGGTTATTCGTTCACTTATCAGTAAACATATCCAGGTATGTCACATAACCTGCTTTCTGGAACAAACCCAGACTGGAGCAAAAATGTCCAGACCCCGATACCCCGAAGAGACACACACGCTGCAGACGAGAGAGTCCACAGCCTGAGCACACTCAAAAGCGCACTCTCACACAAGGACAAGACAATACATACCGTAAATGTCAGGGTTCTGCCACCAAACTAAGAACCAGAGGGACAGAACCATGAAATGAGAGCTTTTACTCTACTTGACTGGAGTCTTGAGAGAATAATGGTGCTCTCTTACCCCCTCCACAGTTCAAATGAAGCACCACAATCACTCATCCCTCTGTTTCCTGATCTGATGTCTGCCTCTCCTGTGGAAGACGTACCTCACTCATGTCATATAGCATTCTACACAAAAGAGTCTTCGTCAGAGCACTTACCTCAGAGGACAGACGAGAGGGGAATTGCATTGACTGAGATGAACTGTGCTAACCTTTCATTTCAGATCTAACCACAATTTAATTTATGAGAATATTGCTTTAGGTTACAATGAGGCAACAGGATGCTGGTGAATTAAAAACATCACTCAGTGCAGCAAAATAAGTTGTCATAGATGGCAGCAACATTATAGAAGAGAAAATAATAATTATTTCACTTTAAAGCAATATCAAACAATTTACAGTCTATTTCAATTGTCAACATCATTTTGTCGAATCATATTTTGATTCAAGACGTCTGTCTTTTGTGACACAGTGCATGTTGTTTTCGCACAATATGCAGTCAATTAACGCGTTTCTAAAATACTTACATTTCAACCCGATCTCACGGGAATTCGTACGAATTTTACGAGGTGGCTAATTCGTAACAATTTGTACGACCTCACTCGTACGAATTAGTACGATTTAGCTAAATCGTACATATTTTACGAATTAGCCAATTCGTTTGAATTCGTACGAATGACCTACCCCTGACCCCGCCCCTAAACAGAACCGTCACGTGGGTTTAGACAAATCGTACAAATTTGTGCGAGTGAGGTCGTATGAATTAGTACGAATTAGCCACTTTTGAATCACTCGTACGAATTGGTCGTGAGATAGGGTAGCACATTTTCTTTTCACACAAGCTTAACCAATGGCAAAATCATGGATCTTTCTGGTCTTATTTATAAATTCAGCATGACAGACATGAAGACCTAATGTACCAAACCTTAAATATAATATAAAGCCTTTACTTCTGCAAAAAAAACATCAGCTCAAAAGTACTCAAAAATATATATATTAAAAATATTTAAATAACTGATATGCATTTTTAGGTAACAGATCACTGAAATATTGACAGCTGAATTCAGTTTCAGTCAGAGATGGTCACCAGGTGTCGAAGTTCTTTCCATTATTGGACATACACAGTAAAAAAGGGACTCTTTGTTTTTTGTTATGCCGAACAACACAGAGAAGCAGAGAGAGAGAGAGAGAGAGAGAGAGAGAGAGAGAGAGAGAGAGAGAGAGATTTTTTGAGATTGTTGATTTTTTATTTTATTGTTGTTGTTTTTTTGTTGTTGTTTTGTGTGTGTGTGTGTGTGTGTGTTTGCTTTGGTTTGTTATGTTTTAATTATATTTGTCGTATTTACATTGTATTTTTGGTTGCCTATTGTACATCTGGCCCAGGACTGCAGATGAAAACTAGCCTTTTGGCTAACTCTGGCATATTTTGACTTGTCATGTTAATATGTTAATATGGACTTTCCTTGTAAACAAATTCAAGAGAGAGAAATATATAGTGAAGGAGAGCTTATTTATCTCTCAGTTAATTGCTCAGAACAATTTTAAGACTTTCATAATAAACTGTCAAGTGTCAGCTTTTAAATGATACCTTGGTTTTGTGTGTGGTCACAAGGACTCATTAGCAAAAATCATTTTATTATGGGTATGTCATTTTGCACTCCATTGCCAAAAGGGTTGGTGACTGGTAAGGGGTTAATAGTTGAAGGATAGGAGTAGTGGGCCAGGACAAGGGAGAAGAAGAGTTAGGGGAGAGGAGGGAAAATGTCACGGAGTCCACTTAGCCATCAGCACCAGATCCGCCCACTCGTTCATCATCACTGGAATTCTAATCACCTGCACCTGTTCACCCTCATCATCCTCACCATATCAAGCCTGCACTCCCTCCAGTTTACTGTCTGGTCTCGTCACACATTACACAGACACAAGCATTCCCGTACCTGATATTCGTCTTCATCCTCATCTTCAGTAGTCTGTTCCTTTCTGTGTCGTGACAGTGTGCTGGACTGTGCATATCTATATTTTCCCCCTTAAACATGTGGAACCTGGTTATCTCTGCCATGGAATAGAAAACCAAAAGGGCAATTGGGATTTTTATCTCACAATTCAGACTTTGCCCCCTCTCAATTCCTAGCATATCTCACAATTTCGCTGTTAGTATTTTGACAGTGATTGCGTTATGATTGACTAAATGTTCATGTTGGATAGAAAAGTGCTAGTGCTTCGACAGGAGCTTTTGATAGAGTTAGTGTGTAGAAAAAGGTTTTTAGTGTTTTGAAATGTTGAGTTTCTATTTAACAATGTGGTTTTGGCCAGAAAATGAGCTAGCTAATTGTGTGATGTAGGTGTGTTGCTGTGTTAAGAGTTCAGAAAAAAAGTACTTGGTAAATGCTTGTTTGTGAAAAATTGTAAAAAAAAAAAAAAAAAAAATCGTGGAAAAATCTTGTTTGTCCGCCATTGTAATTGTTATGCTTCAAGTTGGTTGCAGCCCGTTCTCATCCTTTAGCGTCACATAGAATGCTATATGACAAAACGGCGCTATACTACGCACATGGCACCCTTTATCGTTAATATTCACGCAAACCCAAGGCGTTATAAATCCTTTAGCGTAATATAAGACTACCCTACCCTACCCCACACCTAAACCTAACCATCACAGCACGTGTTATATTAACGATAACGGGTGCCGTGTGCGTAGTATAGCGCCGTTTTGTCATATAGCGTTCTATATGACGCTAAAGGATGAGAATGCGTTGGTTGGTGCAAGCGTTTCTATTTTTTTTTTATTGATTGAAAACATTATAAGCAAAGAAGAAAACAGTCACAATATAGAACAAATAAATGGAAAGAAAAAAGACACAAGACAGGGGTACATAACTAATCAGAAAAGATTACATATCAAATGAAAAGTTTACAGTAAAAGACTTACATATTTCAATTGTTTTTAAAGCCTTCTTGGTACACGAGTTAGAGATATGGTGCGTTCATGTGCTATGGTAATTATGGTAAATACCAAAAGCCGACGTGGAAAATGCACATGAACACCCCCTCATGTGGTATATTTCCCTGGGCAACTCGTAGAATATTTTGATGGATGAGTTGACGAGATGAGATAAACTTTGACCTTTTCAAAATGGCGGAGAGCACCGCGAGAGTCGTGAATATAGATATCCACATATAAAGGCTAGATATCTCGTCCACGCTGCTGGGCAATGGAGGTCGATGTCTGCACCTGGCGGCCATCTTGTTACAGGCAGTTCGCTCGCTCGTAAAATTGTGTTTTAATGGTGCATGTACTTTTTAAATAACCATAACTTGCTCAATTTTCTATCGATTATCAAACGATTTGGTGATGTAGTTATGACACTGCAGACTTATGAAAAATAAATGTATAAATAAATAATCATTCAGAATTATAGCCACGTTAATAACGTTTGTAAGAAACCAAACCGTTTGTAAATCCGTCAAGATTTCAACGAGAACGGAGTATTTTTGTTTGTGCTGATCACTCATCTTACATCAGCTTGCCTGTGACAAGATGGCCGCCGGTGATGATGATAAATACTCCGCCGTGAGATATCTAGCTTTATATGGATATCTATGGTCGTGAATGGTAAAAATATATATAATCTAGAAAATATACAGCATATTATTTACCTTTTGGGTTTTGATAAATCATTTTCTTGTTGTTGCAGATGACTTAAGCAATCTAAAATAGTTTTAGCTAAATAACAGGTCTGGATCTCCATCTTTTTACCACAAAAAACAAAAGCACTTGAACGCAACACACTGGTAAATACCAGTTCACAAGTGGAAAATATCCTATTTTCCATAGCACGTGAATGCACCATTACAGTTTTTTTTCCAATTGCTAACACACTAAAATGACATGCACAGCACAATTCTTTAAACTGACACACAGAGAGCAAAACTTCTTCTTCTTCAAATTTCCAAAAGTCTAAACACATTTTCTGCTTTACACACATTTTGCATTTCAAAATGCCACTTTTTAAATCCACTGAGCACAGTTCTCTGCATAAGACACAACAATCTGACATAAAGTCACATGTTTGCCATTTCAAAACACTACCATTCAAAATGACACTACATGATCTAATTGGCCAATTACATGTGCCATCTGGCCAAACACCTCAATGGTTAATTGTTAACACTTCAATCAGGATGTAAGCACTATAAAAACTATAAAAAAAAAATAATTAAAAAAAAAACAAATTATATTTTATGGAAGTTTCTTTTTCAGTTTACTGTTTTTTGTAAGTATTTTTTTTTCAGTCCCATGTAAATATTTTTGCTGTGCATATACGTTGCACTGACCTGTTTACTGTAGTGAAAAAAATACATTACTGTAAAATGAAGTTTCAACAGCATGTGTGTGTGTCTGCAAATATTTCTGTGCATGTGAACAATCCGATACATATGTTAGTATTATGGCAAAGCATACTAAAGATATGAGTGCTTTTCATTATGCCCAACAGTGTGTAGTTGTTTAGGCAAAAATCTGGTAATATGAATGAAGTGTGTGCCAGTTCATGCAAAAGTTTGATTTTGATAAATGCTATAGTTTCATTTTGCAGGATATATGAGGTATTTTGCAGTTTGGGTGTGTGGTTTTGTGAATTGTGTTAAGTATTTTGATAAAACCAGACCAACACTATCTCACGACCAATTCGTACGAATTCGACGCATGATTAAAAAGTGGCTAATTCGTACTAATTCGTACGACCTCACTCGTACTAATTCGTACGATTAGTCTAAACCCACGTGATGGTTAGGTTTAGGGGCGGGGTAAGGGGTAGGTCATTCGTACGAATTCATACGAATTGGTCAATTCGTAAAATATGTACGATTTAGCAAAATCTTATTAATTCGTACGAGTGAGGTCGTATGAATTGTTACGAATTAGCCACTTTTTAATCATTCGTCGAATTCGTACGACTTGGTCGTGAGATCGGGTTGACCAGACTAGTTTGCAAAATTGTGTGTTAGCAATTTGAAAAAACTGTAATCCCAAAGTAATGTTGTACTTGCAAGCGTTTCTATGTAAGACGTATGGTGACGCACAGTGACGTAACGACGTCGTTCCATGGACGCTCTAGTCAGTGGAAAAACAAACAGGTTCTGAAGGGGTTTGCAAGTTGAATAAACTCCGAACCAACTTTAAACCAGCACCAGTTCCGAACCAGTTCTTTTTTGGTGGAAAAGGGGTAATACTCTTCCTTGTCTCCCTCTCATATTGTTTCCATCCATCCACATCTGTTGTGTAGTTGTGTTGGTAACACTTTACAATAAGGTTCATTAGTTAACATTAATGCATTAACTAACGACGAGCAATGCATTAGTTACAGTGTTTATTAATCTTTGTTAATGTTAGTTAATATAAATACAGCTGTTCATTGTGCGTTCATGTTAGTCACAGCGCATTAACTAATGTTAACTAATACAACCTTTGATTTTAATAATGTATTAGTAAATGTTGGAATTAATATTAACTAAGATTAATAAATGCTGAATAAGTATTGTTCATTCTTAATACATGTTAACTAATGTAGTTAACTAATGTTAACTAATGAACCTTATTGTAAAGTGTTACCGTTGTGTTTAACTTTTGCCTGCTTGTGTTTAGCATATTAAAACAAAAGTGCATCACAGTGCGAAATGTGTATTAGTGAGTGAGGATGTGTTTAGAATTTTGCAAAAAGAATGCATGAGATTTGCACTTGTTTAATGTTTTACATAAAGAGTGATTTATTTGACAAATTGGTTTATGCTATTGAGAATTCGGTTCAGAGAATGGAGTTTAGTGTTTTAGCAATTCAGAAAAACTGTAACGATATGTGTTTTTGGCCCGATAATTAACTACTTGGCTTCTTGTGTGATGTAGGTTGCTGAGTAGGCTGAGTTTAAAAAAAAAGTACTGTAATGCAATTCATTATTTTAATTAGGTGCTCTGTATGAGTGTTCAGCAAAAATATGCATTTTATTACAGTAATCAAGAAGAGATTACAGAAATGAAGGAGAGAGACTAAGGCTCGATGAGTCAGACTGAGACAAAGCATTGAGTTCTTATTTTAGTTAATATTTCTTTTGTTTCTTCTATAATTCTTTTTGTCTTTATCCCCCAAGCCCTCAATGGTGGTAGTCTCTGTCCGTGGTGCTGAAACAAGCAATAGTAAAAAGTGCTTTTTTGAGACTCCTTCTAAGCAACAATTGTCCTCCCTTTTAATAAACATGATTAAAATGGATTCTTAGATGAGTAATGATCTTTGCGAGGAGCTTAACCACGTTATGTTTGATTCATCTGACCCAGAAAAACATGATCAGCTCCAGCACAGTTTTCTCACACCGAGAGAAAAAAAAATGTTTTGGTCTTTGAGAAGAGGCAACCGGTCACCATGGCAACATCAGTACCTCAGGAACTCACAGAGGCAGCACACAAAAGGCTGGAGGACTCCACAACAATCTAAATGGTTAAAGAGCAGCCTAATAATCTTTCAGTGTGATTAGAAAATTGATGAGTGGCTTGAGTAAAGAACATTAAATCATTTTTTTTTTTTCTCTCATGCAAAACAGCCAACGTTGAAGGCACGATGTCATGTCTATGAGATGAACAGATCTCCCGGGAAGGACACTTAAAAACAACCTTTGCATGTCAGTGGCAGATTTGTTTTACAATTCAATTTGTGTTGATTGTATTTTTTACTAAAGATCCTTTAATTTCTCTGGAGATTTCTGTCTTGTGAAACTTGCATTGATTTGTATTGGTTATATAATGTCATAATTGCTCGCCTCATGTGCCATGTGTCTGAAATATACTCAGGTTGTCTCATATTGTCTGGTGATTCACTTAACGTTTTTGATTCAGGTCATATGGGGCCGTATCTCTGTTCATGTTTATCATAAGAATGTTTTTTTTGTTTTTTTCTTTTAAAATTCAATATGTGGTAGCTCTCAAGTTACGTTTTTTTCTCAAATAATTTAATTAGAAATTCAGTTGTCATAGTTTCCTTAGCGCTATCAATACCCAACGAGGAGGCTGGAGATGTGGTTATCTCTTCAGCGATCATACCATCTCTGGTTCCCTGAGGACAGCGCAGTTGTATTTCCTATTTGGATATTGGTAGTTGCACAGTAGCGGTAAAAGAAAGCCATTCATGAGAGGGGAAGCAATTTGTGGGTATATATTCGGTTTCTTGAAAAATGCATTATTTATAGCGGTAAACAGGCCATAAGGTCAGGTCACCAAAGAGCTTGAAAATAAAATACTTTTGATTTCACCTGAATTTGCACTGTAAAAAAAATATTTTCAAGATTTGTTATCACAACATTTTTTCTTTGGTCAAATCAAAGTTCAGATAACTTATTATTTTGAGTTTCTGATGATTAAATCAATCTCCTTCATTGTATTAACTCACTTTTCCAGTTCAATCAACTTAAAAAGATAATTTTAAGTTAAACCAACAATATTATTTTACAGTGTGGGTGCATAACCTATAAGAGATCCAAAACGAGATTTTATAATGTGGTAACATTTGCATTAAGGTTCCATTACCTACTTTAGTTAAAATAAATAAAGAACAAACAATTACAACATTTATTCATCTTAGTTAGTGTTAATTTCAAAATGTACTCATACATTATTAAAATCAAAAGTTGCATTTGCTAACATTAGTTAAGTTTCATTTGAAAAATGAAGAAAAAAACAATGAACGACCATTTTTTATTAATTAATATTAACAAAGATTAATAAATATTGTAACAAATGTATTGCTCATTGTTAGTTAATACATTAACTTGTATTTACGAATGAGACCTATAATGTTAAATAGGCTTGTAGGCCAATTGGGGACATCACTGCATTTAAAATGTCAAATAAATTATTATTTTATTTTAATAAAACAATTAAGTAAATTAAGATCAATACAACATTTATTCAAACAAAAACAAAGCCAAAAAAACTAAAAACAGAAAAACACTCTTGAGCTTTTAAATGCGAGTTGCCTTGGGAAGCATTTTAACCATGCTTCAATAGGCTATCTGACGCTTTAGGCACCCTTTAGCGTCAGTTAGATGACACCCTAGGATCACGTGTAACCCTACCCCAGACCTAAACCTACCCGCGTCATCTAACTGACGCTTTTCCTTTAGCGTCAGTTAAATGACGCCGTAGGATTGCAGTTTTCTGTTAAAATTAATGCGCTGTCGATTTATTTTACAACAGATGCGACAGCGGAATCTATACATCTCAATTCTCCAGCTGCAGTCATCTCTGAGGCAAACCAGTTAAGCGCTCTGTTGATGACGTCCTTGCAGATCATCCGTCCATAATCGTCTAAAGCCCGCCCTGGCAATCTGATTGGCCCGTTCATTTTTTGACTGATCATAATTTCTCCTCAATGGATCGAGTCCATACCGATCTTCCCGACCGAAAAATTTTGTGGGCGGGGGTTCGGGCATGGCATCCAGGCCATATGAAACTTGGCTATAGAAATAATAAATCCTTTTAAATGAAAAAAGAAGATGATGGTCTATCAGAGATGAAAGAAAACAGCATTCTTACATTATGAATGCTATCATTACAGTTGCAGTTCAGGCTCAGTGGTTAGAAAAAATCCACAGGGATCTCTTCATACAAAACACTCAATTGTGTAGGCTATTTGGTGATTTTGTTTTAACTGCTAGGGGACTAAATAGCTCAAAACTGTCTTTATGAGTTGAACAACACTACCCTCATCAAGATTTCAGGTTTAGTCATTTTATTTGGAAACATTATTACTGCTAACTGTTGGTATTATTTAATATTTCATTATTATAGGTTTGCATATCAGTGATTCTTGGGAATTTGGATAAAACAGGTTTTAATTTTGAAAATAAAAAGTTAGTTAAATTACAAAATCTGAAGGTATATCATTATAAAGCAAGGTCTTGGCTGTTCAGCAATGCACCGGTGCAACCTCCTCATTTTGTATTTTTTTCATAAAATAGGCGTTTCTCCAGTTATCACTTTGTTTTTGTCAACACCGTCAGACAAAATAAATAGCAAATTATTTTTTATTTGTTTGGTCTAATATGTATTCAGAGTTTTTAAATCATTATCTGGCATTCTTGGTACACATATATGCTGTTAAATGTTGAATATTCACTTTTGTTCATTTTTTATACTGTTTTGCGTGTACTCCTTTAAAAGATATAACATCATACAACATTTACTTTAAGCCTAAATAGAAAAATTAATGTTGTTTTATTTAACAAACATATTTTTGTATTAAAAGAGACTATTACTTTAATAACTCAACAGCACTGAAGAATCATATTTCAAGTATATTCATTTAAAACCAATAAAACTCCCTCTGACGGTGGTGACTTTAGAACTGACGGTGGTGACATTAATCTGACGGTGGTGACTGTGGCCTCTTTACAACATACAATTCCACAATGTATACCACTCAAGTCAATCAATTCTTGCTTAACAACTTCATTTAACTCTTTGGTCCAAAAAATAACAATCTTGAGCACTGTGATAAACATTTTTTTCCTTTTATGAGGTATTCCTCATTTAACTCTGCCTCACTGTGTATTTTCTCTCTCAGCTTTTTTTGGTATTCCCTGTTTCTTCTCCTTCTCTCCTCTACAGATAGCTGCTGCCTAGCCATAACTTTCGAAAATACATAAAGTCAAAGTTGAGTGTAATGACTATGAAATTGGGGGTAATTACAGCGAATGTTAGATTTGTTTAAATGATGTCATGCCATTTTCATTTGGCTTTAGTCATTGGAGATGCATAGCCTGGAATGGATAGTGCATACTATGTGCTGTGTAGGTAGGCTCTGCACTATGTGCATCCATAGTTCTGGTTAGTTCTGGCAGGTCACGTTATTCAAGCTCGCATCAGCCGACTATTAGCTGATCCACCTCCCCCTATAGGAATATGACGCCTATCACTGTACACATATATAAGCTCCTTCAGTATTATCAGCAGCTATCACGTTTCTCAGGAGCTCATTACCCTCCTCCCTCCCCAGCTCCACTCGTCAGTCAGGACTTGACATTCTGATTCCCCAAGAATCTGAATAAATTCTCGAATTATATTGTACTTTAAATTTTGAAATAATCTGCAAAACATTCATGTTGGTTCTGTTCTGTTTACCCCAAGGGGGTTATTGCTGCTCCTATCCATGCTAGGCTTTAACAAATTTTTAGTGTGGGCAAAAATCTAAATGAACGTTATGAAACACAATTTAATCGCATCAAACGTGTTCAGATTAGAACTGCTGTATTCCTGCAGCTGAACCACAGCCGTGAGGATATTAGGAAACATCCTCACTCTCACTCGCGCTAACAGTAGCATGCAGTGTAAGCCTGAATGGAAGAAATATAGGGGGAATTAAATAAATAAAAATATTAAAGAGGTGAATGGAATATTACAGGATAATATATTGGTATTTATTGTGATCAACAATTATATTCTAGCCTCTGTTATAGACCATTTGGGGGGTTTTGTCACCACCGTCACACGGTATGTCACCACCGTCAGATAGAAAACCTGACGGTGGTGACGTCTGACGGTGGTGACAAAACCTACTCTTTCACATGATATGCATGAGTTGTTCACATTATAGCCATCTTGTTTCCCCTCTGTTGCTAGCTACTTCAGACCTCTTCTTAAAAAGTATACACTTATGTCATAATCTAATCTAATATTTTCTATACAAAAGAGACGGTGTTGACATGTTATGGTTGTGACAGTAGCAGTGCCCAAATATATGAACAAGTTTAAGAGAAAATAGCAAAATTACGGGAGCTTGAGTGATCTTGAAGCATGCTGTAAAGCTGAAGGTTTGAAAATGGGGTATGGAGGAATGTAGTTGACCTTGTAGTTGCCTGATTTTATTACTTTTTATAAATATCTGACGGTGGTGACGAATATGTGGGACACATTTTGAACAACCACAAAATAATAGTAAATATTGTTCAAAACTCACTGTTTGTAGTTTTTAATACATATTGCAATGTACTCTTTTGTGTGGTAAATATATTATTCAATTCAATTATTCCTTTTTGTTTTTTTAATAAAGTTGAAATGATTATCTCCTATCCGAGGACAGCTGATTTTGTAGGCAATGGGCCAGCATATAATCATTAAAATAATAAAAATGAAAAATAAACCTATAAAAGAACCTTACATATGTGCAAAGGACCCCCTGATTATAAACTTGATTCTTTTCATTCATGAAAATGTTATTAATTTCCAACAGAATTAGCACTTTTTTTAGTGGGACATGTTTTTGCCAAAGTTTCAAGAATCAGTGATATAATGTTCCATGTTTGTATTTCCACTGAGGCCTGTTGCATGAAGCTGTAGTTGAACAAACTCTGAGTTTCAGGGTTGGTTTAGAGATGATAAATCCATATAATGGTTTAGATCAGGTTCAACAGGCTCAAAAATGTATAAAAATGTTTTCTGTCAACTCAGGTTTAATTCAGGAAAGCCCCTGCATCTGAAATTGTGACAAGTGCAGCAAACACTTGATTCACTTCTCAAAGAAAACGCTTTCATAGATTGAATAGGCAAGCATGTGCATGACGTCATCGTTTTCACCGATTTTCCAAATGGGTTTGTCTAAGGAGCGCACATCTAAGGAGCAATCAGAATCACTTAATAAGTCCATGCAGGGGAAGCAGGAGAAACAGTCAAATACTGTAGCCTACATCCACTTGACATTGACGTAACACATAGACGAGGTCGGACAAAGAGCTAGACACGGGGAGTATAGCCTACTAGAACAAATGAGGGAGCTTGATAATTCATCAACAAAAGAATGAAATAAGAGAACGAAAGAGACATGAAAAAAATGTCAGACAGGAACACAAAGAATGATCCTTACACTTACGCTTGCATACGTATATTATTGTAAATTACTATAAAAATCGTATGACTCTATTATACATAATTACAATTACTGTAATATGATGTACATATAATAATTGACAGTAAAAGAATCAAAATTTCTTTCACTCTAAACTGCTTTAATCTGGAGTGAGAGATACAGGGGGAGTGGCTTTATTGCATCAGATATATGTCACCTTGCTCAAAGCTGATTGGTCCAGTTTTGGTCTGCAATCTCTAACCCAGAATTTTTTTTTTTTCCTTGAAAAGTTTTTACTTCAATAAACTTATAATGTACGTTTTGTGGTTAATAAAAAGTAATTTAAATGTTAGGTACATTTACATTTATATGTATTTAAACAGTATGTTAAAACAAAACATACTTTTATGTACTTTAATGTAAAACATACTCTTTCCACACCATTGACGGATGTTCAAATGTATTTTCCAGCTTTCCGTGTTGAAACTTAAACTTACCAACATTCAAGTGATGATAAAAAGAATGCATAAAGCTAGAATAAAACTTTTTTTTAAGCAGAGGGTCTGTTATTTTTTATATATATACATATTGCATGTGTAACTCCGAGCAGGATTCGAACTGTGATCTTCAGCGTGGGTGGCGGCCGCTCCAACAAGGAGGCTAAAGGCCGCAGCCTTAAGCATCAGTTGCTAGCTCGCCTCTTGTGATCAGGGGAGTGAGGTTTACAACAAGAAAATATTCTGTGGGCCATGAAACTTTTATGAGAATGATCAAAAATGCTGGCGCTGGCTGACAACTTTAAAATAAATTCTGGCTTAAAGGCTTAATTCACTCAAAAATGAATTGAATAAATGTATAAATTACTCACCGTCATGTCGTTCACAAACCCGCAAGCCTATCATTCATCTTCTTGGATGATCAGAAAAGCTGTAAAACAGTGAAAAATCAACCTCATTAATTATTCAAGGCCCAGTGCATGATGGAAACACCAGTATCAGAGACGTTGAGTAATTTTACTTAATTTTATTATGTTGATATTTACGCTTTCATTTCTACACTTGAATTGAGTAGCTACTCATATAGATTTTACTATTTTTTTATTCTTGCCTGAACTAACTTTTTCATGAAGATATATATATATATATATATATATATATATATATATATATATATATATATATTTATTTATTTTTATTTTATTTTTTGTGTGTGTGTGTGTTTGTAGTATTTCCCACAAAATCGTTTTTATCCTTGAAGGCTACCTGTAAATGAATCGGTGTTGAAGGGGGTCTAATTGGTAATGGACCAGGGGGGAAAAAAGATGGGGTGATGGACTAGAATCATAGATCCTGCGCTTTTCCCATGTTCATGAGGAGGATGGGTGAGTAAGGCTGAGAAATTGGTACCTCAGTGACGTCCACGCAGGCAATATTTCATCTCGGCAGCAAACAGCACTTCTACCAAACGCAAGCTCAAACACAAGAGCTCCTGCCGGAGAAAATATGAACCTGTAAACGCCTTCAGTGTGATTGGATGATCAGAAAAAATAATTTCTGATAATTAGCCTGTTATTTTTTTGTTTGTTATGAAAATGTGAAGAAAATACAAAAAAAAAAAAAAAAATTGAATGAGCAACTTCTACTCCAACCTCGACGCTGACTGTTGGACACCAGTAAACTTTAAAGGGTTTTTCAACCAAACGCTCTCTTCTGAAGAATCGATTAACCGAGAACAAATTAATTGCAGAAGAGTTTGTTTTCACGACGAACCTTCAAAAGTAAGCTGATTTTGAAGATGAATATCCAAAACGGCAGTGATATAGACAGACCCGAAGGAAACATTGACTTAGAGGCGCCTGAAAAAACCTTATTTGGAATCGGCACCGACAACTTCGTCACGCTACTGATATTTGGACTCATCTTTACTCTAGGGGTCCTGGGAAACTCTCTGGTTATCACTGTCCTGGCTCAACGCAAACCTGGACAGCAACGAAGCACCACCAACATCTTCATCCTCAACCTCAGTGTGGCAGACCTGTCCTATCTGCTCTTCTGCATCCCCTTTCAGTCAACCGTTTACATGCTGCCCACATGGATCCTGGGTGCCTTCATTTGCAAGTTCATCCACTACTTTTTCACAGTGTCCATGTTGGTGAGCATTTTCACCTTATCAGCCATGTCGGTGGACAGGTATATCGCCATAGTGCACTGCAGAAAATCCTCATCCATTCGAGTTGAGAGGCATGCATTAATCGGGGTGTTGATCATATGGGCGCTCTCTTTCGCCATGGCCACTCCGGTTGCGTACTATCAGAGTATCGTGGAAAGTGATGACAACAGCACGTTTTGCTGGGAAGTGTGGCCAGATCACAGCAAGAGGAAAATCTACGTCGTGTGCACTTTTGTCTTTGGATATGTGCTGCCGTTGATTCTGATATCTTTCTGTTATGCCAAGGTTAGTTGCTCCTCTTTTATTTTGGCTTGATTATGAATGTTTGCATGCAATGTGCTTTGATTATAGTCCTTTTTAAAGGAAAATGAAAAGTGAATTTGTTTTAGAGTAGCCTATATCATTGAAAATAAGGTGCCCAAAATGATTAAAAAGCAGGAATATGCTTAATATATATATATATATATATATATATAGTTTCCTTCAAAAAAGTTTTTTGTTCCATTGAGTCCTGAACAAAACATAAGGAAAAAAATTGGTCTGGGTTTAAATTATATTATATATTGTATGCGTTTGTCACATTACAACAAATTGGCATCCTGCAATTTGGTCTGCACTTTGATTTGGATAAAAAAATTTTTTAAATTTTATTAAAACTTCTAACTAATTTTCTAACATTTAATGTTCTATTCTTTTACCAGCTAGATCTTTTTTTATACTTTAAGCCACACAAAATATATCAAAAATAAATATTAAGAAATAGTAAACATTATAGAAAATGTGTAGCCTATTCAATTCACTCGTATATATATATATATTTTTGTATATTTAAATAACTCAGACAAAAAGTGTGTCAAATTATTGACCCTTCATTCACATATTTTAATTTCAAATTATCATGTGCCAATGTGTCTTTAGGTCCTGAATCATTTGCATAAAAAGTTAAGAAATGTCTCCAAAAAGTCAGAGGCATCAAAAAAGAAGGTAAGAAATATTAAGAGTGCTGGCTTCAAATATGACAATATAATATCATCTCGTGGTTCTTAATTGTTGAATTATTAATTGTTGATTATTTTGTAAAAACCCAGCAGAAATGTCTCTCCACCTTTCTTGACAGACTGCTCAGACAGTTCTGGTGGTTGTGGTGGTCTTCTGCCTGTCCTGGTTGCCTCATCACGTGGTGCACCTGTGGGTCGAGTTAGGCTCCTTCCCCCTGAACCAGGCATCCTTCGTTCTCCGCGTGGCGGCTCATTGTCTGGCCTACAGCAACTCGTCTGTTAATCCTGTTATTTATGCGTTCCTCTCGGAGAACTTCAGGCAGGCGTACAAGCAGGTTTGCCGTTGTCAGGTGGCTTCTGAGTGCCCTACAAATGAGGCCAGAGAGATGAAGGCAGCACCATCCACCAACTGCACCACTGTGTAATTCCTTCAGCTGTTAAGTTTGTCGTCATTTATGATAGCTTAAAAATGACTTAAAGTTGAGTTTTTAAGCTTGGGGGAAGGCAAAAAATTGTCCAAAGTATTTATCATGCTTGGTGGTTTTGGATGGTCGGAAGGGATTTTTACATGTTACTCGACGATGCATTTCTTCGGAGAGCAGTAGAGACATTGCTTAGCACCTGCTTTGAAGCCATAGTGATGTAAGGTCTGTAAATATGTGCAATCAAAAAAGCAAAGAAAAAAAGGTGAGGGTTAAGGGGGGTGAGGATGTGCTTTTCCTTTTCCCTCAGGCAAAATAGTGAATGAAAATGAAATGTAATCAAGTGTTACATTGAACCATGTTATAGTTGACTTTCAATTCTATCAAATGCTTGTTTAGTAGCGTTTTACTAAATGTACCATAAAATACTATAAAATATCCTAAAATATATTATAAACAAAACATGTAATGCATGATTAATGCCTTCTAATTCATCTCATTTTGCATTGTATGCTCTCACCTTTATAGTATGATGCATTAAATCACATAACAAACAACCAATTTCAGATGTAACAAGGAATCTGCTAATATTACAATGCACTTTAATTTTGGTTACAATTAAAAGATGTAATGCGTTTTAACGCACATTATGATATATTTATAAACCATTACACAAAAACTTTAAGTAGGCCAACGTGCTTTTTTTTTAATAAACATTCTATATACATCATGTAAGAAAATCCTTTAACAATTTGACCTATGAATCAACATGCATGTAGCCTACATTTATATTATGTTTCTCATATGATATATATATATATATATATATATATATACACGCACACTACTGGTCAAAAGTTTTAGATCAGTAAGATTTTTTATGTTTTAAAATGTCTCATCTGCTCACCAAGGCTGCTTTATTTGATGAAAAAAAAATGACAAACAGTAATATTGTAAAACATTTGCGTAAAATGACTGTTTTCTATTTTAATGTATTTTAAAATGTAATTTGAAAGCTGAATTTTCAACATCATTACTGTTGCTGATTACACATCAGTTTTCAGTGTCACATCTAGAAATCATTCTAATATGCTGATTTTATGCTCAAAAAACATAAATTATTATTTTCAATGTTGAAAACAGTCGTGTACCATTTCCCCCCAAATTCTATGATGAATAGAAAGTTCAAAAGAACAGCATTTATTTAAAATATAATCTTTTCTAACATTATAAATGTCTTTACTGTAACTTTTGATCAATTTAACTCATCCTTGATTAATAAAAGTATTTTCTAATTTCTTTCCCCCCAAAATAAAAAAAAAATAAATTCTTACTGCCCCCAAACTTTTGAATGGTAGTGATTAATGTCACAAAAGCTTTCCATTTCAGATCAATTCTGTTCTTTTGAAATTTCTATTCATCAAAGGGTCCTGAAATAAAAATGTAAAAAACTGTTTTCAATATGGATAATAATCAGAAATGTTTCTTGAGCATCATATCATAATAATTTCTGTAGGATCATGTGACACTAAAGACTTGAGTAATGATGCTGTAATTTCAGCTTTGATCACAGGAATAAATTACACTTCACTATATATTCACACAGAAAACCGCTGTTTAAATTGTAATAATATTTTACAATATTATTGTTTTTTGTATTTTTTTGTGTGTGTGTGTATTTTTTATCAAATAATTGCTGCCTTGATGAGCAGAAGAGACTTCTTTTAAAAACATAAAAAATCTTACCAATCTAAAACTTTTGACCGGTTGTGTATATATATACATTTATATATATATATATATATATATATATATATATATATATATATACAATGCTTGTATCATATAACTATTATATCAAATACAATATTAAATATGACTAATCAGTGTTGTCAAAACTGTGTCAATCACCTGTTGGCCAGTTTTTATAAACCTTTGTATCAGTTCTAACAAGGCTGTGATAGCATGAATGTGAACAAACGTGAACAACGCTGGAGATAAAATATATTTATAGCCTATAAATATTACTGCAACCTGAAAATGCTGGTCTTGAAAATGTGTCAATGCTTGTTAAATTGCATATTTATTGCATATTCTTTTGCATATGCAATAAATGTGTATATATATATATATATATATATATATATATATATATATATATACACACATAATATAATTTCTGAAATCTAAAAATTATTGGTCTTGAAAATGTCTCATAGCCTATTGTATGTATGGTTTTATACAGTGCATTACATGACGAAGATGAAGGAAGATCCAACATGAGTTTAATCTCTTGGCAATTCAAAGTATTTCAGGCTGTTCTCATCCCAAGGCGTCATCTAACTGACGCTTTTGACCATGCGTCAATATCCGACGCAAATGGCACCTTTTAGCGTCAATATGAGACGCGCCTCCTAGTGGTCTAACCCTACCCCAGACCTAAACCTACCCGCATCATCTAACTGACGCTAAAGGTTGCAATGTGCGTCGGATTTAGACATGTGGACAAAATAGTCAGTTAGATGACGCCCTAGGATGAGTGTCATCTAATGGTGCTTTTCCACTACACAGTACCAGCTCGACCTGACTCGACTCGGCTCAGCTCGCCTTTGTTTGGTTTTCCACTGTGTAAATGTTGCACCTGTACCTGCTTTCGGGTACTTTTTTTTTGTGAACAATGCCGACTCCTGATTGGTCAGAGAGAATCGTCACCATTCACTGCGTCATCATTACACGCACCAGATGGAGTATCCAGAGTAACCTCGCTTTTTTTAAATAGTTTGGCCAGAGATAGTTACTAAAATAACTATTGTTATGGCAACTCGGAAGAATACGCCGTGGTCAAACGAGGAGGTTGCAGACTTTCCTTTGTTTGGTTGCCAAAGACCAATCAACCAATCAGACCAATCAGCGAGAGCTTGATAGGGCATAGACGTCGCTATGACGACTGGATATATTTGTGGCGGTACTGTCTGCAATGGAAAACGGAACAAAAAGCGAGCCGAGTGGAGCCGAGCCGAGTCGAGCTGATACTGGTAATGGAAAAACTCCATAACTGACGCTAAAGGTTGCCATGTGCGTCGCATTTAGACGCATTTGGTCAAAAGTGTCAGTTAGATGACACCCTAGGATGAGAATGCACGAATCATGAGGATGAGTATTTCACAAAGTGGCTAGTACGAATAACGAATTCGTAAGATTTTTGCTAAATCGTACATATTTTACGAGTTGCCCAGTTCGTATGAATTCATACGAATGACCTACCCCTGACCCCGCCCCTAAACCTACCCATCACTGGGGTTTAGATAAATAATCGTAGGCTACTCGTACGAATGGGCTCTATGCATGGCAGTATTTCCGGTGAAGGTCTAATGCTGCGTTCAAGTCCTCCTGGGACGTACTAGTTCGTACGTACGAGGTGGGAAGTCGTGTTTACGACATGAGGTGCACTCGAGTCAGTTTCGTTGGAGCAAAATGGCAGTGTACCTACGTTTAATGAATTACACGAAAATACAGCAAGGTCTGTTAACTCTGCAAATAAAAAAAATGAGGAACAAAGAATGCGCATCAGGTGTGTTTTTCTTTTTATGTTTTTTTATTAGCTTATGAAGCCAATGTAAACTCTATCATTAGGTATAATATTATTACAATGATATCATATTTTGTGCAGAGAGCTTTCTTTATAAATGAAAAAAGCCTTACAATGTCAATGAGTAAACATTGAAATTCAATTAAAATTTACCATCAACATACGTTGAATGAACGTTTCTCACTGACACGCCCCCAACTTGTACAGATCGGGGCTTAAAGAAAATCCCGAGCTCCCCACTGGTATTTACGACATTGTGGTGGCGTTCAAGTGCGTTCAACTCGTAATTACGATCTACGAGATGACTTGAACGCAGCATAAGGATGCTCGATAACTTCCGCCGATCGTAGAGTCTAATGCAATACCGAGAATTAATATTGAATTTTATACTCCATGGTTATACTAAAGAAACGTTAGTCACAAAAACAGATAAAACAGACACCCCTCGTTGTGTTTATGCTTCTTTTTAAAATTATATTAAATAAACATAACTATATATAAAATTACATCTAAACGTATACGTTTCGTTTCAAAGACGGGAGGACAGTAAATTTTGAAGACTCTGCCATAATTCCCGTTTTCCTCAGGTTTCCTCCGCGTTAATCTCCACAACCGGAAATAAACGAGCATCCTTGCGTCAAATGCGGAATTATGTGTGCATATAGCCCATTGGTCGTGAGATAGCATTGAATATCCTCAAGGAAGGTAGTAACACACAGAAAATGTGAATGTGACCTGACAGAGAGAGTACAACTTAAATATGAATTCAAACAAGATTAATAATAGAACACCGTTGAACCAAATGAATTCGTAATGACGGTGACCATGGTAACAAAGCACTGGCGGAAACGTAAACTCAAACAAAGGAACGCATGAGAAATGAGTGAAAACAATCTAAAAGTAAGAAAAAACATCATAACTGTGACACTATACCATCATCAAAAGAATTATGTGAGTAAGCTTAGTACTTAATTTTTTTTTTTTTTTTTGAAGATCTCACATAAATATAACATTCATCGGATCAGGAAAGCAGTATCCACCTGGAGACGTCTTCACATCAACTCCTCTAGCCACATAACACATTAGCCCATAAGAAGCAGCAAAACAAGCACTTGAAGTTTAATTAACAGCCTTTATTATTAGAATTCATAAATTCATAAGTGTTCTTAACTTTGATGGAAAAGCAGAAGCTTAGCCTTTGTATGCTGTACATCAAGTCCAGATAGAATAAAAAAAAATCCAATTATAAGACTCAGGAAAGACCAGGGTCACGGTCTTTTATCTTATCATCTCAATAAGAGACCAGACAAAATTACCCTTTGTGGCAATTGTACCTGAATTACTGATAATGGGATATAAGAAGGCCATGTGAGGCAGCATCATCACGATCCCTCAACTCTCAGAATCAAGGAAGGATTCTCAATGTGCAATATTGCAGATTTATATTTTCCTGTGAAATTGATATGTTTGCATGTTTTGATCATGTGTATATACTTTGTGTGTGTGTGTGTTTGAGTAAAGTTCTTTTATGTGCTGTGAGTTTCTGTCTTAAAGTATCCTGCTTTTGGTCGTCATGGAGACAGTGCAGTTCCTGAGTGAGCAACAGGAGTTGTAATTGTCCATTACTGGTTTGTGCGTGTCACGGTGATCCACAAAAACACTTGCTTCTCAAAGCTTCTATCCAATATGAGAGAACAACAGTTTGGAAGGGTGCAGAAACATCTCTTATTATTATCTCTTTATTTAAAGTAAAACATAAGTAGTAAAAAATAAATATTTCACTATATAATTTTAAATATACAGTATATACATCTAAAATTCAAGCATACACAAATAAATAAAAGCCTTTGGATTTTAAGGTTAGGTTAGGCCTACATGTCATTATGATAAAAATCAGTACTGGGTCAGAGTATACTGTACTGTAAATGATGAGGTAATGTTACAAAAGGTTTTGACAAAAGAGGGTATTTTTCTCTCTTTTTGTGATCATATGCAATTTGTAACTTTTGTAACATCCTCTGACTATGCTATTTTCAAAATCCAGAATTCAAGATTTTAGCCCCAGGGCCTCTATTTATTTTGATTTGTGTGTGTGTGTGTGTGTGTGTGTGTGTGTGTGTGTGTGTGTGTGTGTGTGTGTGTGTGTGTGTGTGTGTGTGTGTGTGTGTGTGTGTGTGTGTGTGCGTGCGTGCGTGCGTGCGTGCGTGCGTGCGTGCGTGCGTGCGTGTGCGTGTGCGTGTGCGTGTGTGTGTGTGTGACTGATGGGGACTAACCTAAATTGAGGTCCCACCCATGAGCAAACGTATAAAGCTTATAAATCATTTAGAACTGTTTTTTTATGTAAAAATGCAAAATGGAAAAAATGAAGAATGTAATGCAGAATTTAAAAATAAAAACGTAAAATTGCATTTTCTGTGATTTAGGTTTAGGGTTATTGTAAGAGGATAGAATATACAGTTTATACAGTATAAAAACTATTACATCTAGATACCCAATATAGATATTTATATGTGTGTGTTCCTTAACATTTTGGGGACTTTTTTTGGTCCATTTGTTTTCTTCCTTAAATATTTATAAAATATTTTATTTAATATTGGCTTACACAAGTGACACTTGTCGCTGTAAATAATTTTACATTACTACATCACAAGATTGTATACATGTAATTAAATGTTAAATGATTTGAGTAACATTCTAGCCTACAACTGCACTGTCATCAGATTCTCTGGCAGTAATCAACATGAACTAGGTTTTATCTGATTGGAAATGTCCACACTGTACAAAATATTGTTAGTTTAACTTAAAAAATAAGTAACAGTTGCCTTAAAATTTTAAGTTGATTAAAATGTAAAAGGTGAGTTAAAGGGGTGGTTCGGGATTTTGGACATCGGTGTTATTTATCAGTAAAGACATTTTTTTTAAAAAATCATCCAGTCGTCCCAGTTGCTTAGTTGGCCGGTGCTAGGCTAGCGCGAATCATTGGTATCTGTATTAGCATGCCATTAAAACAGTTTTAACCATTCCACAGTTCACCAAAAGCACATCAATTATAACGCCAGACTATCGATGTAAATGTCTGTTGATGGAATAATGTTAGAAATCAAACTACTCAATGTAGTTTGACATATCAAAATATATTTCAATGATCGCATTACATTTACAGGAACTATTTTCTCAGCAGTGGCGGAATTTTACTTTGCTCCGGGAGTAGAGTTGCGCCGGAAAGTAAACACAACAGAATCGCACTACGTTACAGTCGGAACGTCAAGTTAACAAAAAGTTTCCACAAATTTCCAATAAGAGATCGAGAAAGGAACAAACTGTGGCTTCTTGCTGCTGGCTTGGATATGGATACACCGACAGAGACATTACTAAAGGCCCGAATTTGTAGCTATCATTTTAGATCGGATGACTTTGTACAAAGTCATAGAAACGACAAGAACAAGTCACTGAGTTCGAATGCAGTTCCAGCCGTCTTTCCCGATGCACCAACAGCTACAGATGAACAGGTAATAACTTTTGTTAGTCTACTCTAACCTCCAGCTAATGAAGCTACTCTTTCATAACTGATATATCGACACTGACAACGTTAGTGGAGATAACGTTACAGTTCAATGCATTGTGGAGAGTGACACTATAGTGTAACTAACGTTAGTAGAGATAACGTTACAGTTCAAGGCATTGTGGAGAGTGACACAATAGTGTAACTGACGGTATAATGTATAGATTTGTATACATTTTCTGCATTGACACCACCAGTCTCCCGTTGTTCTGTCCCGGTTCTCTACGGCATCTCCAGGGGCTGTTGTCTCTACAGATTTTTTTTCTCTTTCTGACCTTTTAGCATCCATCTCGATTAGTTCTTCATCTGTGTATACCGGCTCATACATGTATGGTTCGTTGAATAACACACATTCCTCATCTTCTTCAATGTCCGAAACATTGTCATTGCTTTCAAAAGTGGCCATAATTGTATGTCTTGTCGTTTTATTATTGAAATAAACTCTGTTTCTGTAGTGATGACGAGTATCAGCGGCAGGTACACTTGCGTGATTGATTGTCATGTGGACCGGCTCTCTCGGTTGTCTGTAACATATCACTCCGCCGCTGCTGTAGTAGACTATGCTGATAGATGGAGGGAACAAAGTATAACTATTGCAATGCGATGAAAGGGTAGTTTGATTTCTAACATTATTCCCTCAACAGACATTTACATCGATAGTCTGGCGTTATAATTGATGTGCTTTTGGTGAACTGTGGAGTGGTTAAAACTGTTTTAATGGCATGCTAATACAGATACTGTTGATTCGCGCTAGCCTAGCACCGGCCAACATAGCAACTGGGACGACTGGATTATTATTATTTTTTTTAAATGTCTTTACTGATAAATAACACTAAGGCTCACTTTGAAATGAGGCCCGATGTCCAAAATCCCGAACCACCCCTTTAATACAATGAAGGAGATTGATTTAATCATCAGAAACTCAAAATAATAAGCTATCTGAACTAAATAAATAATTTAAGTTGATTTGACAAAAGAAAAAATGTTGTGATTACAAATCTTGTATATATATATATATATATATATATATATATAAATTTTACAGTGCATTGGCTTTTTTGTCAAGGAGCTCACTTTTTATATATGTGGATTAGAGAGGTAAACTCAGAATTAGTCCAAATATTTTTTTTTTAAAAAAAAGCAGTCCAAACATTATTACATAAAATAAAATCATTGCATTTTCATAGAAATACTGTGTAAAAAAAATTGCAACAACATTTGCTATATTATGTTACACCAGCAGAGGTCAGACTTGCACAGCCTTTCAAAGTTTGCGCTTCACATTTTGTAAAACCCCTCTAGAGATTCTCTAAAGTGTCGTTTTGTGGCACTAGAGTCGTTAATATAATCACTAATCAAACAGATTAATCTAAAATCATAATACTAAAACATAGCACTCATATTAAAAGTACACTTCAAACTGTTACACAATTTCCTCCTCCGCTTGTAAACACAATGCGCCCTCAGCAACAGATATGTTTTATCAGTGTTTTTTAAAGGCTCGAAAGAGCAGAACAGCTTCAACGGTTTTATGTAAAACTGTGGTAACAGAAATATGATAAGATAAATGTTCAGCAATATTAATCAGAATAAATGGAATAATAGCCTAAATGTAAGTCGTTTGACACGGTTACTAAGCAACGTGGCAACCTGGCGCATTAACTTAATTAATTATAGGCTAATTATAAATAATTAAATTCTTACATTTGCAGGTTTAAGTAGCTTTAGGATATTTCCCAATGGTTTCGAATTAACATGGCTCATCAAGTCTAAAATTTTTAGCTATAAAAGTTTAGACTGTCTGTTAGCTAAATGATAAATATAGTCTTATTTAAACATATAGGCTAGGCTATAATGTAAATATCTCCACTTAACACTATAGGGCCTTAATGCTTAAATAAACTTAAAGGTATAAAAATCACAGATTTCCATTAAAGTATGTTTTTTGTTAATTATGCCCACCACTCTTTTTGCTTTTAATCCCTATAATAGGATTAGCCAATAAGAAGGTTTATATGTTGGAAGTTTGGGCTATTTTACTTTATTACAAGACCTGAGCACATGAATGACAAAATATGCATGTGACTGTAAAGCAATTATAGTAATTATATAGCATTTACAGTTTTTTTCCATGTTGTATTTGAATAATATTAAGGCTAATTCGAAAAGAGCTCATCTGACAATCAATATAAACATTAATAACAAATTAAATACAAAACAAATGTTTGCAAAATAAATGTTTTAAAAAACCCATGCCAGAAAGTTTCTAGAAATGTCTTAAATGATTGCATATACTATGTGTCTATTTTTTCTAGGTTATAAGCTGTTTCATTCATAGCATTTTATTAAAATAAATAAATATATATATATATATATATATATATATATATATATATATATATATATATATATATATATATATATTAAAACAAAATTGCGTAATTATTAAAACTGAATCTATAAACTAATGATTGGAACTCCTGAAAGCTGTAAGGGTCAGGGAAATCTA
The DNA here is from genome assembly GCF_988280905.1 of Pimephales promelas. NCBI lineage: Eukaryota > Metazoa > Chordata > Actinopteri > Cypriniformes > Leuciscidae > Pimephales > Pimephales promelas. The sequence continues at coordinate 9,271,742 of NC_142786.1, read as the reverse complement.
ATGACGGAACCCTGTAAGGTTCTATGGAAGCTTTTCTTCTAACTCTAATCATAGATTTTTATTTTTTTATTTTTTTTTCAAACATTCATTTTGATTGTTAGGATGACATTAACAAGTGAGGCTCCTCAGTTCTTCTTGCAGTTTGTTTTGCCTGAGCCTTACGTAAATGCCATAATGACTCACAAGAACACACACAGTTCAAGCCCTTCACAGCAACTATCCAAAGCTGTAATATGAATTAATTACACGCTTTTAAGAGCCCTCGAAAAACAGCAGGGCCTAACAGGGTCATAACCAGCAAAACCTTGACCTTGGTCCGAATGGTGTATGCAACAACAAAAAAACAATCCATATGGTCATAGTATATTGTTCTGCATCTGTATACACAGGATATTAAAGGGGTCATGAACTGTTATAATGTTTCCTGGGGTGCACTTATTATGGTAGTATGATTTTTAGGTAACACGTTACTTGAAGGGGTGTGCAAGACTAACATGACACATTCATAATCATGACATGACATATGTTATGAATATGAAGGAAGTTTTATGCATGTTTGTGACAACTGTCATTAAGTGTCATTCACTCAGTAATGACATTTTTAATGCAAATATAACATTGTTTGAGATGTCTTTGGTTTGACACCTTGACAAAAACCAATACATCATAACCTGTCAGTGTCTTGGTCATGACAACTTGACATTACTAAGACAACACAACTTGTCATAAACATGACGTAGCAGATTAATTATCAAACTTAAAAAACCACCTAGCTTTATTGGTTAACATTACATTAAACTGTCATGTGGTTGGCTTTGACATTGGCTGTCTTGAAGCCATTATAACTTTTTAATGACAAATTCAATTAGTACCACTGTAGTTGAGGTCACGAAAAATATTCATGACACAGTTATAATGGCCTCATTACAGCCAATATCAAAGCCAACCACATGACGGTTTAACTTCATTTTATGTCAAGTTGTCATGACAAAGACATCTTAAACAATGTCATATTTGCATTCAAAATGTCATTATTGAGCAAAAGACACTTAATGACAGTTGTCATAAACATGCAAACCTTAGGGGAGCGCGGGGCACAACGTAACGCGTGGCTAGTTGTAACACACTTGTTTTAAATACTTACACACATGCTGGCATGACGAAACTTGGTGTATCTAGTTGCCATTTCATCAGTATATATAGAGAAAAAAAATGCACCAAAATTCTGAAATCTATGTAAGATATTACTGAACATTTATTTAACCATTTCTTACTTAAGTTAATTTTCCATCTCTGTTTTTTTTGTGTCTTTTTAAAATTAGATAAATGTGATATTATTTTAATCTCCAATCTGTTGTTTAACATTTGATATAGTTCTTTAATGCTTAAAGACATTAAACACATTAAACACTGCATGTTGTAACACTGCGTTACAATGTGCCCCTATTAGAAATATGCTATTATATTCTATATTTTTATGAATTCTAAAGAGAAACATGTAAATAAAGACTGAGAGTCAATTTTCAGAAATTATTCATTATTATTTTGTTTTGAACTATGCTGTATAGCTGTGTTTTCCAGTGTGTTTGTTTGTTGTCAAACTCCAAAATATTTTTAACTATTAAAAAATACTCTAAACCCTAACCCTATCACCACAAAGAACCTCTGAAGAACCTTTTTTTTTTAGAGTGAAAGATTTAGGCCCCGCTCTGCCCTACTGTACTTCATATTCAAGACATATGTCATGTCATGGGTATGAAGGTGTCATGTCAGTCTTATGCACACCCCTTCAAGTGAAGCGAATTCGTACGAGTGATTCAAAAGTGGCTAATTCGTACTAATTCATACGACCTCACTCGTACAAATTTGTACGATTTGTCTAAACCCACGTGACGGTTATGTTTAGGGGCGGGGTTAGGGGTAGGTCATTCGTACGAATTCATACGAATTGGCTAATTCGTAAAATATGTACGATTTAGCTAAATCGTACTAATTCGTACGAGTGAGGTCGTACAAATTGTTACGAATTAGCCACCTCGTAAAATTCGTACGAATTCCCGTGAGATCGGGTTGGATAACAACTTTGACAAGTTTGCATTTGGACTTTTTGCATGTTTTTACTATTGCAGTTCTCAAGGTTTACTAATCTTGAAAAGTGTTGCGTATATATTTTTGCACTAAGGAATGCTTTCATCATAACTAACAGTGCAAACACAAGTTATAAATAAGAGATTTGTTGATTCTTACAGGAGTTTTGGCAAGACTCAAGAACTGTCAATCAAACTCCCCTGTTTGATCGACAGTTCCAGCGATTGCAAAGGAAGTGTTCTTTGATCGCTTTCTATAATTTAAATTTAAATAACATATTATTTTCATCCTACTAATATAAACAATGTGAAGTTGACAGTTTAGTCACTGGTTTGATTTACTGACAATAAATGATTTTAACACTGTGAGTCTAATTATATCAGAAATCACTGGTCACTGCTGATTTTGGTTAATCATCAAAATCACCAGTGCATATAAGCTTTACTAACACAGTCTTATCCCAGGAAGTCATATAACTGATGTCTTGGGACGTCTTTTGACCATACGTCAACATCCGCCTTTTTAAGGTACCCTGAAACGTCGGTTACATGACGATCCCGGGCCGTCATACAACTGACGCTTTACCTTTAACGTCGGTTAGGTGACGGGGTACGTTTAGGGGTAGGTTTAGGTCTAGGGTAGGGTTAGGATCCGATAACGTCATCTAACCGATGTTTAAGGGTACCCTAAAAAGGCGGATGTTGACGTATGGTCAAAAGACGTCCCAAGACGTCAGTTATATGACGTCTTGGGATGAGACTGCGCTGGCTGTACATATCAAGCGATCTGTAACAAAGCAATAGTTACACCGTAAACACTTTTTTACTCACATAAGTGTGTTGCGCCGTTCCTGTCGGATCCAATATAGAAGGCACAGCATTGTTTTTTAGCTTCAGGTTCTCTGCAAATTAGTGCTGTGCGATTCAAATATTTAATCACGATTAATCGCATTAATGTCATAGTTAACTCGCGATTAATCACACATTTTTATCTATTCTAAATGTCTCTTGATTTCTTTTCGTCCCATTATTTTTTCTAATTTTAATGCTCTTATCAACATGGAAAAGTGGATCGGGTTGCTTTGTGCAAATGTTTTTTATTGAAAACAACATTGGCATACTGTGTTGAAATTCACAATAAAAAAATCTCTCTTGGAGCAAATAATCTCTCACACAATGTAACACTGTCCATCAATAAAAGGCTGAAAGAAATACTGATATTGATGAGGGGGCGGAGAATTCGCATCTGTGTGTGATTGCTTGGCCATCATCAAGGAATGGACGTGCTGCGATGATGATAGCTCAGTTCACAACGACAAAACACACAGATCACTTTGGTCTTGTCAATGGAACCATTTGGCAACTTTTAGTAAAGTAAACTTTCCATTCAGAATCTTTTTGGCATCCATTTCGTCTCGCGCTCGTCATCCACTCAAAACGTAACGTTAACCAACTATTTGGCCGGCTCGCAAGCCCAAACAAGTGCGTGCGGCGTGCCTGTTGTTTTGTTTCCGATCTAGCTAGATCCGCTTGAGCTTTGGTCGGCGAAGCAACAAAACGTCCTCGCGTGGCGCATGACATTGAAATGAATGGGTTTCATAGTGTCCTGTTGTAAAATCATGTGAAGGAAAACTTCAGAGTTTGCTAGGCCAAAAAGACCATTAATCGCGTGATATTTTTTTTACTTATAACGCGATTGATTAATAAATTGATTAATAACGTGTTTAACTAACTGCCCTACTGCAAATATGGTGCAGCTATTGTTCCATAACCTGGCACTTACAACATTTTTATCGCTTAGTTGGTCAATGTGGTGTTTTAGTGACAGGTCTGTTATTTTTCTACTGCTTGTCATGCTCAGATCAGTGGACGGGGCTACTGAACTTTAGGGTTTGTGATGTCACCAACCCGGGAAGAGGCATTGTCGTAGTCCTTGAAAATAAATTTCTTTAAAAAAATAAAATAAAAAAAAATCTCACTTTGCATTGAACTTTGAGCATCCTAACTTTGCATGTGTTGTTTATGCTCGAACAGTAATATGACACTCTAACTAAAGTTGAAAAAGTGAAATCCTAAGGACCCCTTTAAAATGGCTGGAATGTTGTATTGACCACTTAGCATCTGACTAACCATTTTATAATTGTATAACTGCATATAAAGGTGGAGATCATGCCGTTGTGTTCCACTTTCTCTCTTCCTCTTCCTCCCCCGCAGTGAGCTGATGCCCATACATCTCTTAAAGAGCCCGTTACAATCAATAATATTGCGAGCTAGCACTCAGTATTGGCCTCTGTAGTCATATAATACCGCAGCATTTGTCATTATTCGCCCTGACGGTTGAGGTCTGTGTTATTCTCCTGGGAGCTGTCCCCCAGTCATTACCGCTGTCATAAATAATATGCACTAATGAGATATGAATTGATTGCTTGCGTGAGCCTGACATTTTCATCTCTCACATTAAATGCTGTTTAACAATAGATTACCACCCAATCGTTCCTTCAGTACGGACCAAGCGCAAGAGTGAATTGTTGCCACATCAGGCTGAAAACAGAAAATATAGGACTATATACGTGCTATTGATGTTGCACAAAAGCTGTCAAATGTTTCTTTGACAGCCATACAAGAAATACTGATTTTTAATTGAATACTAAGCATAAATGACATGTTGAGTGCAGGATTTTTTTTCAGGGTCATTTTTCATTATATATAGAATTTTTCTGTTAATATGCTTTAGATATAGATGCTCTCAGATGGAAAAACTGACTGAAATGCTTGATTTATTAAAAGACACCATAAAGCTTGTGTATTCATCTAATAGTTTCCTTTCTCTCAATTGAATCAACTCAACAGTACCTTCATTCCTTCAACACAAATGGACCAAAAATGAGATGAAGAACATGAAGTGTGTGTGCGCTTGTATGGCTGTCACTTTTACTGATTAATGACTTTGCCTGTTAATGTACATTAAAGTCCAAGTGTATGTGTGAGTAAGTGTGTGAGACAGAAAAGTGAAATTAAGGGACCGAGAGAACGAGAGTGGAAGAGATGGAGATAGAAACATGGAGAAAGAGGGATTGGTGTTGGTCTGTCCCTTTGTTCTCAAAGGAAATGGTGTCAGTGGTTCAGTGTTGCTTGCCATTGAGAGGTAAAGATTTACTGTCATCAAAGAGCAGATTAGAACACACAGACACACACATTGATTTGGGAGAGAGAGAGAGAGAGAGAAGAAGGGAATGAAAAAATAGAAAGAGAAAGAGAGAAAATAGATAGAGAGAGATTCACATTTTTGGTGAGGAAACTCATTCCGAGTTCGGAAAGATATGATCAGCTTATTTCGGGAGAGGGGAACATGGCAGCTCCTTCTTGAATGAACGTTGAAAGAAGTAAATTGTAAATATTGATTTCTGCAATGAACTGTCAATCTCCCTCGGCCAGAGATTATGCCGATCATCGGAGACCAACGAATTCGAAAAATGCTGACAGAGACAGCTGTATGGGATTCGTTTTAGCACTGAGTGGAGTGGGCTTTATTTTCTGATGGCTGGTAATGGTTGTTCAATTTCATCAGATAGCAGCAGAGATCTCATCGGCGGGGGAAAAATCAAACCAAGCGTGACACCACAGACAGACCTTCACAGACAGAAGGCTTCGTCCCAGATCCTTTGGTCCTGTGTGTAGCAGGTCAATTTTGATACACCAGGAAACCTGTTTCAAACCAGGTCAAGCCATTGAACTGATGTCAATCCTCTTAAGTGAGTCAGTTTTTTTTGACAAAGGAGAAGTTAACAGATTTGTTCAAAAATGAGGAATAGCTGCAGACCTTAGAGGTGCACAGTGCACTCAATAACTGCATTTATTTGATTAAAAAAATGCAGTATAAAACACAATTTTCTATATTATTACAATGTAATATACTTTTTAAATATATTTTAAAATGTAATTTATTCATGTCATGGCAAAGCTGATATTTTTTATTAGTCATTATTCTAGCTTTCAAGAACATCTCTTATTATTATCAATGGTGAAAACAGGTTTGCTGCTTAATATTTTTTGTGAAAACTGTTGTTGTTTTTTTCATATACTTTGATAATGTCACAATCCTGGTTCTGCGTCTTGTGTTTTGTATGGACTTTTATATTGAAATGTTTTCTTAGTTCCCATTGTCCCATTGGTGACGGTAAGGGGAAGAGACCTCTAGTGGAAACCAAGGGAACACCAACCAGACACTGTGACATTACCCCCATTTTAAGGACCAGCTACCAGATGCTCCTCAGAACCCAACAAAACAACAACAACAAAAAAAACAACAACAAGAGTCCAGGAGGGAGATGGAATGGTGGAGGGATGGGGGGTCAGGTCCATGGAGGGGAACAAGAACAGAAATGGATGGCTTAACAAGTGACCAGTTTGGAGCAGACAGTTCATCGGGCGGCCAGGGCAGAGACAGTCCATCGGGTGGCCAGGGCGGAGACAGTCCGTCGGGTGGCCAGAGCAGAGACAGTCCATCGGGTGGCCAGGGTGGAGACAGTCCATCGGGCGACCAGGGTGGAGACAGTCCATCGGGCGGCCAGGGCAGAGACAGTCCATCGGGCGACCAGGGTGGAGACAGTCCACCAGGTGACCAGGGCGGAGACAGTCTATCGGGTGGCCAGGGCGGAGACAGTCTATCGGGTGGCCAGGGCGGAGACAGTCCATCAGGCGACCAGGGCGGAGACAGTCCATCGGGCAGCCAGGGCGGAGACAGTCCATCAGGTGGCCGGGGCGGAGACAGTCCATCAGGTGGCCAGGGCGGAGACAGTCCATCAGGCGACTAGGGCGGAGACAGTCCATCGGGCGACCAGGGCGGAGACAGTCTATCGGGTGACCAGGGTGGAGACAGTCTATCAGGCGACCAGGGCGGAGACAGTCCATCGGGCGACCAGGGCGTAGACAGTCCATCGGGCGACCAGGGCGGAGACAGTCCATCAGGTGGCCAGGGCGGAGACAGTCCTTTGGGCGACCAGGGCAGAGAATTCAAGCTGACACCTTGGGGTGAGAATGCGTTGTCTTTGACCTACTTTTGGGTCGCAACATGTGTTATGAAGTCTACTTCCAAGTGTGACCAAGGATGACAAGTGATAGTAACAGTTTCCAAGAAGGTAGATGTCAGGAGGTTTTAGCCATGGCGCATTCCTCACAATCCTGAACATATCTTCTGAAATCACTGTCCACCAGAACTGGTCCTAAATGGATCATATTGGTCCCTGGATGGCTAGTGCATGCTTAAGTATGGACTGATTCCATGAGAGGGATATGTTGTGAGGTGAGAACAAAGGTTTAAAAGATACAAAATGGAGAAGTTAAAGTCGATAAAGAAGGTGATTGATGGGGCTTCTCGAAGGTACTCTAGGTTAAAATGATCTGTTAAAACCAGGAATGGATAATGCCAATGCCGCCAATTTCAGAGCGAGCTTGATGGCAAGTTCTCAGTTACTAGTGTCGTAATTCTGCTATGCTGTGAAAAGTTTACGGGTGAAGGCACATGGATGGAGTTTAGAAGGCCACCCCTACTGCTGAGACAAAACGGCTTCCAAGCCAGAGGTGGAGGTTTCTCGGGTCCAGGACAGAGATTTGGGCTTGGATTTGAGCAGGGATTGTTAACGAAGCAGTGATGGAACAATAGCTTTTAGCAAAGCCTAAAAAGCATTGAAGTTCATTGATGCTGGTGAGAAAATACCAGAATTGGACTGCTTTGAGGAAGAGATGGAATTTCCTTATCTTTTCCAACACAAGCGCTATGTGAGGACAATGTTCGGTCTCATTCTGGAAGTACACTTTTTTTTTTTTTTTTTTTTTTTGGACAAACTGCAAATAAAAACAGATGAAAGCATGCATGAGAAAAGGAGACAATTACATCAAATTGGAATATAAGTACAGTAAAGATAAAAAACAGAGGAAGTAACTTAAATTACATATCGCTCAACATGTTATTAATTCTTTTTAGTGTGTTAATAAAATAATTAAATTCACAGAGAAAAAAAATTAATTTGGGTATTCTTAAAGAATATTTGCATTTATGAATAAAATATTTTGCCAATAAAATAAAAATATTTCCTATATATTCTGTTCTATGATTACAATTCGAAAAATAACAAATTACATCTTTCAATCTTAGTTCAAGTTCCAATTTTAGTTTCGAAGCTAGGAGTTTTGACAGTTCAATCCAAAATTCTTTGACAAGGGAACACCCAAAGAAAAGATGATCAATTGACTCGGTACAATTTTTCAGCACAGTCTAATCCCAAGACGTCATATGACTGACGTCTTGGGACGTCTTTTGACCATACGTCAACATCCGCCTTTTTAGGGTACCCTTAAACGTTGGTTAGATGACGTTATCGGATCCTACCCCAGACCTAAACCTACCCCGTCACCTAACCGACGTTAAAGGTAAAGCGTCAGTTGTATGACGGCCCGGGATCGTCATGTAACCGACGTTTAAGGCTACCCTAAAAAGGCGGATGTTGACGTATGGTTCAAAAGACGTCCCAAAACATCAGTTATATGACTTCTTGGGATGAGACTGTGTGAAATTTTTACAGAAATTACAATTCAAATGAACATTACCAAATGTATGTGTGATCTCATTGGTGGGGTATATATTGTGCAAAATTGTAGTTCTTTCACCTTATTGGGGATACAATATTTATAAGGTAAGATCCATGCTTTTTTCCAATTAATATTTTCTATCAAGGAACTCCAAAAGACATTTCCTCTCGGTGTAATTCGTTTTCTAGACTGAAACACATTTCTTATAGATTCTAGAAGTACACTTGTTGATACTGTAGATGTAGATGATGACAAACCGGTTGAGGTATGGTTTTCTCCTGATTTAATGTTGCCAGAAGCTTTCAACCCCCAGACTTTCACAATTGACAGACGAAATAATACAATGTACCTTCAAATTGTAAAGAAATTACTGTTTCGCCATTATTTCATGAGATCACATTTTCAAGCTGATTTTAGTCAGCCAGTTCTCAAGTTATTTTATTATTTAATAGTTATTTTTGGGAGCTTATTATAAATAGGTATTTATTGAATTATTTAATTTAGTGAACCGAAACTGACATCAGCGAAACCATGATTCGCAACAACACTCATGGATAGAATGTGCTTTTGATTGGTTGGTAACATAGGCGTAATTTGCATGTGGGGCATGTCCCCACCACTTTTTATATCTCGCTTCACGGATATAATGCAAATGAAACATCCAGTTGACGTTAATTTGTCAGCGATCTGGCACTGGAATGTGTTGTTTTTGAAATCGTGCTGATTGTTCGATGCCGCTGTTATCATATGTGCTCTTGTGGCTTGTACGCAGTCTTCACACAGACGAGTGTGTAAATCTATCACTTTAATGCTGTTACAGAGACTCTCTAATCTTTCCAGTGAAATCACTTACAAAATGCACACAAACATGTCCCTGATCTTGATAGACAATCAAGATACACTGTGTGATTTTTACCCCCATCTAGCAGTGAAAAGGTATATGACCATCCAGGAAATATTAGTTTCTGTTCCTCTCAGTTCCGATTTCGTTTTAACTCCTACAGTGGCCAATATAGTCCAAGATTGACATGGCTTCCAGTTCGACCTCGTCCATGAGTGTTAACTAAAAGCTTGAATTAACGGGTATGTTCCTCTTTGGCTAATGTACTTTCAAGATGGAGGGGCAACATGGCGACTGACATTAGAACCCCTTATGTATTTTCAATGGCATATTATACACTCACGAGAATACTTTATTACTTGAACAAAGTAAATATACATCAATGAGCACATATATTTTTGAAAGAACTAAGTGTTTTTAGCTAAGAATAAACTAAAAGAGTTACACAGTGTAGCTTAAATGAACATCTATGATTGTAATGAGGACAAAAAAACAAAAAAAACAATACGAGGGCGGATCAGAACCACTAATGATTAGAACCCAGAACCTCAGTGTATTTATCGGTTCAAATAATATATGTAATACAGGTAGCTTTTGTGAGAATGAAACGATCACATTTGGAAGGGTTGCATCTTGTATGGGGGGTGGGCACTGGGCACCCACCGGCGGAAACATAAATCGGCAATATTCCATAAAAAAAAATAGAATTGTTCATTATGATTTTTTGGTGACTTCAAGAGATCCAAACAAAATGTTTTAGATACTTTTATCACCTGTTTTTAGCTCACCACTTGTGATCTGATCATCTTATACCAGTTGGAAACAGGGCAGGAATGAAGCAGGAATATTCGGTGAGAACATATTTCAGGGTAAAAGAAATACAGAGCAGCAGTAGCCTTTGCCGGTTTGAGCAGCTTGCCCCCCTCTTGTCAGATCAATAAGGTTTTTCTTCAGGCACAGAGCTGGTTATAATCTTCGGATGAGTTATGTTTCTGTCATAACCACGAGAAGGTTTTAACACTGACTCTCAGCCCAGATAAACGGTAGGTGGCATGTGTGGAACAGGGTCTTGAGTGACGGTGACAGCTTTTGAAACATTAATCCAGGGCCGAGAGCCTGATACGAGAAGGCTGTGTGCTGTTTGTATGCTGAACAGTCTGCCGATCTTAATATTGAACATGGGCTCTGGAACACTGGCCACCTTGTGGACTCTTTTATACGTTTTTTTTTAACTGACAAAGGAAGGAACAAGCTACTTTCTGTTGCTTTGAGGTAAATGTTAACCAGGGCCATAAACAAGAACATATGATTTCTTTCGTTCAACTTCAAAACACAAATTGATGAAGCTTTCTATTCCTCCATAAACAGCTACTCAACTACCACTTTGACGCTTCAAAATGTTCATAAAGAGATAGCTAAACTAATCCATATGAATATTGTCTTTTTATGATGAACAGAATGAATTTAGGATTTTTTTTTCACATATAAACATTGATCAACAAATATAAACAACAGAAGCTCAACCGAACATGCTTGATGAACAAGATCAAACCTCATTGGTTCTTACGGAAGATCAAACATGCTGTGTAACACAAGAATGAACCTCATTAGTTCTCATACCTCAAAAGAACATGTTTGAGCTTCTGTTAACCACAACTGATGTGTGAGTTGATCAATGTATATATGTGAATAAAAGCCTAAATTCAATCTGTTTATCATCTAAAGCAGCCATCATGTCTCTTCAGAAAATTTTGGACTAAACCGCTCAATTCATATGGATTAGTTTTACGATTTTTTTATGAAGTGTCAAAGTGTTAGTTGCGTAGCTGTCTATGGAGGGACAGAAAGCTCGATTTCCTCTTCATTAGTGTTTTGAAAATGAAAGAAAGGCTTACGGGTTTGTAACGATATGAGGGTGAGTAATTAATGACAGAATTTTCCTTTTTGAGTGAAATAACTCTTTAAAAGTCACCATGTAATCAAAACTGACAATTCATATTTTATTTTCATGAAAATTGCAGTATTTATTATAACTGATTTATTCACGTGCCCTCATAATTCGTAAATCAAAATAAGTTCTCCATCCTTTTGCAGCGATGGCGTTTAATGATATGAGGGCGGAACAACCTGCCACTCGAATGAGATCACAACAATAGCAAACCACAATGATCTAATCATCAATCAATCAACAAAATCAAGTCCCTGTCTACATTTGTTTCTTGTTTGAGAAGCTGTTTCACACTGATGTCAAAATAAGCAAGAAAGGCTTTCGCAACTTCCGCTTTATGCCAATTTTAAACCTTAATATTTCAGTAATATTATATGCCTACTCTTCGCCTTGCTAGGCTGATTGTTTAGTACATTGTAGCATTCAGTGTTTCCATGCAGTGAGAATGAGGAAATATCTGACTGCGGATTGACCAATCAGAATTAAGTATTCCAGAAAGCAGATTTCGATAATGCCCACTTTCCTATCAGTAGTTTCACGTCTCTTATAATACTTTTTTTAATCAAATAAATATTTTCATGTCTGTTTTTTTTTTGTTGTTGTTGTAATTTGTGCACTAACTTTGTCGATGTGTACAAATATATGAAGCACGGGTCACACACTGTAAAAAAATATTGATGGTTTAACTTAAAAAAGTAAGTAACCTGGTTGCCTTAAAATTTTAAGTTGATTGAACTGGGAAAAGTGAGTTAATACAATGAAGGAGAATGATTTAATTATCAGAAACTCAAAATTGTATGTTATCTGAACTAAATAAATTATTTAAGTTGATTTGACAAAAGAAAAAATGTTGTGATTACTACACTGTAAAAAAAATATTGTTGGTTTGACTTAAAAAAGTAAGTAACCTGGGTTGCCTTAAAATTTTAAGTTGATTGAACTGGAAAAAGTGAGTTAATACAATGAAGGAGATTAATTTAATCATCAGAAACTCAAAATAATAAGTTATCTCAACTAAATAAATTATTATAAAGTTGATTTGACAAAAGAAAATATGTTGTGATAACAAATCTTGAACATATTTTAGCACTTACTCTTGGTCTGCGTGGTGAATCCATGCCACCAACTTGAACCCATAACCTGAGTGGGGAAAACTTTAGCCCTCCCGCGAGGCGATATTTTCATCCGCATGGATCCATGACTGGATTTCACCTGTGAAAATTCGACAAACAACAATAAACGTGACCACACCTTAACAAATGCAATCATAACCCCCTGCAGTGACATTATTTATTTAAAAAATATTGTTCCACAAAGTTTAGGGACAAATAAGCGAATAATGTTAAACATGAAAAAGGAGGGAAATGCACAATGGAGCAAAAAAAAAAAAAAGGCAAAGAGACAAACATCTTTGTCTTTCACAGATATCCGCAATTCAATCAGAGAACGCTGCACATCTGTGAATGATGTGCAGAAAGCCAATGCTGGCAGTTTGTTTTGTTAGCATGTGCACATCCAGGTCTCATAACATTAGGACCACTCAATGCGCTGCTCTTTTGAATTACTGCTCCTGGGCCAGGCCTGGGAAGGCTCATTTGCGAGCAATCGATACGGGAGAGGGATTGGGTGCAGATGGAGCGGTACATCAGGTCAGCCTTGATGGGGAAATCATTGAGGTCAGCGCTGAGAAGGCTAGAGCTGATCAGCTGTGTTAAACTCCTGCAGTGTCTCAGACTTTGCAGGACAGGGCCGGATGCATAAACAGACTGCTCACCGCCGCATTATACCTCTGAGAAACATGCTTGATCGTTCAAAGATGATGGTGAGAAGACGGCATTAGGTTTTTCAGCATCTAGCTGATGCTAGATTCGATCTTAGATTACTGTGACGAATGAACAATAGCCTTAAAGTGATATATGCAAGCTGACAGACTGCCCATAATATTGTTTTTGGCTGTGCATGACTTCAGGTCAAATCAGATGCGATTCAGTGAAAAATGATCCTTTCTCAAGGAAAGTCTTGCAAAAACACACACAAATCATACTGTATGTGATTGTGGGTTTTTTTTGTTTTGTTTTTCATAATTGATTCTGTCTAACTGACTACAGAAAAAAATAGGCTTCTTTTGGCAAAAGAAAAAGAGTTGTTTGCACTCTCAGAAAAAAAGGTACGAAAGCTGTCACTGGGGCGGTACCTTTTCAAAAGGTATACCTAAAGGGTGCATATTGGTACCTTCATGGTACACTTTTATAGCTAAAGGGTTGCATATTGGTACCTTTATGGTACATACAGTATTTGTACAATTATGGTACCAATATGCACCCTTTAGGTACAAAAGTGTACCTTTTTGAAAAGGTACCGCCCCAGTGACAGCTTTTGTACCTTTTTTTCTGACAGTGTGGAGGGAAAGAAAACTAAATCTAAATATTAGTTAAATCCCACATCATGCATAGACTAGAGCCAAACAAAATGTATTCTTCAAAACTCAAATATGGTAATATATGAGTAAACAAGGTCAATAAGCAGCGTTTGAATATAATACAGCATTTTTTCACTAAATGAATACCGAGGCCAGTCTCTTTGCTTTAACTAGAGCAAATGGTTTCACACAGGTCACTCTCGCAGTCGTCGTATTGTCAAAACGAATGTGAGCGAGCGTCGATCATTTTTTTTCCCATTAAGCACAAATGATTGGGTTGTGTTAATGGCGTTCTTGTTTTCTGGTATGCACGCGTCCATGGCAAACATGCAGCTGTAGCCTACTTGAACTTTTGTCCGAGCGATTAGGACACAAGGACAGTGCCTGCAGCATTAGGTGTCCTTTAATTGCCATTTGCATAGTGGGTTAATCATTTTCCGACTCCCCAATTACTTACCCTCTGTGTCCATGTCAATGACGCTCTCACACAGATGCCCACATTTGGGATTATGGAGGCTTTGTTTTGCTTAAATGGTTATCGTCCCGGGATCAATCACAAAGTGTGCATTTAGAGAGCGGAACATGTGGTTTTCCATTCGGATGCGTTCTCTGAACTCTCATAGGACTATAATGCTGTAAAAGATAGATTATAGATTTTTAATACAAATATGTAATAATGCACACTGGTTAATTAGAAGTCTATTGGTATTTTTGTACATCGCATATAGGCATGAATGAATGTTAGTGTCTAGTATTTGCACCATGCAGTCCATACATTATTTTTAACCCTTCGATGTATGACCATTTCTGAGTGTTTACCTTATTATGGTGCAAAATTATACTCTGTTAGATCTCAATTCCTACATCTGATGTGGCAAAACCTTTCTGAGAGTGAAAGGAAAGCAAGTATGCTGGAACACAAAGAGCTGACTTACAAATTATTTATTGTTGATTCCCTACATTTTGGCATCTTGTTTTCTCTCCCCAGCTGTGTAGTGCCGACTTTGCCCTTTCCCTGAAAGGACGATATGAGTGTCAGATTTATGACCTGCTAAACAAGGCTGCTGGCCCGATTGAAATCTACTGCAGTGAGTAACAATGACAGAGTGAGGATGTTTGCCCATGATTAGCAGAAATGCTAGAGGTTAATTACTCAGATCTACGTTTATTGTTCCATTTGCACATTTCAGACAGACTGATCGTTATTAATTAGGGTCACCGATCCGATCGAGGCGAACAAGGAGCCCCTACAGCCATTTCAAGCAGGCAGAGACCGAGGCACCATTACCTCGGCGGAACAGTTAGCGCTGTAAGCTATTGGCTTCATCTAAGAGCTGCATTAGCGTGAAGAGCTGAGCTCATAAACAGTGTTGGCCGAGCTTTAAATGGCTGACTGGGTTTATGTGCTCTTCTGTTTGATAATGCTTTGCACTTCTAATGCATTTTTAAGTGGCCCTTCACGTACTCATTTACCAATAAAGTGGATTAGTTTGCTTTAAGACCCGGTATGAAGGGGTAAATCACACCAACAGCCAAAGGACAATGGGGGAAATAGTGCATATGGAAAGCATCACCTGGCTAAAGAACCCACCTTCGGAATCGGAGGAGGCTTTGCAAATAATTGCAGGAAGAGTTTTTGACTTCCTGTTTTGCAGTATTGAATATGCAATTCATAAAAGCTCGCATGGAGTCAAATAAAATCAGCCAATACGCTAGTCTACTAATATCAAAATGAGAGTTTGGTCCTTGGCATTTACTAGATATTATTTACTTAAGCTTGAAAATTGAATCAATACATTTCGGCAATTCCATAAATGTAAATCAGATCTTTAAAACAGGATTATCCTCTATGAGGTGATGTTATTCAGAGTGAAATGACTGACCGCAAGAAATCAATCCTGCAAATTAGAGAAGGATGAATCAGACGGCACCCATGTGGACATGGAAAATCAATAAAATAATTTAAAAGATAAAGGCTCTGGGTCCTTCAAATCTCCCCTGTGGCGATACGTGACAGTTTATTCTCATTAAAGTTTTTGATAAAATGCCATTCAACGAAATCTGAGGACCCATGCATTATCTTTTTAAACGTAAGCACAATGAGTCCCGTATGGAGTCCCTGCATTTTTGCTGTATTAGCTATATCGCTATATTTAGGAGCTGCAATGCACTTTCTGCCTGAGGGATTTCATATCTTGACTTCAATTGAAAATATGATGGCAATCATATTTCATACCATGTGGTGGTGCTGCAGTCCAGGTCCTTGTTCTTTCAGATGGAGAAACACTCTGAATTTTTAATTGTAAAACCTAGAAGCACAGAAGGTGAGTTGGATTAATGCATAAAATAAATAAATAAATAAACCCATTAAAAAATAGTTTTTTTTTGCCTTATTCTCGTCCATTCACTTCCCAACATGCACCTGTGCATGCACTGAATACTTATTATGCATTATACACTTGTTTTAACCCAACTTTGGGTAAAATATGGACAAACCCAAACATGTGGTTAAAAATGTAATTAAAAAATATAACCCAATGGCTAAGTTTGTCCATATTCGACCCAAAGTTGGGTTAAAACAACCCAGCAATTTTTAGAGTGTAGCAAATGAACATATTTGAGTTTTTCTACACTAATTAACTTTTTCATTGTATATTGCCACCTTTGTCACGATGTGTGTACCAAGTCTTGAGGTCTCTGTGTGGTTTATACCAAAGTTTAAATCGTATAATTGGAATACTTCAAACCATTCAAAGAAAGGAAACGATTTCAAGTCTTTGAAACCTAAAAAGTTCCTCTGTTGAAATGCTCGCAGATTTGAAATCATGGCAACTTTCCATTTTAATTTTAGTCAAGATATTTACTTAAAATAATTGCACAAAATAATCAACAACTAAAAACATGCAAACATATGTCTTCATTTATTAAAGTTCTGTAAACACCCCCCCTTTTTTTGCAGTGTGTATAAACAGTGAAGAAATATATGACAAATGTGTGATCACATATGACAGAAAATCTATCTAATAAAGAACAAATATTTAGACTTACCCTAGACGGATGGTTCATTTTAATAACACTGCGGTGATGAAGGTAAATAAGATTGAAAGTTCGTCTCACTGAAGAGGGACTCGAGAGTTTCACCGAACAACTTATTTACTTATTTACAAGGTCACACTAATCTCTGAATAACCAGCCATTGATTTTCAGTTATACCTTATAATAACATGGAGAAAGAGAAACTCCTTTATATACAATATTTATTAAGTGCTTCTAAATTATTAAGTGCTGATAAATTCTCTTAGGCTTTGCTCTAAATCTTTTTTCTTTGTAAGAAATGGAAGCATTCTTCACGGTTTGGTCTATTAAAGATGTTCACCGACACAATGCGGGCACGAAAACCTTCATAATGGAGATGCCAAAATGAGCAGATTATTCTTTGGAAAAGACTAATTGGTATGAATTACTAAAGCTACGGCTGTTTACACCCATCTTCTTGTTGGTTGACAGGTCTGGACCTCACAGGGCACCCCTTTGATTGAGAATGAACTCAGACAGCATCTGATGAGGTCAGGCTATTTGTTGATTAATATACAAAGAGTCACACTAGGACTCCATTAATCAAATGAGAATGTCACGTTCCGTATGATTTACATGTCGCCTCTCCTCTAGCAATTCTGTTTCGGACATGGCAAAGGGTGGGAACGAAAGGATGAGGGATGAGAAGACAGGATGATGAAGGGTATTTTAGAGAATGAGTTTACTGTATGTGATGTCAGTCCTCGCAGCGGGACTCTTTGCAGAGCGGCGAAGTTTCATTTCTGTCATAAATCTATCTATTCAAAACATACAGTCAAATGCAGCCTGCAGGCGTACATCAACTTGCTTGTTTATTATTTCGATTCAGATCGGGCACAGTTTTTCCAAAGAAATGTGCATCTTTTTAAGTTTTATGGGTTTTTTAATATGTTTTGAAGAAAGGTGGAGTCTAATTCCAATCATGTTTGTTACGTATAGTTTCAGATTTCCTTCATAATTGTTCATTTGTCATTCACTGTAATCGCACTAATGATTATTGATCTGATTCAAAGTCTTACTTTGATTCCATTTCTGTTTGCGTCCAAGTCTGATTCTGATCATGTGTATTTATTTGCTTTTTTTCCCAGTGTAATCCCATTGATAAATTCATTTGTTTCTGATTTGTTTATTTCATTTGTCATGCATCTGGTTCTGATTCGAAATTTGACTCTGATTCAGTTTCTTATTTCAGATGTGATTCTTTTTTGAGTTAATTTACACTGTGTTTTCAATATAATATAGTATATATTTCACTAAATGAACACTGAAGCCTTTGAATTTAGCATTGTTTCTTTGTTTTAAATTGCCATAGGTCACTCTTGCAGTCACATGATGTTTCTGGTTCTGAATCTAATTGGAATTTATATTTTGTATTCTTATTATGACTCTCAATCTGACTCCTGACTCATTTCTGATTCTTGTCACATGGATTGATTAATGATTCTGATTCTAATTCCAAATTAAAATGATGACTCCACTCTTAGAAAAATAAAACTTCAATGGGGTTCTGTATAGAACCGATTTATTGATGCCAAAAAAATCCATGTCCAAAAATCCAAAATGTATAATACTTTCATGTTAAAAATCTAGTGATAAAGTACACTGTAAAAATGAATAAGCTTTATCTAATCATTAAAATTGTGGCAACAGATTAAAAGTAATATTATTAATTAAATTGAACAAATTAGAATTAAGTAATAATTAATCAAATTATTTCATAAAAGTTAAAACCATTTAAAATGAGTAAAGTTTACACCAAAAAAATTAAACAAAGATTAATTATTTTATATTATCTTATTTTATATTGCCAACATTGAAGACATCTGATGTTAACAAGCAGAATCACTGAAGGAGAAAACCGTAATTTTAAGGCAAACCAAAAACAAACACTTTTTTTGTACGATTTCATTTTAAATGATTAGATTTTGAGGAATTAATCAAATTATTCCATAAAAGTTAAAACCATTTAAAATGAGTAAAGTTTACACCAAAAAAAAATAAACAAAGATTAATTATTTTATATTATCTTATTTTATATTGCCAACATTGAAGACATCTGATGTTAACAAGCAGAATCACTGAAGGAGAAAACCGTAATTTTAAGGCAAAATTATTATATTATTATTTTATTATTAGAAAAAATTATTAGATTATTTTTTTATTATTAAAATTATTTTTTATTATTAGATAAAGCGCATTAATTTTTACAGTTAAGCTGCTAAATTCATGAAATTTAAGTACAATTAAAAAATGACAGAACTTTTTCAATTCTGATGGCTGGAAAAGGTGAACTGAAGGTTTCTATTTTCCTCTTCAGATCTGTGTTCAGACTGGTGGTCAGACTCTGACCCTGTCAGTCGGTGACCCTGAAAAATGACACACTGATTGACTCTTTGTCACCAGTGTGTCATAAGGACGGTTGTCGTGGCAGCTGAGGAATGTTCCGAGCGTAAAAGCAGAGCCATCAATCTCTGCCGAAACACGTCTTGTTCCTCGTTGCCCTGAGATGATTTCAAACACCACAGGTCTTTTCCATCAACCTTTGAAAATACGCTTGCCAAGACTGCTTTCTCTCCGCACTGATGTGTGTGTGTGTGTGTGACACAAACACATACAGAGATGGCTATGAGAGTATGTCAAACATTCTCAAACCTATTTTTGAAGTTTCCCTCTCCATTTAAGTTAACCGTTTCAAAGGGACCACAGTGCAAGGAAGCAGATGTAATTTCATTTATATGTGACGTTTCCCAGCATGCCCCATTCAGACGCCAGAGCGTAGCGGGGAGGGGGAACACTCTTTTATTCCCTCGGTCTCAGGAGACATTCTCCAGCGTTAAAGATCTCACCAGAAGGTGAAGTCAACTAGCAAACATCCCACAATAATGGCACAAAGTGGATTTAATGTCTCACAAAGCATCAGCCGTAATCCACAAAGATGACTCTCACAGTCTTTCAGGGAGTTTTTATGATGCTAATCAGATCTCTGACAGCTTGAAGTCCACGGCTGACAGCGATGAAAGCAAATTTAATTTTATGTTTTCACACAGCGCAACATTATTGAAACATGCACTTATATATCCGCACGTCGTGATGCTGTATGACGAGTTACATTGGTGCAAAAAACGCCCCGCAGCAGCACTTTGTCCAGTCTAATTTTTATTTAGCAGCTGTTTTTTTTTTTTTTTTCTGGACACAGGACCCCCCACAGTCAGACCAAGTATTTACTTTTCTCTCAACAGTTTACATTTGATAACAAGTGCGATATGTTCACTTCCTCAAGACACTCTCATGTCCCATTCTCTTGCATAATAGACCAATGAACACAAAGTGGGAGAGTATAAGGGACTAAAGTGAGACTTAATGGCACCAGAAATGCTTAATTAATGACATATTGATACTTAAGTGATGATACAATTTAAAATGATGTACAAATGTCTCATAGTATACAAGGAACAGTGTAATCTGACCTTATCTAATTTCTTGTGAAATATATTTGCTATTACAAAACCTACTTTTTACTTTACTTTTTATTATTATTTTACTCTGTTGTTTCACCTATGGTAATACAAATTAACATAGCCTGTTTTATTCTATTACTCACTGTTCAAGAAATATTTGAACTCCATTTGAACTTGTAAAATATATTTGCTTTATAATAACTAATAAACAGCCAATATCCTAATATGCATGCTAATAAGCAGTTAATTGGACCTCAAACTAAAGTGTTAACATATTTCCTTTCTTTTTTCAATTATTATTATTTTTTGCTTGCATGTCACCAAATGAGGAACACTTAGCGATTTGTCAACTTCTTTCTTGCAGTATATATTATTACAATAATGGTATAAACATTTACTTGTATATCAAAATGACATATTTTTGTTCTTTCATTTTTATACATATTTCCTAAAAACATAATAATATTTTTTAAAACTATTGTTTCAACTATTACTGATACTAAAATATAACTATTATCTCTTGTGCTGATAAAGCACATTGAACCGCTGTGAGAGCGAGAGAGGGAGAGGGAGAGAGAGAGAGCGTCTGTGCATCCGCTGCATGTTCTCTGCGCCTCAGTCATTAGTACAGCAGTGTGAGTGAGCGTGTGAGACCTGCTCTCTCTGGTCGCCCTGCTCTCTGCTCTGTTGTTGTTTATGAGGGCCGAGGTAGGGCCGGGGAGTTGCTGAAATGACAGGACATGCCAACAAATTGCATCACTTCTGCCTCAGTAGCTGGGGACAAAGCAACGCCATATGCTCAGAGCCGGCGATGAATGGGGCTCATTTCCATGTCCGCACCAGGCTCCCAGCATCCCCTCTGTCCACCCGGGAGACAGCTATGCCAGGACATGTGACACAGATGAACCAGTGTACTCAATCTCACCAAAGACAAGAGAAAAAGAACTCCAATGCCAACTACTACTTTGTTATATGTTGGATGCACTCATAAAAACGATAAAAAAAAAAGTTGAATTACTTATGACAGTCCTGCTTTACGGTATGTCAACACGAAGTCAAAATAAAGTGTTTACATTTTTTAATGAGCATTTCTGCTCTTAACCAAAAAAAAAAATATATATATATTTTTGTATTTTTCTGCTGATAGATAGATAGATAGATAGATAGATAGATAGATAGATAGATAGATAGATAGATAGATAGATAGATAGATAGATAGATGTTTGAATTTAAAAAAGTTAAGAAAAAAAAACTTCACTAACTATGTTAGCCTACTGTATATTCTGTTACTGTCAACATTGTTGCTCTACCTTTGTAAAAGAGTTTGACGTTAACAGAATTGACAATTTGAAACTTTTTAGCCAAAAACTAAACTTGCTAGCATAAATGCTAAGAGCACATGGCACTAATGAAATGATGATTAAAAGACTTTTAAACAACCCACTGTGTGGTTAGTGATAAAGTCTGTTTTCCTGTTGATATTGTGGTAACAATTTAGACGATTTACAAAATAACTCGAGAACTTTTTAGATTAAATTATTTTCTCAGAGAGACACATACCTGTCAGTGCTTCAGATCTTATCAGGTAGTGACGTTACTGTATCTTACATAATTGTGGGAGATAATTCCACTAATTTAAAGGCAAAGTACGATAACAGAATTGACGTAAGATTTATGGACATACATTTTTTATAAGAAAAAAGTTATTTTTAAACAATTTAATGTTATAGAATTAAGAAAATGACTATTTAAGGCTTTTATAAATAATAATAAAAAAAAATATTAACAAAAGAAAGGTAATATTTTGATTACACATTGATACTTATGGAAAAAATACACTACTAATTCGGACAACAAGAAATCAAACTAGTAACAAATTATTAAAATAATAAAAAAAATATAACCATTTGAAAAAAAGAAGAAAAAATAATGACTTTGGACACCAAATGTATGTTATAGAATTATGTTATGTTTATATATATATATATATATATATATATATATATATATATGGAATCAATCTGTTGCAAATGACAATTTATATTGACTAAAATTAATTAAAATAAAATAACATATTTTAAAAGCATTTTACAATATTTTGATCCAAGATTCATTTATTATATGATTTTACAGTAGTAACGATAACGGCAGTTATATATTTTGTTGTAAATATGGGTCATAAGGTAGATTTTTGAACATAATATATGTTTCTGAAATATGACAGGCACACATAGGCATTTTGCACACCCAAAATAAATAACAATTGCCTTAAGGACACAGTACCGTTTTGCTGTCCCAACAGAGGCGCATCCCTCTCTGTAGCCAGTCCCTGCTCCTAATAATCACTCTAATTAGAGTCGTGTGCTGATAATCAATCAAAACGATGGGGCTAATCTGTTAACCTCTCTCTCATTCTGCACCTAATCCACCAGCTCATTAGCAACTGCTTGCGTCACTGAAGCTGTTTAACTGAAATCGCAGAAACACTCCAAAACCTTCAACAGTGATCAATTTGTGTATATATGACCGCTGATTAGTTATTTTGAGCGCTTAGTGACAAAGCCAATTACGAATGGCAAGAGAGAGAGAGGGGCAGAGAGGCAGAGAGAGATATGATTCTGTCAGTGTTAAATTGAGCATAGAAAGTCCACAGGGTTTAGGCATGTCTGCGCAGATGTTGTACGGCTGAGTTGTATTCATTACTTCCCTGAAATGATTTTAGATAGCCGACCTCCGAGCTAGGCGGACATTGATTAAATAATTCTCACATTTCGGGGTCAAAATGAAAACCGACATTGATGGAAAGTATTCAGTGTTTTGGCCTGTATAAATAGAGAATTCCACAACAGAAAAGATTCGAACATCTTCCGAAATGCGATAAGAAAAAAACAAACAGGCTTCTATGAATGTGTTCTCCTCACTCACTACTGTAACTTTTAGGCCAGAACTAGTTCAAGGTTATTTGTCAGCATATGTTTACTCCGGGGTGGAGGTGGGAGGGAGCGGGGTGGGGGGCTGACAGGGGTTGGGTCGGGATCCTGAGTCAGCCTCGCTTATGATGTTCGCTGGTGTATTCTCCAACCTTCTTCTCTGGGTTCGTGCCAGATGCTCTGCCAATCCTCAGCTTGGCACAGGTTGAGATCAGGCATGCAGGTGCTCACTCTTTCTGTCTCCCGCCACTCTTTATGCCAGGAGTGTGACCCTGAGGTAATTTTAGTGCCAGGGTTGTTGGGGCTCTGCCAGACAGTGGTGGTCATGTCAGATATGGTCATTAGTGTTGTGAAGATCTTGCCAGAGGATTTCCTTCTATGACCCGCTAAATGTTTGGGCTCTAGGTTTAGAGTAAAACAGGTGTCTGGAGGGTGAATTAATTTATCGTAGTGTTTTAAATCCCCAAATTTATTGGCATGTATGGCACTTATATCTGACACTGAGGTTTACTGGTAATGGGTTGTAGACTGTACACTTATGGAAATGAGGTTGTTTACCTCATAGCAGTCTTTAAAAGTGTATTACGCAAAAATTAAATGTATTTAATTTATTCCATTATAACTAACACCAAATGGTTTTCATTAAATTACCTGTTTTAATAATTTATGAGAACCAGAAATTGTCTAAAATATTTATTCATTTATTCATAATGTTTTGAGTCTGAGTATTAGAATATTAATTAAATATAAAATATATATAAATTCAATTTATTAAAGCTACACTGTGTAACTCTTTTAGTTTATTCTTAGCTAGAAACACTTAGTTCTTTCAAAAATATATGTGCTCATTAATGTATATTTACTTTGTTCAAGTAATAAAGCATTCTCGTGAGTGTATAATATGCCATTGAAAATACATACGGGTAAGGGGTTTTAATGTCGGTCGCCATGTTGCCCCTCGATCTTGAAAGTACATTAGCCAAAGAGGGACATACCCGTTAATTCAAGCTTCGCCTTTCGCGTTTACATTTGAGTTAACATTCATAGACGAGGTCGAACTGGAAGCCATGTTAATCTTGGACTACATTGGCTCA
Organism: Pimephales promelas; assembly: GCF_988280905.1. Lineage (NCBI taxonomy): Eukaryota > Metazoa > Chordata > Actinopteri > Cypriniformes > Leuciscidae > Pimephales > Pimephales promelas. The sequence continues at coordinate 9,247,302 of NC_142786.1, read as the reverse complement.
TACGAAAACGAAATCGGAATTGAGAAGAACAGAAACTAATATTCCCTGGATGGTCATATACCTTTTCACCACTAGATGGGGGTAAAAATCACACAGTGTAGCTTTAAATATTGTTATATAATATTTATTATAGGCTATATAGCCCCATTTTATTTTTAGTGGTGAAATTACTGGAGAAATTGATGGGTATAATTGATAGAACTACCCTATCTCGCGACCAATTCGGACGAATTCATACGAGTGATTCAAAAGTGGCTAATTCGTACTAATTCATACGACCTCACTCGTACGAATTTGTACGATTTGTCTAAACCCACGTGACGGTTATGTTTAGGGGCGGGGTCAGGGGTAGGTCATTCGTATGAATTCATATGAATTGGCTAATTCGTAAAATATCCCGTGAGATCGGGTTAGATATAAGGTGCATACTTATACTCTTTTCTAGGGGTGGCACGGTACATGAAAAAACACCCGAACCGTTCGGTTCGCTTGTCTCGGTTCGGAGCGCGTGTGCGTCTCACGGTTCGACACATGCGCAATGTAACCTTGTGCCCGTATGTGACGTGTGTTTTCTTTTCGCGCGACATAAACTTGTTCGACTTGGACCGGCGCTGCACAGAGCGATCGGTGAATAACATCAATCTAGCGCGAGTCGGCTCCGTATGCATTCATCACTTTCGCGGTATTTGATGTCATTACCGATCGCTCAGTGCAGCGCCGGTTCAAGTTAATAAACAAGCCAGTAAAAGTGGAGTATGGAGCGCTGCAGGTCACGGCACGCGGAGAAATGGCAAGTGGGAGAGATGAGGGAGTTGGAGGACGCGCCAGCGTCGTATAAGTCTATGGTATAAGTCCAGTGTGTGGGAACATTTTGGATTTCATGTTATGATATTTTAATTTAACTACAGTGGCACTTTATGTATAGATAAGAGCTTCAGTCATACGTTTCCAAACCCTGCACTTTAATTTTAAGTGGAAAAAGTACCCTCACATTTTGGGAATAGAAGCATTGTTGATACTGTTTTTGTGTTGAGGTTGAATTTCAATTTCACTTTATGTTTATGGCCTTTGCTATTGCTATAGCTTAATTATCTATAGGCAATGAGGTTTCATGTATATTGACATTTAAAAGACAGTGTTTTAAGAGTTCCTCTCTTTTTCTTTTAAAAGATAGAATTTTGGTAAGAGCTACAAAAGTTAGCAGTTGATACATGAAAGTTAATTTCTTTGTGTAAATAAGATTTATGTGATAAAAATGCACAAGTTCTTGTAGAGGTAGTGATACACATTCTCCTTTTTTTGCCAAATAAACAAAAAGCATGTCAATTTCTTCTCTCTTGCTGTATCTAAATCTCACAGCTTTCCTCTGAGATAGTCCAAAAATGTGCTTAAATTCAAAGAGTCAAATTCAGTTTGTGCATGATTGCATGAATATAATATATATATTTTTAATACTGTATCCTAAAGTGTGGATAATTAAGCTATATATCACATGCTGAAGTACATTTCTGGAGTGTTAAAGATTAAAAGAAAAAATAACAAGAACCGTACAGAACCGAAAACCGTGACCCTAAAACCGTGATACAAACCGAACCGTGGGTTTTGTGAACCGTGCCACCCCTACTCTTTTCCCATAAATTCCTCCAGTAATTTCAATAGTAATTCTAAAAAAATTACAGAAATGGATTTATGTGTAAGATTTTATATAATAATATTTAATCAAATCTAGAAGACCTCACTGGAACTCCTGGCCTCTTTAGGGACAAAACTTGATTTTGTTCCCTCATCCAAAAATGAATTACTATTTTAAAAACATCCAAAATTGGGCTCAGGTGCATAGGACACAAAACAAAGAAGGAATATGTCGGCACACTGGAAATAAAGTAAGTAAGTAATTAACTAACTAAATAATTACATTTATTGAAATGTTTTGATCTGCGGTTTGAAGTTCTTTTTCTTTCTTTTCTTCAATTAACGTGACTTTCACACTTAAAGAAATTTTGCACAAGGGGAACAATGACTAACTATGATGTACTCTTTGATACTGCACAAGTAATAAAGAACAGAAAAACTCATGTTGGGTTTTCTTTCCCCTCTCCCTCTTTTATTTTCTGAAAGGAGATTAAATATTTCTGCATGAGGAAGTCTTTTTAAATCCTGCAGTGACTACTGCACTGGCCCCACACTTATTGCTTGGACACACTGAGATGCAGTGAGATCCTGAAAATCTCCCCCTGCCCCAGCTGTCCACAATGCATGGGGGGGAAAAAAAATCAAAGTCGTTTTCATGGGGAAGGCAGAGAGCCTGTAAAAACAAAATGTTTTATGACCTGTTGCTTCTTTACAGGTGAGATAAACCCGCAGAATGCAATATATGTAACAGTATTATTCTTAATGAGGTTTTCTAAAGTACTAAAAATTGATTCTTATGACATCACTACAGCACAACTGAGTTCATATGGAAAAATGTAAATGCTTTGACGTGTTGCGGTGGGAAAGGGGCGGATATGCTTGTGTACAGAGATGATCTCCTGACATCTCCATTGTGATTTGACGGGAAGCCGGGACTGCCAGAATAACTCAGGACGCGCATTTATGGCTGTGTGAAATAACGACTTAATTTTGGGAAAAGGCAAATGTTTTCCCACCCACTTTTCCCCCCCTCTGTCTTTCAAGCACACCAGCTGACTAAATCCATGAAGTCAAACACAATGTTTATCATTGCAGTAATGCTCTGTTTCGGATGAACGGCGGCAATATTATCACTGCTGCATTTTTAGCATAACTCCACTTATACAAACAGCTTTTTGAAAGACTTCAAGTCATCAATCTCTGGGACCCACGTCCAGCTTTACAATGCTGTTTTATGGCAGATGGGCTGTCCGGGAAACTCAAAGGCTCTCAAAGTCAACTTTTATTCCTTTGGGATCCCCCCCACACAACCTTTCCAACTTGGATTTTAGACATGATTGGTGTTTCCAAGGAAAATTCGATCTTGAAGCCTCACTTGCTTGTGATTTTACCCATAAGCCCCCGCACCTCCTCACTATGAACACTTAATCTGCTATGGAAACGTCCGGAGGTGCTGTTTCACGACTCTAGTCATATTAAACATACTAAGCCATATCCATATTGTCGATCTAAGTTCCCATATCCGATATGGTGAAAGTTAACAGTTAAATGAGTAGTTCACTTTAAAAAAAAAAATTTTGCTTATAATTTACTCACCCCCATGTCATCCAAAATATCCATGTCTTTCTTTCTTCAGTCGAAAAGAAATTAAGGTTTTTGATGAAAACATTCCAGAATTTTTCTCCATATAATGGACTTCAATGGGAACCAAATGGTTCAACGTCCAAAAGACAGTTTCAGTGCAAACTGCAAACTGTTCAAAGGACTTTAAACGATTCCAGACGATGAATAAGAGTCTTATCAAGCGAAAAGATAGCTCATTTTAAAAAAATTAAAAAAGTTTAAGTTTTATAAGCTCAAATGGTCGCCTTGTTCTGTTCTGTGATGCGCGTTCGTTACTCTCCTAATCAAACTCGTTCATCAAAGTGAACGAATCTTTTCCAGAATCAACTCGTTCCTTTCGTTCGTTGAATGAACCAAATGACACGAAAAAGATTCTTTCATTTTGATAAACAGGAGAGTCACGAACGTGCATCACAGTACAGAGCAAGGCGACCATTTGAGCTTATAAAACTTAAACTTTGTTGTTGTTGATGTTTTAAATGATGATTGTTTCGCTTGATAAGACCCTTATTCATCGTCTGGTGTCATTTAAAGCCCTTTGAAGCTGCACTGAATCTGTCTTTTGGACCTTGAACCGTTTGGTTCCCATTGAAGTCCATTATATGGAGAAAAATCTTGGAATGTTTTCATCAAAAATCGTAATTTCTTTTCGACTGAAAAAAAGAATGACCGACATCTTGGATGACATGGAGGTGAGTAAATTATCAGCAAAACTTTTTTTTTTTTTTAAAGTGAACTACTCCTTTAAGTCTGTAATCAGCGGAGTGTGTATCTCTGTTTTATGAAGTAACAATTGTGCAAATGAATGACATCTTAGCTCATGGACGCTATTGTTGAGCCACACTTGTTTATGACACTCTATCAAACACATCCTCAGATCCAGATCGATCCGTTGTGGGTGTCTGCTTCTATCCCATTATCAAAGCGCTCTTACTGTACCAGACTATTGGGGATTACCTCTATAGACCGTAGACTAGATAGAAAGAACCTCACCGGCACCCCTGGCCTCTTCAGGGACACTCGGTGGGGGACAAAAACTTGCTTTTGTTCCCTTGGACAAAAATTAATTACTATTTTAATAACACAGCCCGACTTGGTGAAAATCGGCTTAGAGAAATGGTGATGTAATGATTGCTGGAGAGGAGTTTTGTAAGGGGCATTTGGGGGCTGCCTTGAGGGCCCTCCAAAATCTCGATTTGCCACATTGAAAAAGTGCACAAATCAAAGTGATCTGACGGAAAATGAAACCCACACAGTAGGTTTAAGAAACCCCAGCTCATTGAGTGAATTCCTGTGTGTTGTTGTGACATCTGCACACAGTGTGTGCTTCCTTTACATCTCGCATAGACTCGCGCACTTCAGATTGCGCAGCTGAAAGAAATTCAAGTGTGTTGAAATTTCACAAATGCAAATAAATTTTCCGTTCATCCCCGTTTCAAGCACTTCGGGTTCGCGCCGGCCCGCCGAGTCTGCCGAGAACAAGAGGGAAAGTGATAAGCTCGTTTTTGATGAGCAACATTTCAATTTGCATGTGAACACACACGAATGGTGTTCTCTCTCTCTCTCTTTCCCTCCCTCGCTCTCTATTTTCTCTCCCACTCTCTCTCTTCCTGCCCCTTTCCCCTGACCGTGATTAATACACACATGTTGTACAAAGGGCTCCTTGTTAGCTTAATGGCAAGGCCTAAATGGAGACTTATATTTCCAGGATTATATCTGTATTCAATTGCAAATGATTTTTTGGGGGGACTTTTAATACCCTGCTCTCTTGTCTATGAATAATAGTATCATTTAAATGTAGCAGACACCTGGTGCAGGGAGGGGGGAGCTCAAGGCACCGAGTCTGGCTGGGCACTACTGCCAACTTCCCTCTTTCCCAGACTTGCCTTATCCCCAACGACCAGCCTCCGATTTCACTCGCTTACCTTCAAATGCCATGCACTTGAAACTTTATTCTCCCTTCGGTAAAAAACGCAGGCTCTCCTGAAAGGGAGAGAGGGATGTAAGAAAGAGAGAGAGAGAGAAAAAAAAAGCTGAAGAGATTTAAAAGAGGGAGGAAAGAAATTCTTATCAATCTTTTCTTAGATTTGGGGAAAAGTCATCTGAAGGAGCCGTGTAACGTTTCAAGGGACCCTTCCAATTAAATACTTAAAAAAAGGTACAATAACAGAAGCCTCTCCTATACTCAACGGAGACATTAATGCTCTTTTGTTGATTTATTGTACATTACCTTCTGAGGCAGAAGCGAAACAGGGGGTACTTTAGACGGGGGAGCCATTTGTATGCACCCTGCGTCTGTCCCGCGCACAATCCGGCCTGTATTGCGTTTTGCAAATTTATACCAGGATGTTGGTTTAGAGTGTTTCCCTGAAAAAAGAAAAAGTTTTTCAAGTAAGTGTCTGCTTTCATGAGCACAAGTGACTGAAGCTTACAAACAAAGCTTTGTTTCAAAACTCACAGATGTATGGCCGGAGCATGCTTTTGTCCTCCAACCAGATTTTTTTCTCTTTTTTTTTTCTTTTCTTTTAGATTTTCTGTACAGGGAGAACACAGACAAAAAAAAATAATACTGGTGAGCAGAGATATTAAGCTTTCCCAGGGTTATATTTTCCCTTAAGAGTGTAGAAAAGGGGGAACATTTTGTCTTGTTCTCAACACTTTATCTAACGGGAAACAATTCAAATCACTATTGTTTCTTATTTGTGAGGCACTTTCTATCAAGAATCTGCTAAATTAATAAATGTACATTTTTATATTAAACATGAAAGCATTAATATGGAATTTAAGCATTACAGAAAACCTTGAAAAGACTATCTAAGTGCACCATGCACTTTTATTTTGGAAAGACCAGCCAAATATTGTTTTTTTTTTTTAAACGGTGGCTGATATCAACACCTCACATTTACATTCTGTCTTCCTCAAAAGTTTTGTCGGAGTCCGTTAGCAGTGCGCGAAAAGCATGTGTTGGGACTCGGCTTGCCAACGCTTCTTTTGTTGTGTCTAGACTACAGGAAATGCTAAATTGCATTTGTTTACAACCGTTAGGAAGTCAAAGCCAAGGCAACGATTAAAGAGCTGCTCCCAGGAAAAAAAAAAAAAAAAAAGGCTTGAACACGGAGCACAGATTTTCTTAAGAAAGAGAGGGCGAGAAAAAAACACAGGGATATACGAAGAAGGACTGCCTCATAAAAACATCTGTAAATCTTATCGCACTGAGCTTCATTGTTCTTATTCACTGTCCTGACATTTGCTCCTGAAGCTTGTAAGTGCTGCTGTTTTCAGATCTAATCTCGAATCAGTCATTCTCTCGGCTTTCTTAATGAGTCACATAAGGATGTGAGGGGAGGAAGTCGATCCCTAACCAGAAATTTCAGGTTACCACAGTAGTACCCTTCACTTCAATTTTTTCTATTTTGAGAATGCTCTTCCACGATGTGCGGATTACGGCCTGTCATCTACACACCACCGCCTGCTTCCATTTGTTTGTTTAAGTTCCTGACCATGTCTCACATATGGGACTTTACGTTTCTCACCCTTTGGGAAAATAACAGTGAATGACAGTGGCCTTGTTCTGTGTTAACGGTGCAGTGAGATATGTGTCTTCTCTGTGCCATGAGAATTAGTTGATATGACTGAGCTTCACCAATTCAATGTCGGACCAGACAGACGGCAAACACTACACTGTTGACTGACTTTGTCTACTTTACACTGTCTGGTTATTCTGCTTATTCACTTAAATAACAACGTTTTATTTTAATTGTCAAGGCTGCCGAAGGAAAAAAAAAAAACAACTACATTGACCCAAAAAGTTAATTGGTAACTTCAAGGAATTGCTAACAAGATATCAAACCAAGTAGCAAGAAATGATGCCAGACATTTTCTCAGAACTAACTTCACTTTTCTATCCAAGTTCTGCAATGACTTTTAAATAACCGGTCTCAAGATCATTTTTAGTGGATGTATGAAGTCAGTTCCTCTCAAGCTCACAAAGGTGTACTAGTGTGTCAAAGTTTGAGGGGTTTACATGAACAAGGGCTGTTTACTGTTTTTACTGTTTGCTAAAAACGTAAAGCGCTTTTTATGCGTTTTGGCACCCCGAATCCTGTTTGGGGTGCCTGAAAACACAAAGTTTTTGAAAACAGTCTCGGTGTAAACAAAAAAAACGCGAATCTCTGAAAACGATGATGTCATGCACATGCGTATCACCTGTTCAATATAGTGTTTCATCGTCATCTAGTGGTCTGGCAGCAGAACACAGTATTTTAATTGTTTTTTGTGGATCCATGTGAATGGGGATCGTTTTGACTATTGATATCCACAATAAAGGCTAGATGTCTTACGGCAGAGTTTCTATCGTCATCACCGGCGGCCATCTTGTCACAGGCAAGCACGAAAACACAAATACTCTTATCTTGTTGAAATCTTGACCGTTTGGTTTCTTACAAACGTTATTAACGTGACTATAATTCTGGATGATTATTTATTTCTACACTTATTATTAGGGGTGCCACGATTCTCCAAATCCTCGACTCGATTAAGTTATCGATTCTAAGGTCACGATTCAATACGATTCTCGATTTAAAAAAAAAATGTAAAGCGCAGATTGCTATGCAATTTTTAGACTACACATTTATGCATTATGCAATATAAATTTGTTCACAATGTACACTACACCATTGCCAAATTTAAAATATAACAAAAACAAGTAACATAACTTAATAGTATAACATTTATAAAGCCCCTGAAATGACTAGAAAAAAAGTTTAGTTAATTTTGATGAACGAGATTGAACAATAGAGTCAGTAAAACGATCTGAACTTTCCATCACGGACGCGACATGGGGCGTGGCAGTATCGACGATACCATTTTTTATTTCGATTTCGATACCATTGAATTAATTTCGATCAATTTCGATTTAATATCGAAATCGTGACACCCCTACTTATTATTCATAAGTATGCAGTGTCATAACTACATCTCTGACGTTTATAACAAACCAAACCGTTTAAAAATCGGTAGAAAATTGAGCAAGTTATGGTTATTTAAAAAGTACACGCACCATTAAAACACAATGTTACAATTGAGCGAGCTGCCTGTGACAAGATGGCCGCCAGGTGCAGATGTCGACCTCCATTGGCCAGCAGCGTGGATGAGATATCTAGCCTTCATTGTGGATATCTATGGTTTTGACAATGAACGCAAAAAAACTTCTCCAGTTTAAGCATATCATTGTCGTGTAAACGTACCCTTATTCAGTTTGGACTATTTCCCGCCACTATTTCGTTGTCATGGTTTCTGATTTGAGTCTTCATAACTGTCAGCTGTGTGTTGTTAATCACCTCATTTGCCCCTAAGTTCCCTTCTTTCTGTTTATTGTTGTTGGGTCTTGTCTTTAATATGGTTGTGTTGGATTGTTTGCCTCTATGTTGGAGTAACGTGTGTGGATAATTAAAAACTTCCTGTTAACTCTCATCTTCATGTTACAAATTCAACAAATTATTTTTAATTTAAATCAACAACTTTAAAACAAGGTAATACTTGTCCAAATGTCCAAATTGAAAACCTAATTATGGAATTTCTATTAAATAAATGTATGAAAATGTGCGTGCACATTTAAGCCAATCATGAATTTGGAGAGTGCACAATCTGAAATGATCTTGTTCTTGTGTTTTAAAGTCTCAAGACCACCTCTACTGGACAGAATTTTTTCACATGCCCAGGTTAGTTCAAATAAGTGTTATGGAGATGGAAAAAAAAATTAATTTGATCATTTCTGAGGACAATCTATAGTCTCAGTGCATTCGGAGAAAGCTTTGCCTCTGTTTACATAATAGTGCACATTGAGAAACAGGAAGTGTCCCGAGTGACCTGTAACAGCTGATTTAAAGCTATTTTTATCTACTTTTAAACAAAGTGTTCAGACCATATCAGATCTCAAATTGTGATAGGTGTAAGATGTATTCCTTACTGAAAGCATTTCGAGAACATCCAAGAGAAGAGCATCTTATAGGCTATATTGAGGTAATCTCAGGTCCTCTTCCATCAGGGACATGTATGGTGACTTCTTGCGGTTTGCCTCAAGCGTCTGTTTAAGACATGGAGAGGAAGTCACTATTTCGGAGAGTTTACACAGATGGAGCCCACTCTTCAGTCAACACTCACATAAAAATCTTGCTTTTTCTTTTCATTTCAGTGTACACAGATGCTAATGGCGACATAGAGGTGCCACAGTTTGTTATGAACAAGCAAACGTATGCAGGGAGTTAAAGGCTCAGTCAAAAAATACTATGGATGATTATTATTTTCACGTAAAGAATCTTGATTATCATTCGAATCAGTTGTTCTGTGTGACCACAGATAGTTGTTTACAAACCAGTTTAGATCTCATTACAGCAGTCAGACATTTTACTCTACTGTTCAGGCCTGTGTGCCTTTTGTTATTCATTCTGCCATTAAATTAATGTTAGACTTTGTCTTTCTGTTGCTTAAGTGAGCGTCTCTTGGCTTACTGAACTTTTGTCTGTGGTTTTACAGCAGAATGCTGGGAGACTCACAGAAGAGGTGACTCATAAACTAGGCATACACGTCCGCTAGTCACTGTCTGTTTACTTCTGACAGCTCTTTACAATCGTTAACTGTAAATGTCACACGCATCTGTGATCTAAGGCCAGTGGCACGCAAGAGATTGTGCCATTAATTTCTTTTACTTTGTCAAGACAGCAACAAACATGGCCCCGGGCACCTTTAGTTTATGCATTCAGAGGACTATTCAATGTAATGGCAACAGGCTTAAGTCAAAGCCACTAGATGATGAATGATCATGCTAACCTGGTTTTGCATCTCTCTCTCAGCATGTTCAGGGAAACAGCTTCCTAATCGTTATCTTGTCCCCAGCCTCCAACTGAGAGAGTAATTTTGGACATGGAAGGTTAGATGTCCTCCCATATGCTCCTTTATTGAGCTGTCAGTGAGGTTTGACTTACAGTTTTGTCACAGTGTCGAATACATCCAAACTCAGCATAAAATAAAAAAACACACACGTCACTGTTACAATTGGTCATTTCCACATTGTTCATTTTTTTGTTGTTGCAATTTTCAATCTCATACTGGCCAATTATCTTTTTTTTCCTTGTCTGGATCTATAAAATTAACAAATTTCATACATATACCAATTAAATGACCTGAATACACTGCTATAACGACATGTTTTCAATTTCATGAATTCAATTTTAGTTTTGTTCATATATTAAAGTAAAAAGGGTGTAAAGCAGTGTCCCTGGCATAAATAAATTTGTTGTCATGTGACAAGAAAACAACAAAACTTTATCACATACCCTAGACTCTTATAACTGTTTCAAGGTCAGTAAGTTTTTAAATATATTCTTTTTTTGATGATTACATGATATGTAAAATATTTTTTTTTTTTACCTTGACAATATGACAACTTTTTAAAGCCAAATTCTCATGTATTTAAATATGTGTATCTTTTATTCCATTACTTTTTACATGATGTTTAACCACAATTGAATACAATTAGCTGAACATGGTAATAAAATATAATAATACTAATAATATAATAAAAAATAAAGTACAAAATGATAAAATTAATTAAAAAGTAGGCTACATTTAAAAAAAGTATTTTTTTTAAAAGATTTCTCAGTATCATTATCTCTGACATCCTTATTTCTCATTGACCTTATGTGTTTCAAATACACATGTAAAATGGCTATGAACTTCAGTCTAAACACTGAGAAGTCGTATGCAGTGTTTTACTTTTCTAATATGTTCCCCATCAGGAGGACCATCAGGCAACATTGCATTACTTCACATTGATCTGCCGACTAATGCACAGATATTTGTATAAAATACGCCCTGTAATCTCAATAGTATATTTCGAAATCCACAGACTGTCCATCTCTAACATTAGTTTCACCCTTGGATTAGATTTCACATCCTATGTCAGAAGATACTTCCTGTGAAGCGTTCAGAGAATCTGAGCTGATGGAGATTAAACTCATTCGTTACATGCTTTTCCTCTATAGCATGCCAATAAATGCTAATAGCAGGGTCTGTTCTTTTTCAGGTCATAAATGGAAGAGAATTACTTAGCGCCTGAAGTCTTCCCTCTGCCATCTCAGACTGCACACACTCACAGCCAGTAATTAACTACTGTTTTTACTGGCTTTACTCTTGTTTTTGCTCGTTATTCCCTCGAGAACATAGAATACATAATATCCTGTTTGTGCCTAAAATTTGCTGTCTTTCATAAAAATAGTCGGTTGTCATGGCGACTCGGGTTAACAGAACTGAAACGTCTTCTTTGCACGGTTGTTTACAAAGCAAAAACTTTGTGTACGTATTCAGCGAAGCGCTTTTGCAGAAGTGTTTGTAAATGACTGTAAGTACGGGGGTGAAATCACTACATGTGGTTGCATATCAAGGCACACAAAGCAGCGAGAGTACAGATTTCCACGCTGCTTTGTACCGTATATAGAGAAAAAGTACAATAGTGTTTTTTTGGACAGTCGGATACCAGACTGTATCGCCAAGGGACCCGGATCTCACGGCTAAAAACGTTTATTTCGCCTTAGATGTATCTGGCCCCACAATAGACCCTGACTCACCCCTCATACATTGAGATTCAGTTTCTTTTCCCAGCTCAAGTCTCTCCCGCTCGTGTCAATCACAGGCTTTATTGGTGGAAGCGGACCTGACACCCCGGACCTCATGTGAAACCATGGTCGACAGGAGGCAATAAGCCGGAGAATAGCAGCCATCTCAAAGTAGTCCTCCATTTAGCAAGTGCTTTTTTTTTTTGCTCTCTTTGCTCCAGTCCTGCATTAAAGATAGAGAAGAGAAATCAATAGAGGTTCACAGCATTAGATAAAAGTCGCAGACTTGAGAAGCAGCCGCGTTAGATGTGGTAAATTAAACCAATCAGAAATTTCCAGAGGCCCTCGGCACACAGAACAGTGCTATCTCACATCTGTCCATCTCACTGGCCCGTCTCTGCTTTGTTTGTTCTTCATGTAGTTTCGCCCTGACACTTCATTTGTTGATCTATCTGAGATGATGTGCTTTATACTCAGAGTCAAACCCTCTTCATCGTGTTTAGAGTAGGGAAAGATGTTTTTTAGCTGTGGGATATGTTCTTGGTTAAAAAGCTACATTCGGGGCTTACGGGAACATAGAAATAGCGTAATAGATTTCGTTTTAATGGACAGAAAATGATAAATCTCAACAAACACACAGATTTGGACAGAATTCTTCCTTTTTTTCTAGCGGAATAGAACTCTTGAATTCCACGCTGGAACAGAAACAGTAGTTTTCTGCACCAATTGAAAATTTTTTTTTTTATATATATAAAAGCTATTGGATGTTCATCATACAAATGTTTGTGAAGATATAATCTGAGATTACCAGGTGAGACGGTGACGTGGAGTAGAAATAGCTGTGACGATTCATTTAAATCAGGCTTGTCTCATTCTTGTGAAAGCAGATGGGGACTGTGAAGAAACATAAAACAAAAACACAATTAAAAATCAGCACAGGCAAAAAAAAAATCCCTGTGGGAAACAAACATTATAACGGTTTCATATGCAGAATTTGAAATATTTTGTCCTTCTAGGCGCTTGTCTTCATCTGATCATTTTGTTTCATTTTGAAAAGCCCGTTCCTAATCCTACATGGCATGGATAACAGAAAAGCCTGGATAACAGCAGCCATTTTAAAGACTTCCCTTGGGGGTGGATTTTGACAATTCCCACCACTTTGTAATTTTATTGATAATGAAGAGGATGGCGAGGAAGGGACTTTTGATTTTTGCCAGAAAAGCTAGTTAAGGACAATCAATAGTACATCATTGGGAGAGTTTTGTGATAAAAGCCCTCGGTTACCCTGGCAATCCATCACTTGGCCATACAGATAGGTCAAACGAAATTATATTGCGCTTATCTCTCTACACCAGAAGAGTAACAGAGACGCCGATCAATAGGCTTATATATTGTTCTACTTGTGTTGTAATGGAAATGATGTATCGCTGATTTAGAGCCCTTTGGCCGCTATACACCAGCGATACTGGTCAGATGTGAATGCTGTCTGATCCCATGAGAGCAGCTCAATATCATAATAGACACATAACTGAAGTTTTACTGTGTTAAATTGTAAATTCAACAAATTGTGTTGTATTGGAAATGTATAAGGTGCTACACCACAGATCAAAAAATAAGTGCTATATCCTCCTTTTTTATTCAGTAGGCTATCATAACAGATGTGAAGTTATGTGAAAGGTTAACAGGAAAAGGAGCAGGTTGAATTCTGTGATATCCTAGTGGTCGCCTAATGCAATACGCGTCGCTTACACAGAACAGCCCTGCATTTTTCCAGGGCTTCTGCTGGGTTTAACACGCACATTTTCAGCTCAATATAAGCGAACACTCTTTTCAGTGCAGCTTCGACATCAAGACATTCACCTTATGGGACTCTGGAATCTGCAAGAAAGCGCATAGTTTTGAATTGGATGAACTATTTGGAGGATGCGTCCTCGGCATGAGTGAGAAGCAGACGGAGAACAGAGAACAGAACGAACAGTGTTTGCTGTCAATAGCCTAGGCTACTTAATAAACAGTCTACGAATCATTCGATAACATTATGCGAATCATTCGATAACATTCTCGACGTCCCCTCAGTTAGGCTAACTTTCTGGATTTTCCGCGCGCGTGGTTCATCTCGCGCAACCGAATTCTTTTTTTTTTTTTTCCAAATACAAAAACTTAAAAAAAAAAAAGAAACGTGGAAAGTTAAAAAAAAACTGTTTTCCTGTGTGGTATGTAAATGTATAGAAAGCCATAAATACTGACAGTTAGCCTACTTTTGTTTAGCGACGTACCGTCCCATTCAGATTCTAACGGAAAGCGCTGGAGCAGCATAGCCTACTGTTGCTATGGTGACCTCCTCAGGCGAACTAGACGTTAGCGTCTAGTGCACTCTAATCTAACTTTTGTGATTAATGAAACATTGTTTGAAAGAGTACTATATACATTTAAAAACCCTCAACATTTTATTTTGACGTTGACTCTGGGGGTTTAAGCTTTATTTGCACTCCCAGAACCCCTCAAATAATAAAAAAACAACCAAAATCAATTATTACCATATTCGCCGTCATAACAAACTTATCTTGCATATCAAAAATTAAACAACATATTTAAGAGAGTAATATGCTGGAACTAGAATCAATACACTCTGAAAGAGCCTGAGAGGTGCTTGACTGTTATTCATACTGTCATTTATTTGAAAAGAAGGCGTGTTAGCGTGACAAGACTGGGTTTCCGTACTTACGGTGATGTTTAACAAACTACGGATGGACTTTACGCCATGTGAAGTGCCACCAGAGCTGTAGACGCACTTGTTTGCGTCCAGTTTGTGGTCCTACGTGAACAGAGAGCAAAAGGGGGAAAAGTGAGGAAGTGAAACGGGCTAATTACTCAGTCCATCCCTCATTTCCATATCCAGAGAGAGTGTCTACTGGCGCGCGGCCAATCCCTCATGCAGCGCAACGTAATACATGACCCTCTATCATTATAACGCCGACATGCGCAATCTGCACAACGGTAACAACATCTAATATCTCTTATTCACTGACCCCGGGACTACGGGACTGCCAGCGTCCGATGTTTCTGCAGATCGGAGCGCCGACGCGAAGCGCAGAGACATGTCCCGAAGAAAGCAAGCAAAACCTCAGCATCTCAGGTCGGACGAAGAAGGAACACAGTCGGACAAAAGTCCGGATAACGGTATGTGAATTGAAATACGAATCTTTTATTCGGCTCTTTAGATACAAACAAGTTTCTTTTGTAAGAATTTCGCGATGTTATATTGTTAATTTTGAGTTTAGTGCTGAAGACACGATCGCCTATAGAAGAACATAGGCTATTAGGACATAGATGTAGGCTACATTTGAGAGAATCGGGGAATATAAAAAGAACTTGATTTAGCATGGAAGTTTAAAAGATGCTGTGTTCAGTTCAAGTAGACTATACGGAACTCAAGGCAAAGTTTTACACCCTTAAAATAACGTTCTTCGATGGTTGCTACGTCCAACAAAGAGTCTTTTAAATAAAAAGTTAGGGTTGTTCTTTAATACGTTCTCTATAGAGAATTCTTTATAAAGAAGCAGAGAGTAAAAGTTACTTGTGGTTGTCTTATGACATGATTTTGAAATTCTATTCTAACCTTTATTTGTAAGTGTTTCATAAATCACAAGTTAAGTGTGTTTATAGCCTACATGAAACCTACAAATATGTGCTTTCGGAAATTTCGTGTCAAACGTTGATTAGGCTATGTGTCATTTGAAAAATATGCCGAAGACTTTTTTCACCCCCACTAAATTAAGCAGTCGTAATTTCTAGTCTTTCCAGTATAACTAACAATTTCTGTTAAATTCATTAAACATAAATAAACATTTATGGACATAAAATGCTCTCATTATTTTTTATTCAATTTGCTTAAACTGTTCACGTAGGTTACAGGCCCTATATTTATTTATTTTTGTATTTCGTGTAGGGTATAATTTGATTTAACATGATTTAAAATGAATTACCTATTAATTATAATCAGTAACGGTAGATAAGAGTTGTGCATCTAAGCTATTTGTGCTTTTGATAAAGCACCAAAATAATCTGCAAACCATACAAAAGTGTCCCATTGCAAGACCCAAACAAAACCTTCAACATTCGTCTGTTTGCGTGAGAATAATTCCTTTTGTCATGGTAATGAAGTTACTTATGAAAAAGCCTCACACTTGGTCTGCTGTCGAAGTTGTGTCTTTATTTAAATCGCGTTAAAGTATTTACTGCAACACAAAGATCGAACTAAAAGAACTGAATCAGGGTATAGGTTGAAATCAGTAAAAGACGTTTATTGTTCTTCAGATCGGTTTTAATCAGACGAATCCATTATAATCAGGCCTAATCTGTTAGAAGAGTAAAGAATTTGAAGTGAAAACCTGATGCAACAATAATGATGTTGAAATAATTAGCATAATGTTTAAATCTTGATTCTTGATTATTTAGCATATACACACATTTAAACTATGGGTTAGTTTTCTTGTTTTCTTTTTTTTTTCTTTTTTTTACAAGTTAATACAAAATGACTCCTTAGTAAAATTGCATATGGGAGTTTTTCTAAACTTTGAACAAATTAATTTTTTTTTTCAGAACATAAAACATCTGTTGTATGTAAGCTATTCTAAATTTTTTTACAGTAGGTGTTGAAATTTTAGAACAAGCTCAAACACACATCACACATTTCAAAACATATTATTATAATTCAAAAAAAATATTAACAAACTCAAGTAACTTATGGCTTACTTTCACCATCTGTAATTAGTTAAAAGACTAATTGGCATAGGCCTACTGTACATACATTTATTCATTTCTACTTAAATGAATATAACATTATGTTATATTCTAAATTAATTTAAAAATAAAATACAAATTATAATTATTTGATTTCAGAGTGTCATCCATATATGCAATAGGTTTTGTCGACGCCAACACATTTTGCCCTTGTACGTCTTTCAGTTTGTCCTTCATCAGGCCTCTACAATAAGGATTATCTAATAGCATTTTAGCTTTCTTCTATTAGAAGGTCTGAGAAATTTATTTTAAAACTCTTACGTTCTAACTTTTGTCTGTCTCATGTCGAAATGATCCAGCTAGCTTACAAAACCACGGTTACCAACTGAGCACCCTAGGAATCTCCCAAGTTTTTTCGTCTTTGTAGAGGCTGATGTAGTAGGGCCCCACAAATGCCTTTTTTTCCGATTGCTTTTTTTTTTAAACGATAATTATGATCTGTTTTGTCCGTCTTTGGGGATTCGCCATAGTATATATTTTTTCTGTGTAAATCTATATGGATTATTCAGTAAAAGCTAATATATGTGAACTAATGTATGAACATTTTAAGATAATTTGTGGCATGGCCCATAAGTTTATTGGTCGCCTCACTAGATCAGTTTCAGTTAGCTCTCACCTTTCGGTGTTAAGAGTTTTTCAGACCACCCACACAGTTACTGGAATTAGACGAGCAAATGACCCACGTTGTAACTCCTCTGAGGAAGGCTCACAAAAACTGAGAAGATACGCAAACACCTGACCACAAAATTATTTGTGATGTTCTGTCATCCTCTCTTCAATGATTTAATTTCTCGCTGTCTCATTTTCAAAATTTTTTATCCAAAATTATTCTTAAACGCTGATGTCATAAACATTCAGTATGTCAAGGCGATAACGATAGGTAATCATACAGCGAATACACCTATACAATCTTCCATGGCATCTTTTATATATATATATAAAAAAAAAAAACGATAAAAAGATAAAGAAAAGAAAACACTCGCACACAAATAGAAACAGGCTGAAAATATAGGAAGATTTCTGTTTAGACTCACACACTTTGCCATCTCACTAAACCTTTTATGTGTAAAACTATTTCTATTTCTATTTTCCTCTGAATATTTCTGCATAAATTAATCAAACACAACCCCTTAAGCACTCACCAGCGAACCAATGACCTAAAACAGTTTAAGATCTTATCTGAACTTGATGTAGGTACTTTATGTGCTGTCTAAATTAAAATTTCAGAAAAAAAAAAATCTCATCAAATGCTGCTGATTTATTTTAAGACAAATGTAATATTTTTGGCACCCATAATCAATACACTTTGATTTTTAACAACTTTTTTTAAGTTGTATATTCTTGCTCATTATTGATATACTTTACACTTAATCATATTCTTGTCGTTAAACTGATTGAGAAAATAGTGCTTAACGGATTATCAATATAGCACTGCAGGCTTTGACAGATTCTTTTTTTTCATTTTGACGTTTTTTTTTTCTTTTTTAAAATGATCAAATATGGCATGATTAAAACAGTTTAAAGTTAATTGTGCAGGTTTACACTTTTAAAGCTGAAACCATTTTTCAAGGTTGTACATCTTTAGCAGTGAGAGATAAATGTTGCACTCAACAATGTCAAGTGGAGGAATTAGTTCTTCAAATTCATCAGGAAATAAGAGTGTTTGATAGCAATGGAGAGTTCAGATTAGTCAATCAAAGACTCAATTTGCCCTCAACTGACAGTGCAGCTGTGAATTGTATAAAAACATTGGAAATCAATATCCCCTATAGAATTTCATTAAGCTACCGTATATTCAATAGATAGGTCGCATAATTTGATGGATTGTGCAAAGAAAATTATCGTCTGAGTCTTTGGAGCATGAGCACAAAGAGGCTGGCTTTCAGTAATTGGTAAAGTGGTACAATTGATTTAGTTTATCTATATTGTTCACTCCTCCAAGAATAGCTGTGAAAAATCTATCATCTCAGAAATTTCTATTCACACGCTTTCTCTCTGTGTCTTTATCTCCCAGCACTTCGGTTGAGGGGAGGCGATGAGGAGGACAGTGGCACAGAGAGCCGCAGCGGGGGTGAAGAGACACACGTGTGTGAGAGGTGCTGTGCTGAATTCTTCAAGTGGTCCGAAATGCTGGAGCACCAACAGAAGTGTACGGAAGACCCCCCTGTGCTGATAGTAAAAGAGCATGAAGAGAAGGCCATTTGCCGGGAATCACCGACAGAGTCCCTTTTGAGTGCCCACAGTGACTCAGCAGAAATGGAGGCCAGCGAGCTCAACATCGAGCTGGCTGAGAAAGTCGACGAGATGCCTGAGGAAACCCACGCCATCGAACTGGATGAACAAATGGATATAAGTTTGCCCGAGTATAAAACATCAAACCTCAGCCCTCTACAACTTGACAATGAGAACCCCACCTCTTCTCCTGCACCACCTACAACCAATCACTATGACATGCCCAGCACCAATGTGACCCTGGAGATCCTTCACAGCACCCGAGTTGCCGTTGCTCAGTTTTCCCAGAGCATTCACTCTGCAGGCAAGCTGAACTCAGCTGCGATCCCCATGATTCTGGAGCAGTTGATGGCACTGCAGCAGCAGCAGGTTCAGCAATTGCAGCTCATTGAGCAGATCCGCAGCCAGGTCGCTGTAATGAATAGGCAGCCTACGCAAGCCGCCCTTAATCCTGCCTCAAAAAGCCTGCCCTCTGACTCGAACACTTACAATTTCCAGGGCATCGCTCCACCCCCTGTACTTCCATTATCTGGGGTCATGCCCTCTGCAGTGAATGGGCATGCCTCTGTATCCCAGGCGTCTATGCTTTCGAGACCACCGCTGCTGTCTTCCCAGCCAAGCAGTGGACAAATTGGCTCTAGAGCATTGGAGAGTGCCACTGCTTCCTTAACAAGCTCCAGCCCTCATCTCTTCAGCTACAGCGGGGCTTCCCCGCTCTTTACCACTTGCAGTGGATCGCTCTCTAACGTTAGTAACACCCAGTCCGTAAGCACTCCCAGTCCACTCTCAGCTTGCCAGAGTAGCCTCCTTAGCCCTTCTGCCAACCTACCATTACTACCTCAAAGCCCTCCCAACGGAGTCATATTTCCCAATCCACTGGCCAGCATTGCAGCCACTGCCAGTGCATTAGACCCACTTGCTGCTATGATGAAGCACCGTAAGGGAAAACTGCCCGGCGTCTCCATTTTTGACAACAAGCCCAGTTCTGAGGACCCATTCTTTAAGCACAAGTGTAGGTTCTGCGCTAAAGTGTTTGGAAGCGACAGCGCCTTGCAGATCCATTTGCGCTCACACACAGGTGAGAGGCCCTTCAAATGCAACATTTGTGGCAACCGTTTCTCAACAAAGGGGAACCTCAAAGTCCACTTCCAAAGGCACAAGGAGAAGTACCCTCATGTCCAGATGAACCCGTACCCAGTCCCAGAGTATCTTGACAATATCCCTACCAGTTCTGGGATTCCCTATGGAATGTCATTTCCTCCAGAGAAGGCAGGACCTACTTGGTTAGACAGCAAACCTGTACTTCCAACTGTTCCATCCTCAATGGCTCTGCAGTTGCCGCCCACAGTACCAATTATTGAAAGCTTAAGTGATTCATTTACAAGCACACCCTCTGAAAGATCTCCACATAGGCCATCACCAGCCAGAGGTGAACTTGCCCCATCGTCACCCAATCCCACCGGCACTGAGACAGATATGTCTACCATTGCGGCCTCCCCTAAATCAATGAGAGAAGAAGAGATCACACACAGCTTCAATACAGAGGAATTGCACCTGTCATCAAACAGTATGACTAGAAACGGTAACAACTCCAACAGCCAACTTTCACAATCCATGTCGACAGAAACACCTGTTAAGGGGAATGTTTCAGAGTCCACTGATGTTCCTTCAGCTGTTAATAAGTCACCCTCTCCTCCACTCATCTCAGATCAGTTCAGGGCCAAGTTCCCATTTGGTGGTCTCCAAGACTCTATGCAAACATCGGAGACATCGAAGCTCCAACAGCTTGTGGAAAACATTGACAAGAAGATGATGGATCCCAATCAGTGTGTAATCTGCCACCGCGTGCTGAGCTGTCAGAGCGCGTTGAAGATGCACTACCGCATCCATACAGGGGAGAGGCCATTTAAATGCAAGGTTTGTGGACGAGCATTCACCACAAAGGGTAACTTGAAGACTCACTTTGGTGTCCACCGTGCAAAGCCTCCCCTTCGGATTCAACATTCATGCCCGATCTGTCAGAAAAAATTCACAAATGCTGTTGTGTTACAGCAGCACATACGCATGCACATGGGTGGGCAGATTCCAAACACTCCTTTGGCAGAAACCATCTACGAGAAAGACACCGATATGGAGAGTTTCGACAGCATGAGCACTTATGATGACGACTGTCTTGATGATATTTCATTTGAAGAAGAAGCCGAAGTTGTGGAGAACAGTGAAAACACCCTGAGCTCTTTTTCAGACAGTCCACCACCTATCTCATCTCTGCCAGAATCTCAAAATGTAAGAAGTGACTCATCCCTCAGTCTCAGCCAATCAAATGGAAAAAAGACGGTCAAGTACGGACCTATGGATGATGATCCTCATGCTCTAGGCTTGATCACCACTGGTGAGATGGAGAACCATAGCATGGGAACTAGATTAATGCCACATTCATCTAGTTCTATTCACATTCCATCCTATTTCAACAGTCAACCTGAAGGCCAACATGAGCACCCAGTCTCTCTGAACCTCTCCTCTAAAGTCCTTGAGGAAACAGCTATGGTAAAATCTGAAACAACAGATTGTATTGCAGCAAACACTGTCAATGGTGTGACTCTTAATCAAACAGGAATACAGCCTATCAAGTCTACGGTAAAGAAAGAAAACCCTTACAACGTGCAATGTTTCAGCAAGGAACATGGTAAGCATAAACTGCTATATGAAAAAAATTGATTTGTTCAATTATTTAAATGGAGGAAAGCTTTTCCACACAATTATTTTAGGTTAGCACAACAGGACAAGAATAACTGAAATAAGCACTAGTATCAGGGCATGTCAAAACCCCTCTAGGAAGACCCCAGAGGTTTAAAACAAATAATGTTTCGTTGAACAAACCTAAATTTAAGTGCTTGCATGTTAGATACATTCTAGCTAGCATTAGTACATGTTAGCATTCTAAATATGTAGCCTATGTATTATTATATGTAATGTGTGGAATGGTCAAATAAGGAGAGATTGGTCTCAGTACTGTCAGTACTGACTGAAACAACACACACCATAGTCGTCATGTAGCCCACAACCTACGTGCTACACTCTTTAGCACATAAGTAACCACACAGATACTTTAACATAACATAATTTCCCTTTACTCATAAACATCAAATAACTCTTAGATCCCATTTACACTCATAATACAGTCTATGTAAAGCATGTTCGGAATTAGAAGTCCACTGTCCAGTTAATGTCAACAAAAATGATTTATGCAGTCTCAACACAAAGGATTAAGTCTGATTTACAAATGTAAGTAATTTGAATGTAAAAGGTTCAAGAATTGTTTAACTTGGACTTATTTTTAAGGAAACTGAGAAATCAGTAAAAATATAAAAATATGTATACATTTTTTGTTTAAATTTAATTACTTAAATGGTGAAGGTTTTTTTTTTTTTTTCTAAATTCCTACCCTAGCTAAATATGCATAGACAACTGTAAGTAAGCTGTATTCAATTCACCTGAAATGTGTAAACACTGTGGTGCTACACATGCCCAGCACTGCAATATAGCTCAGTTAATGGTTCGAGTTTGGGGCTGGACTGGTCTGTTTGTTTAAGTAATGGAGGACAGGGGAGTGATTGTAGAAAAAAAGTAAAACAAAAATAAAAATATATTTTTACAATTCTGTTTGGCCTTGCAAGGCCAGAAATTACACATTTCCCCTTTAAACACTCAATGCATAGTATTGAAGTACTTGTTTCTTTGATTTGAGTGTTAATTTTTATTCTTATTTTTATCTCAGAAAATGCTCAAAGGTTTACTGAGCAGGATAGAAAAAATTCGCCGACTGCAGTGAAACTGGAGATGAGTGCTTGCAGTAGACCATACATGCTAAAAGAAGGGCCTTTCCCTGCATTTGGCCTGCAGTCTCCCACCTCGCGCTCCGAGGTGATGATACCGGGCGTCACCACACTCACTGGACCACCCCCTCCCCGACGGACCCCTAAGCAACACAACTGCAGTGCATGTGGGAAGAACTTCTCTTCTGCCAGCGCCTTGCAGATCCACGAGCGCACACACACAGGCGAAAAACCTTTCGGCTGCTCTGTCTGCGGTCGAGCGTTCACAACCAAGGGTAATCTCAAGGTATGTGATTATGTTATTTCAGATGTTCATTTATCTCACAAGTATAAGAATTAATACTTGTGAAATAGGGAACAGCTTATATAAATGAAACAGATGCACTTTTCAAATCAGTTTTTTTATTTTATAATTTTCATGTAATGCTTAGGAGTGTTGGAGCATGTCAAAAGCTATTGTGCACGTTTCCACTATTCTGTCAAAGAATAAAAAATAAATAAATAAATAATAATAAAACAACGACAATTCAAATACACATGATGGTCATCACAACATTATGGTGGTCATTTTTTTTTTTAAACATTCTTTACAGATTAATAAACACATCTGTCACAAAGAGCGTACAAATATTTGTCATTGATTTCTCTTTAATTTCTGTTTTTCAACAGGTGCACATGGGCACCCATATGTGGAACAACACTCCTGCCCGTAGAGGTAGACGACTGTCTGTGGAAAATCCAATTGCCCTTCTGGGCGGTGATGCCCTGAAATTCAGCGAAGCGTTTCAGAAGGATTTAGCAGCGCGGGCCATGAATGTGGACCAAAACTTCTGGAGCCGATATGCAGCAGCTATAACGAATGGCTTAGCAATGAGGAACAATGAAATATCCGTCATTCAGAGTGGAGGAGTCCCTCAGCTTCCTGCCATTACTGTGCCCACGGACAAGGCTAGCACTGGAAACAGCCCACCAATCACAGCCATGGAAAAAACAGGCTTAGAAAGGGGTACTGGACAACACTTCTCCATGATGATTGAGGACAAAAAAGACATCGGAATCAATTAAAGTAAAGATGACATATTCTTTCTCCTTGCATAAGGAACATTGAAAATAAATGTGTCTTGATTTTTGAAAATCTGAATAAACTCTTTAGAATGTGCTTGATTCATGTGGGAAAAGATTCTTATACTATAATGGCACTTGTTTGTTTTTTTTGTTTTTTTAAACTGAGGCCACGGTTAGTTTTTCAATTATGTCCACTGACTGAAACCTTACACTTGATTCAAGGGCATTGCTTTGAGATAAAATGATTATTTTATGTTGTAAATATGTATTTTATTTTATTTTTATTTGTTTTATCCTCTGATTTTGCTGTCAAACATTGCTCAATTAATGGGAAAGGGAACATGTTTGCATATATAATAGACACTTTTCATTCCCACACTGTGGTCTTAATATAGCTACAGCTGAAAGTATGTAACTTAAATCCCCGAGCAAAAGATAAAGAGACATTTCAGAGTTTTTTGAAAAGAGATGTATTCTTCTTTGACATCCTACTGCTTTGCTGCTATGCATTAGATGCAAACCGTTTATTTTCATGCAAATTAAGTACACCACCATGAAAGCTAGTGTCATTTTAGCTGCCATCAACAATCAAACTTTTCATGTTATACCAGCCTATGTTATTAATTCTGATTATGTGTTTTATGCTATTTTCTGCCTTATTTTACATGCAAAATTAATTAGTGGGCCAACATGAGACTATGAGTGCTAATAAAGATCTTGCATTAAAAACACCTTTACACTTCAGTTTAAAGTGTAGTTATCAGGCCTTGTGATGCATCCAAACATGTTGCGGGACTATTCTATTTGAAAATTTAGAAGTGTTTTCCTATTAAGAACAAACTAAATAAATGTTTCCAGAAACATTTTTGAAAAGAAAAAGAAGTGAAACAATATATTTGTCTGTTATGGTAGCTTATGGTTATTTACTAAGCGTGTCAGTCAGGTCATTTTAGTGTTTTTTTTATTTTATTTTGTTATTTTATTTTGTAGTGCTATTTTCCTTAAATAATATATTGTTTAGTGATGGGAGAAAAACATAAAAAATATGAATGAGCATTTTTTTTTTCTTTCATAAAATAGGTAATGGTGAAAAGGGACGGGGTATTTGATGTGTCCTCTGCATGAAAAAGAGACACTATTTTTGTACTCAGATATGTTATAATGAATAAAAAATACACCAGGTTTTCTTTTCTGTCTGAGCATCAGTATTTTTTCATGGAACAACTGAGGTGGTCTCTCAAACACACTGACTGAACTGGATTTATTTCTAAGATGCAATATTGCTGCCACCCTCAATAAATAAATCTCAAAGTAAATTTTTTGTTTGTGTCATCTTTTATTGTAGGCTATTACTACAATATATAATACACAATATAATATATAAATTTAATAAGAGTATATTTTAGAGTGTAATGGGAAAAGGCTTCACTCTCAATCTCTTTCCGTCTCTCTCTATGTGTGTCGGTGTTGGGATGAACTTTAGGCATTGTTATTAACAGTGTTATTTAACAAATATATATATATATAATTAAGTAAATAATTATATTAATGTCATTTGAATGCAAACCATTGCTCTCATTTGGGAAGTCAAACCTCAAAAACAGCAAGACAACAATGGTATGTCTAAGAGGCCTAGTGTGAAATAACCAAAGAAAGCCAATTTAAATTAAATCAAGTTAGAAACACACTTAAATAAAAATAAAATATCTTCAAAAGCATATTTCCAGATTACAGCACATCCCTCACTTCCAGGTCCGGACGTGACGACGTTCATACGTAAACAAAGAAAGATGGCAGACAGCATCCTTTTGAATCCTCTACGGACGAATTCGAGAAAAACTGCGTATTATAATGCTGAAAGACCTGCCAGGTATGTAGACGGTTGGATATTGATCTTAAACACATCTTTTTTAACACAAGACTGTCAGTTGAGTTGTTATAATTATGTATGTTTTAATATTGGGTTTGTTTATACCACGGTTCCGGGGTTGAGTGCTAACGGGCTAACAGTCTAGCTGCAGAGTACATTCAGAAGCGCGAGCTGTCAGTGTCAGATTACCGCTGATAGGACACGAGAGGATACAAGACTCCCCGAGAGATGCATGTGGTGATTAAGATGTGATGTAATCATGTGAGGTATTTGTCATTCCGGTTCATTTTCATAAAACATCTTACGACATCCATTGAAGCTTAAGTTTGTGTGGCTATAAGCTATTCTGTAGTTGTTAGCACATTACATTTATGAAGCATCTCGTATAAATTGAAGCATGAAGCATTACTTGTGATGTTTAATTGATATACCCAAGGCTCAGAAGATGTTCTAACATCTTCTGAGCCTTATGGACATTAATTAAACGTCACAAATAATGCTTCTTGTGCATTTGGTACACAAACACAATTCACAGTACACTCTAGAACATATCATGAACTTTTGGTGACCATCATATCAGGCTTTGGTCCTTCTATAGCATATCTCATACAGCATCTCATTTGCCTTAGGTATATGCATCACATGCCATGGTCTGCTGATGTCAAACTTTTCAAGATATCTCTCTGCAAATGTTTTTCCCATGGTTTATGTGAGGCAAAGATATTAATTTAGAATCGAATGGCTATCTGGGTTTCCTGAACCGCATAAACAGCCTAACAGCGGACAGGATCTGTTTTTATGGCATCCAGCTGTTTGTCAAATACTGACAGTCTAAGGACCACTTGTGGCGTTGCTGCTTGAGAGTATGGACCTAAACCAAAGTGATTGCTTAATTTGATTTCATTGTTTGGGATAATGCTATTGCGCATGATAACTTTGCGAATCGCTTTGTTTTATTGAGGAGAATAGAGAAGATCTGAAGAACTGACCACAGTTAGGAGAGATTCATTGGACCACCAGCTATGTTTGGCTGATACTTTGCTTCTTTTTGATCTATATGGGTGGTTAAGCAGATTTGATGGTGATCTGATTTCCTTTATCATGCAATTGAATACAAATATCAGTGGTGGGCCTGCAGGCTACAAATCTCGTACATCGTCATCGACCTTGCCAGACTGTATCGATTCCGGTTTATGATTGTAATGGTCAGCTTACTTGGTTGTCTTTTTTTTATTACACCCATTTCTGACAGTTTCTGACAGTCAAGACAGTTTAACCAAAAGCTTAAATCCACATAAACGCATGTCAAAGTGATGTGCTTTTGTTGACATACCTCAATGATAACTAGCCTATTGTGGCAGGAACCGATTAGCCTTGTAGAGCTAATATTTGTCATTTCCCATTAGTTCAAAGTCTCATAATAGTGAATCACACGGAACTTGTCAAGAACATGTCTGGACTATATTTCACCCTCAAACTCAGAAGAAACGACTTTTAATAATTAATTTATATAATATAAATGATTAGAGCCCGACCGATAAAGGATTTTGAAGGCCGATACCGAAATATTTTTGGGTTTTAAAATCCGATATTCCGATATATCGGCCGATATTTTTTTATTATTAAATATTGTTGGATTTCACACACGTGTAAAAGAAAAGCTAACTTTTCTGCACAAGATACAATTGATACTTTTTCATTATGTCTAAATGTTCACTCCTCGCAAGTATAACTTACATTTTACAATGCAGGGATTGTAACTAGAGATATGCTAGTAATAAATACAGTAATCATTGCTTTATTTAGGCAGAAAAAAAGTAAAAACTCTAAAAAAAGTTCATTGTGGTTTCCAAGCTCATTAATGTTAACATTAGCGGTCTTCCATTGATGATAGTGGCATTAGGTAGCTTTGTGGTTAGCTAGCCTATGATAAGCCATCATTTAGCAATAGATAACATCATACTGCAAATTGTAAAACATACATTTTTAATATAACAGGCCAGGGAGAGACGATTAAAGCGTGTTTCACGATATATCGGTCTGGCTCTATAAATGATACATTATTATACAGAGTTAGCTACATCTAAACCATTTGTCGGTCAATTGTTTTAGCATCCTGACCAGTCCGATTTTCTCATTTACCCTCATGTCGTTTCAAACCCATAAGACTTGTTCATCTTCAAAAAACAATTGAAGATATTTTAATGGAACCTAAGAGATTTCAATCTCTATTAAAAGTCTATTTATTTCACAAACATTCGCAATAGTTATGTAAAATCATATGAATAAAGCAGTTTCAATCCAAGTCTTTTAAAGAGACAGCCATTTGATATTATGACGAGCATATATAATTTGGACCATTATTCACACATTGATCATGCATTGACCACATTAAATATGGGGAACAGAAGGTCAAACATACTTGATGATTGTTTAGCAGATTTAATGGTAAAATCTTTTTTTTTTTTTTAATCAGTCAGTGCAGTATTCTTCACTACACAATTTGAGCGTTCAGTGTTTTGCGGAGGATTAAATATGATTCACACTAAAACTGATCTCTCAAGTCTATTTCTGTGCCCGGTTCATTCATTTAGAAGAAAAGGGACTGTTCCTTTTAAAATCCTTAGTACTAGAGTTTGTAGGTTGTTAATGTCTGCCATTGTAAGTGTGTAATGCTTCTTTAATAATTTATCCAACTCGATATCACTAGCTTTGGAGGGCCTGTTCACTCAGCGTGGTCTGAATGTGGTACTGTATGTATGTTTATACTTATTTCAGTGTTCAACTGCAAAAGGCTGTCAGTGTTTACAGTGATCACAGAGGCCTAATTGCATGAATTAAGTCTATCCACGGACAACTCTAAAATGAAAAGGGAGCTTGCAGGTTTTGACGCTAATGCTAAAGTGGATCTGGTGCAGAAACGGCCAGGCTTTTGTGTGGGTGGAATCTGATATCCTCTTGGGATGTCTGCTCTTTCAGAGTGTCACAATAGCATTCTGCTGATCTGGGTTTGAGACTCGTCTCGATAAATGAGGAACGGTTCCCTTAACTTCTGCATTTTTGTTGTTGTTAATGTAGGCGCCTTTAAAAATGTCCTTATTTCATTGCGTAATGTCTTTCTATATTTGATAGGTTATAATGAAGTAGGAATATTTTTTGGGTAACAAACAGTCTATTACATTTGAGATGTGACACGGTAATTTGAATTAGAAAAGCTATACCATTTTTGTAGCTTAGCAGGTTATTTAGCTTTTTGTTAATTTAAATAAAAGAGAAATGATCCTACACAACATTTATAATTTTGGCGAAAGATTATGATGCCTAACTTTCCAGAGGTGTAATGCCATCCTTTTTTGTAACAATGTTTCAGGTATCAGATTGAAGACGATTCCTTAAACCTTGATGAGATGCCATTGATGATGTCAGAGGAAGCTTTCGAAAATGATGAAAGTGACTATCAGACTCTGCCCAGAGCCAGAGTGAGTCAGAGACGCAGAGGACTGGGCTGGTTCCTCTGTGGAGGATGGAAGGTCCTGTGCATCAGGTAACAGCCTACATGAGAGCTCACGTTAATATTTAAGCATTAAGTTGCATACTCAATATCTGAGTGCTCACAATTGATCTGGTTATACAGAGTATTTGCTTCTCCAACCACTTTTTAAATTTGACGCTGTGTCTCAAAAATGCTGAAAGGCCAAAAATAAATAAAAAACAGCACAGAAGGAAATGAATATGAGAACCTGTTCTCATATTTACAGAACTCGACTGCAAATTAGGGATGTCACGATGAGGAATTTTTCACACCAGTATAGACCATTTTGATGGATGTAAACAACACTGGTCCAGAAACACTTCCTGTTTCAGTTTGTAACTGTTTTCTTTATTTCACATGTAAAGAAAACATCTTAAAGATGTTGTTTAACTTTTTTTTTTTTTTTTTTCAGTTTTACATGTTCTGTTGGTTGTATTTTATCCCAGCTTTTTGTAGTGTTAAAAAACTGAAACAGGAAGTGCTTCTGGACCAGTGTTGAAACATCTTGCAAAATGGTCTATATAAACGTATAAACACCGGTATTATCGATAACACTGGTTTGCTTTTGAAAGCGCACTCGCTTTTCTCTTTCGTTTTTTTAAATGGGCACTTGGCAACTATTTCAACTTATAAAACCATTTAGAAATCATTTGAATGGTTCAATAACCTGTTCTGGAGAGAATGGTGGCTTTCCCCACTCTCCTCAGCGTCCTCAGGTGAAAAACCATTCTTGCAACATGAGGACTAACGTCCCGGTAAGTTGGAAATAGAAGTCTAGTAAGAAGCGAGAATGAGCGAGAAACACAAACTGCTTTATGGCAGTTACTCAGGGTTCCAGACTGGGACCGAATTGGGACTGCATATATGACCATTTTTTGAAAATGTGCGAGTTAAAATTGTATGTGGTCGCATATGTGCGAGTGGACGCTCGCGCAACAGAACGCCGTTGTATCAGCTGCTGCAGTCCGTAACTTATGTTCAAAATGAACGAGTAGGCTACATCATGTATCCATTTTCCAAACCGTGTTTTTGACTTATCCTAAATCACTACGGTACGCCTGTAATAAGTGTTTATATTCGAACTATTTTAGTTGGTCTGATTACGTCATGGGGATTGTTTACATGCTACATGTGCTTCTTACATGCGTCTTCATGAGGCACACACGCATTCTCTCTCCCTCGCTGCTCTACCCTGCCTCGCGCGCACAACACGGACGGTTTGGAGCACATTATTTTTTGTCTCGCATGCGCACTCTTGATTCCGTGAGTTTGAACTAATTTGCGGGCATCAGGAAACCGCTATCAATATGCAGCATACACGAAAATCATTCACCTTTCGGCAAATTCGCCGTTTTGAAACCAAAATAGGTGACCTACGTTAATCGTGTATACTTTATGAAGCCATACTATAGTATAATGTGAGATAGAAATGTATATTTAAGTCATTAAATTCAAGTTAACCTAAGCTTTTCCCTCCACTGCGGCTGTCAGTCATTCTCTATTCGCGTCGCGTTACAACAGTTAACATGATGAAACTCTTTCCAAGATGATTCAATGTTATTATTATAATTGATCCGTAGATAAAGGTCTATGATGGTTTCTAATTCTATCTTGCTAGACTTTTATTGTAATTTAATCACTTTCTACTGAGTGTCTGTTAGCTCACAACACTAGAGTAGAGTCGGCGCACTATAATTGTTCTTCACGTGCACAGTAGCCTAACCTCGAAATTTAAAACTGTTAAAAGAAAAGGCTTAATAAACTATTGCATAGATACTGTATAATACACAGTCTTGGTGCTTTTAACTTTAATGTGGCGGACACTGAAGAGCTGCGCGCCGCCCTGTGACTCCGTGTTGCTTCAAGCGCATCATTCAGCGCTCGCGATGCGCATAAGCACTTTGTGCAGCTTTTTCATGATCATGTCATAATACTTTTGCGCAATGAAAGCTTATTAATAGTCTTTCTTGTTCTGTCCTATCTATTATATTTTGCTTCCTCACTAAACAGCTGTGCTTTACATTTAAAAAAGCTGTGCATCTAATTTTTAAGATGTTTTTCATGAATGTATAACAACAATACAAAGAGCAATGTGTAACGTTTTACCAGAGTTAGTGCTACACTTATTGTCTCTTATTTGTTCCCCACTAAGGAATGTTTTTTTCACTAAATGTTCAGATTTTATCAAATTATTGTGCACTTGTGATATTTCTAGGCTAAGTTTTGCTGAGTTATCCACTAATCTATTTTACAATAGCATTTTTGTCATAGGTTATGTTCATATATTTTTTTTATTTGTTGTTTTTCTTTATAATGAAGTTGTCTGTATTAAGTAGATTGTTTAACACACAAAAGAGTGGTTTTTAGGGTTTTAGGGTTTTATTTAGTAGTTATAATAAACAAAAAAAATGAAATATAATTTTTTTATCCGATTAATCGATTAATCGAAAAAATAATCGTCCGATTAATCGATTATCAAAATAATCGTTAGTTGCAGCCCTAATAGATAGATATTAATTACAGATTAAAATTACTGTCCAAAATCCATGAAAATCCTGATATTTTGCAATTATAATTAATATATTACAGGTATTTATGCTGCAACCCAGAAAGCCTTTGCTAGCTTTGCTTCATTAAAACCACTAATTATCAGCATGCATTGATTAATTCAATGGCATGTAGCAAAAAAAGAAAAAAGAAAAAAAGGTGCGACCAAATCAAATGCTGGTGCGACCAACTGAGAAAGTTGGTAGCACCAGTTCAACCACTGGAAAAGTTTGTCTGGAGCCCTGCAGTTCAACATAATTCTATGATACTGTGTATGATTTATTACCCACTCGGTAGACAAAGCTCCACGCGATACTGTTGGCCAGCTCCGATAATAACAGAAGCACATGAGCAGTGGTAGAAAGCGAGAAGAAGGTGCTGTAAGTGAGTGTTTTTATGTCAGTGTTGTGAAATATAGCTACGCTGCACAGCTGTAGGGGGCGCTGATGAGAACACATGCCACGACAAAAGTGGAAATCTGCGAGTTGCCAAGTGCCCCTTTAAATCGCAATCACGCTACTCAATATGGGATCAAGTGTACTATGTGTATAGGGATTTCTGTTGTAAAAAAAAGTTATTAATTTAGTTCATTTATCTATACAGCCGCTCTGAAGAAAACAGTGATGTAATCGTCCAGCTCAGTTCAGTTCTCATACAGTGGTGTCAATGCAGGCAAATCAATAATATTGTTGAATATTAAGTATCCCCAACTAAGCAAGCCAAAGGCGACAGTGGCAAGAATCCAAAACTACATTGTGCGTTGTCAGTTGTCAATGAAGCTTTGGATCTGTTGTGCACCAAATCCTCTGCCATCATCCTGTCAGTCATCTGCCTTTACTCTTGTCACGTGTTAAGTGAAATCTGACTCCTGTTGCACTCTGCAGCTCGTGCTGTATGGAGCAGAGCAGACACATTTAGTTCATCATTTTAGCATCCATTGTCTGACTGAACTAAATAGGTTTTTATTTCCATAAAAAAGTCTAGGCTTGAAAACGCGTGCAAATGCTAAACTTTCGTGACCACGCACTTCCTTCAACATGGAACGTCTTTCACGCTGAAAAGCGAACCTGTATCCGCCATGTTTAGCACAGATTGAATGACAGGGTCCCCGCTGTCGTGCTCGTTGAAGGTAAATAAGGGGGTGAAAAGTGGAAAAGACCAGTAATAAGATTAACGTCAATCAAGATATTATGTCCAATGTGTGTGGAAGGACATACGGAAAATCAATATCGAATCAACCACATTTAAAAAAATACGATTAATCGAAAAATCTGTTATTTTTGCAAATCCTGTTGCACTCTGCGACTCGTGCTGTATATGGAGCAGAGCAGACACTTTGTTCATAATTTTGGCATCTATTGTATTGTCTAACTGAGCTAAATGGTTTGTATTTCTATAAAAAAAAATACATTACAGTGGCCAAGTAATGTAATCAGTGTTCAGCTAAACAATTGCTGTGTCCGAAATCACCCATTACTCACTATATAGTGGACTATATAGTGAGCTCGCCATTTTGTAGTGCTGTCCGAAAGTATAGTGATGATTATTATACCCTATATAGTCCACTCAATGTATCCCAGAATGCATTTTGAAAAGTAGTGTACAACCGATGGTCATTAACCTAAGCCCTACATACCATCATGCATTGCGCTGATCGTAAAAATAAGTTATAATCATGTGTGGAGTAGCTCATTATAACAAAAACGGCCAGAAATCACTTTTAGTTTTCAAATTTTGGAGAAATAAGCTCAATATAATGTAATGTATTTATTTTAAAAAATATATTTAGCCCAGAGCCGGCTCGGCACCAGCTGGCAGATGATGTAATCAACGGCGTCGAGAGACGATCGAGTAGTGTCCGAAAGTGTTGTTCTATTATGCTGGTGAGCTCACTATATAGTGCTCTGCTCTCTACCCCATATGTAGGGGGTAGGGAGTAGGGGTTTGAGTGGAGATTTCGGACGCAGCAAATATGTAACACCGGTAACACAGACTACAGCAGCAACCCTACTGCAAATTAATTGTTAATTGAAGGCACTTTCACACCAAGGGGGACATCTATGAAGTTTTCATAATCATTCTACTTCTATGAGAATAGGGAAGTCAACTCCACAGGCTCAGCTATAACAATTACGGCATAGAGGAATGATATGAAACTGATGAATGATAAAAATATTGACTGCCAATTAGAATCCATCCAAATTTAAAAAGAGAGCTTTCAAAGTATCAGACAAAATAACTGCAATGCGTGCTTGTAATAATAAACAGAATGTTACTGTGCATTTTTGTGGAAGCTAATAGTTGTTGATAAGCCAGGAATATTTTTGTTTTTTAATTTGGTGGCTTTTTTATGAGAACATATTGATAAATGTAAATTTTTGTGATTAATCTGATTGGTATATTTATTTATATGATTTAAAAATTTGTTTGTAATTAATTGACAGTCATAGACAGTCATAAACAGACTGATGGATGGATGGATGGATGGATGGGTGGATGGATGGATAGATGGGTAGGTAGATAAAAAGATTGATAGATAGATTGATGGACTGATGGATGTATAGATAGATAGATAGATAGATAGACAGACATACAGACAGACAGACAGATGGGTAGGTCGATAGACATACAGACAGATGGGTAGGTAGATAGACAGACAGACAGATGGGTAGGTAGATAGACCGGTGGGTAGGTAGATAGACCGGTGGATTGATAGATAGGTAGATGCAAATATTCATAGACTGATGTAGATAGATAGATAGATAGATAGATAGATAGATAGATAGATAGATAGATAGATAGATAGATAGATGTTTTGCTGAAAACATTTACAAAGATCTTGGCTTTACCTTTTATTAATAAAATGTCACCATTGTTATGCAGCCTATTGTGTGTGTGTGTGTGTGTGTGTGTGTATGTAGCGCTTGGGCCAGGTTGGCTCAGCTCCTTTCTAACGCACCGGTAACTGTGCATGAAATACATGCACAAGCACAGGTTGTGTTTTTTGGTTGAGGTGCTCTCTGCGCATCATCAGTCAGAAGGTCAAACACGCCAACCGAAAATTTGCTTATCCAGCCAACAATATCAATAGGCTCAATGTCTATTTGGACGTGCATTCCCAGAATATCTCGATGCCTTTTGTGTTGCATCAATGACATGCGGCGCAAGTGTGATTAAAAGATGTATTAGTAATTTATGGTTATGAAAGTGTGTGCCTGACTCTTCTCCACTTATGCACTAGGTTATCAGCAGCGCATCTCAATTGTAAGCTTGGTATTGATTTTTTTTTTTTCCTTCTCCTAATGAACAAATGGGATTTCACACAGCTGACCAGTTTGCTGCTTTCCAGTAATTTTCTGTGTGCTTAGGCAAAGGATTATGAAATGATCAAATAATTCAAGCAGAATAACTCTGCTTATTCAAACGGCCCTATTATTTGAACTACATTCATTTGAGCAAATAATCTCTCTTATGAATCAGGGAGCTGGCACTTACAGACAGGAGACAAAAGGGGCCAACACAAATATTATTATATTTTTTTCAAGGTTTATGTAATTTAGTTCAGTGCCAGCCAAACCAATCGGCATGACTGTGTAAACTGCGCAGAGTACCGGCAGAGTACCGTCACGCCGTTTAGCAGGGATGGCAACCGCTAGAATATAAAATGAATATGAAGGTCAACAAAGTGTTTGGCGCTCTCTCTGACCTTCACAGCGAATCGGAGCATTTGTTTACTAGGGAGGGGTTTATTTGACTGGGGTGTTACAGAGG
This sequence comes from Pimephales promelas, assembly GCF_988280905.1. Taxonomy (NCBI): domain Eukaryota; kingdom Metazoa; phylum Chordata; class Actinopteri; order Cypriniformes; family Leuciscidae; genus Pimephales; species Pimephales promelas. Next base: position 9,211,779 of record NC_142786.1, on the reverse strand, counting down.
ACATCATCTACAGGTTTGTTGTTCCATTTTGGTATCACTAGGTCTGCATGGAACACACAGGAACCTTAAGTTGATGTTTTTCATTCTTCACAAAAACTATACACATCTTTAGCTCCCTTGATCATTTACTTATTCAATTCAATTCAAATTTATTTTTCTTATAGCGCTTTTCACAAAACATATTGTTTCAAAGCAGCTTTACAGAAAGTGCATTTCAGAAATGTACATGGAAAAATGCATTTAGTTAATCATGTATTAAAGGTCCCGTTCTTTGTGATCCCACGTTTCAAACTTTAGTTAGTGTGGAATGTTGATGTTAGAGTATAAATAATATCTGCAAAATTCTAAAGCTCAAAGTTCAATGCCAAGCGAGATATTTTATTTAACAGATGTAGCCTACATCGAACGGTCCGTTTGGACTACATCCCTCTACTTCCTTCTTTAAAAGGTAACTAAACCCCTGGTCAGAGCCTGACTCCACCCACTGGCAATATTTGAAAAATGCTCAAAAAGTGGGCGCACCCTAGCGGAGATAGAGGGGACGAAGTAGATGCTAAAACCAAAACACTCTATCCTGATTGTTTTCAATACTCGCAATTCCAATTCCTGACTCCCTACAGTGGTTTTGACGAAACAAGCTGGTTTTTATACTGCCAAGGGCATAGCTCGCGTGGTGAGCTGAAACCTGCGTATGTCACGAAGTGCGGAACATCCAATAGGAAAATTCAATTGCAGTAGCCACCGTTCAACCTGAAGAGGGCAGCACTAAGACGTTTTTACATCATATACTGTAGAAATAAAACACTTTTTACACAAATGTCAAAAAAGTTACTCGAATCAGTGACTGGTATTAATAAAGATTCATTCTTACAGATCATTAACTAAAAAAAAAGTTGGCTTAGTGTTACTCTTTAATGACGTCAGTCAGTAGAACAGTTTTTTGACTAATGTCCACCCACAGGAATGCTCCCTCAACTCCCTCAACTTGCGCACTTCTTATAACTTACTGTGTTTACTCAGCTCTTACAGTGATTTTCTGAAGTCAAACTGATGCTTCATCTTTTGTGTGATGTACAATGAACTTTATTAAACTCATCAGTATATATTTGATCATCATTCGGACCTGGTCCGAAACAGCAGACTTGTAGGCTATTAATAAATAGTGGATACATACAAGCAGATGACAAATACGTTATAATAACCGTATAATAAAAGTTTCTGATATTATCATCATTCCGTGAGATGAAATTGCCTTTAAGGCCAATTTATACTTCTGCGTCGAGGGTGCGCCGTAGTGTACGGCGTTGGCGACGCCGTTGTGTGCATTTATACTTCTGCGTTCAGGTCTTGGTTGCTCTGCAGTACTGCTCCGAAACGCTAGTTGGCGGCGGAGGGTTTTAATGTTCCACTGTGTTTAGATTCCTCGCAGCTAGGTTACTACAAGCAATAGCGACTGAAAGAGAGCTGATCATGTTGGAGTTGGAGCTTAAAAAAAACAGTTAATTTTAGTGAAATTACAAAAACTGAAAGGCAGAAATGAGAGAAGACGTCGGAGGAGATGGTACGTGTGGAAATGCGTGAGGTACGTGCAGAAATGCGTAGGAGGAAATGCGATGCTACCAAGTTTTTCTGAGCCCCCAAAAAAGTCAATTTAAACATGCTGTAAAAAATGATCTGTTGGGTATTTTGAACTGAAACTTCACATACACATTCTGGGGACATCAGAGACTTATTTTATTTTAGCTTTAATTCAGGGCATAACATAATATATCGCCGGCGCCGAGTCATCTCTTCACAGGCGTCGAGTCGTCTCTTCACAGGCGTTGAGTCGTCTCATCGCAGGTGTTGGGGCATCTGAAGTCTTCGTGAGAGGCTGGATACAAACTGGAGCTGATAAACGCCATTTTCCTCGGGACTCGCGTCTCGAGATAACAGCAGAAAATCAAATGGGAAATAATTAGCATAGCTGCTGTTCATAATGATTTCCATTACACTAGAGTATAGGGCTGGGTAATAAATATCGATTTCTCGATATTTATCGATTCTTATTTTTACGAACCGATATCGATTCTTAAATCTCAAGAATCGATTAGTCATCCTGTTTCATTTGAATGAATGGGACATTGTATCGCGGCTGCGCGCATCCAAAAAAATCACAATAATCTTTGTCCTTTGTTACTATTGATACGAAACAAAGTCTCAATTTTCAAATTACGTCCATTTTCTTTAGAAATACAAAAACATAAATAGCGTTTTGGCGCTGTGGCGTGAGATCGCTCTGGCGGAGCTCAAGAGAAGCAGCAGCACTGATCCCTCTTCCGGCTTAATAATACCAGTCACAGCGCGAAATAAACATGAATGAGCATCTGAAAGTGTGTTAAAAGATAGAGTACAACTTATCGAAATCCGTATCATGTCACATTGATTCGCTCAATCAGCGTTTCAACCGTGGAAAGACGTCAGTTAAAGGGTTAGTTCACCCAAAAATGAAAATTCTGTCAATATTTACTCACCCTCATGTTGTTTCAACCCCGTAAGACCTTCGTTCATCTTCGGAACACAAATTAAGATATTTAAGATATTAAGATCGCTCCTGCATACTAGTCCATAGGCTTCTTGAGGGAATGACTCTTGCTGGCATCGAAAAGTCATTAAAGACATCGTTAAAATAGTCCAACTGACTACAGTGGCTCAATTTTAACTTTATCAAACGACGAGAATACTTTTTGTGCGCAAAAACAAACAAAAATAACGACTTTATTTCAACTATTCACTTCCTTCTCCATGGGCCTGTAGTCAGTTAACGTAGTGTGATTGCGTAAAGCTACGTCACACGTAGGCTCACTATTGGCTGACGCTGGTCATGTGTGTGATGCGTGTGACGTACAATAACAGAAGCTTACGCTATTAAACTAGTAACCTGACTCGCGCAGAGGGAGAAATAAATGAATAGTTGAAATAAAAGTCGTTATTTTTGTTGTTTTTTTGCGCACAAAAGTGTTGTCGTCGTTTGATAAACTTAAGAATGAGCCCCTGTAGTCACTTGGACTATTTTAAAGATGTCTTTAATGACTTTTCGAGGACAGCAAGTCATTCCCTCAAGAAGCCTATGGACTAGTATGCAGGAGCGATCTTAATATCTTAAATATCTTAATTTGTGTTCCGAAGATGAACGAAGGTCTTACGGGGTTGGAACAACATGAGGGTGAGTAAATACTGACAGAATTTTCATTTTTGGGTGAACTAACCCTTTAAACAGCTTGTATTCAATGTCATGTATCGTCATATTTACATCAGAAAACCCACATAAACTCGTTAGTCAGCTAGAAAAAAATAACTCCAGAGAGGAGCATTTTGCTAAATATACACACCATAAATGCATTATAATCTTGATGTTCTTCAATATTTAATGCATATTTGAATAAATCTGGCAAGTTTTTATGACAGCCACCATTTAAATGTTTATATTTCATATACTCTTCTTATTATAAAAATAAATAAAAATCGTATCGAATTGCAAGCTTGTGAATCGAAAATGAATCGAATTGTGAAATTTGTCTCAATACCCAGCCCTAATAGAGTAGATGTTAAAAACTTGAAGACAGTGACTTTGGCGTCCCAGAGTCACCCTGCTCCGTCGCCCACTCAACTCAGCCCAGCCTACCGACCTCTACATCCCTCCAGCTGCTGAGACCTTACCACAATCTCTCCGCAACCCAACCATACGCGCCAACCCGTTTGACTAAGTCTGTCTAGCCCCACTGGTGCGTTAATCCAGTTTCAATGGCAACCGTTCCGTATGGCATACCACCTACCGCAAAACACAATATCTGCACAACCACCCATCATTCACGCAATACACACAGGAACCTAATGACTGTAGATGTTATGCAGCCTATACAAATAACCTACAGACTATTCAAGTTTTATAATATTAAATGCATTCGAACTGATTCAACAGAGGAATAAAAGGTAAGAATTATGTGAGTAATGCTTGTCTTTATTATCAATATGTGTAGTATTCTCAGTCGACATGACTGTGTTTAATTCTTCAGGACATTAAAATATATCACATAAGTAAAATGAGTTGTTGACATAAATACATTAAAATTAAAATTCTCTTTTGAGGGTTTTGAGTGCGTTCTGCCTCTTCTTATGCTATTTTCTGGCACTATGTTCTTAGTGGAAGTTCTAGTGAAACTAGGCTGCCTTCACTCTGTAACATCAGTTACATTAATGTTGCATTAACGTCAGTTGTATTTCAAGTGGAATCAACTGGATACGCCTGACTGGTGATGAATACCGCAAAAAGTCTGTGTTCGTTTTCAAGTGCATTTTAAGTGATTAACAGGGTGATCATTCACTAAAATCACCGGTTTTCAGCACAACCCTTAAATTAGGAGTTCTGATCAGCCTTGATATTTGTTAATTATTCTGTCAGGGATATTTTTAAATGAAGACCGTTGACTGGAATCCAGGCCTGTAGCACAGTGTCTCCTTTAAGTGGATTTGTCTAATCACTGGATGATCTTTTTCCTCCCGTGGTCTCTGTCACGCAGCTGTTGTGAATGTCTGGTTCACACATGTCGCAGGAGGAAAGAGCTGAAGGCTCGGACAGTGTGGCTGGGACATCCCGAGAAATGTGAAGAGAAGTACCCCAGAAATGCTATCAAGAATCAGAAATACAACATTGTCACTTTTGTGCCGGGGGTAAGGCCATACATTTCTGATGCATTTGTTTTGTTGAGAATGCCAAGTTTTTTATCACATGTAAAATGCTGTCTTATTGTTTTTGTGTATTTATGGCATTTATTATTTCTTTTATGGTGCAGAACTTTTTTGTTTATTCTTAATTTCTCGCTAGGCTGTTTAAAGTGAAATCTCTACCCGTTGTACGCACAGCAGATTTGCTCAGTAATCAGGTTAATGTCTAACTAGCTGTGAAGGAAGGGGGTGTAACAGCAATCTAACGGATCTTTTTCCACTGAGTGTGTAAGCGATCTACTGTAGTATGACTGCTGGCGATGTCTTATTCAGAGGAACGCACCTTGTGTATGTGTCCTTGGCAAAGTATTTGCAGCTTGTACAATGAATTATGTATAAGCCAATCAGGTGTGCCACCAAAAGCTGTGTTAGGATGTCACATGTATTACTGTCATTACAAGTACTTAAATAAATGCTTTTCGATTCATATTGTCATAGGCATATTATCAAATATATCACTGGTTGTTGATTTATTTGTGGTGCTTTCTCTTTCTTGTGTTTTAGGTTCTTTACCAGCAGTTTAAGTTCTTCCTTAACTTGTATTTTCTGGTAGTGGCTTGTTCTCAGTTTGTTCCATCGCTTAAGATAGGATATTTGTACACTTACTGGGCCCCGCTGGTGAGTACAGTACGTCTAACCTTATGAAAGTGGAGATTGAACTCTAAAAGTAAATTCATTCATCACTTTTGTTGTTGTCCCCCCCACCCTCCTTGTCCTTCAGGGTTTTGTGTTGGCTGTCACCATGGTGAGAGAGGCAGTTGACGAAGTCCGCCGTTGCAGGAGAGATAAAGAGATGAATTCCCAGCTGTACAGTAAACTCACAGTGAGAGGTAACCACAATGTGACACATCCTGATGATATTACCCATGATGTGTCATGTGCACATGTTTTGAGCTCCATTGACTAACTCCAAGAGTTGCAGCTTTTGAAGCCTGAGAATATCCTTCCCTTTTTTTTTTTTTTTTACATTGTTGTCGGTAATGACTTGATGTATTCAAATTCTCATCCAGTGTTTTAAAAAAAATCTAAAATCATTTACCTCAGGTTTTGCAAATGTTGTAAAATGATGATTTGCTATTTATCTTACATTTTTGAATTAGCATTTTGTTAATTTTTTATGTAAGTACTTGTACAAAAAAGTTTCTATACTTCTCAATTGCATAGAAAATATGAGATTTAGTTACTAACTATATAAAATAAAAAATGCAATTCAATAATTTTATGAACATAATATTACATGTATAAAGGTAGAATCCTTCACATTTCTGAGAATGGCAGTGTTTCACTCATGGGTGATATGTAACTTGTTGATAATTTAATTTCACCATACAAAGAATGCAAATGACCTTTGTTAAACGCCCTGTCTGGGTTTAATTTCTGAATAAATGATCCGTAAAGAATGTCTTTCTCCATCTAGTGGGAAACGGGTACTCTGCTAGGAGATTTTGTGTGCATGTGTGTGAAATATTAGCGACTCTTTTTTTTTTTCTTTTAGAAAAATTAAATTGAAAATAAAAAATAAAAATGTGCTTACTGAATTTAAACGCTTGTTAACTTTTACAACCCTAATATTTATCATTTTAAAAAGTATTTTTATTAAATCTAAATTGCCTAAGTATGTATTAATTTCTAATTACAATTATTTGTCCTTCTTGCTTTTCAGGGAAGGTCCAAATAAAGAGCTCAGACATACAGGTCGGAGATTTAATCATTGTGGAAAAGGTTTGTTGTCCTTTTTTTATCCCTTCCTCTCTCTTTTGTTGTTCAAGGTATCAGCATAAACTTTCTGCTATGTGATCTGTCACATGAAATCCTGTCATTCTTTCAGTGGGACAATGTGTGTGTCTCTCCTCTTACTGTCTGTGGTTCGCTTTAATTGCTTGCTAGGGAAATGACCTTGTTCAATTATTCAACACAACACTGGAATAGGTTAAGAACACTAAAACGTTACAAACTGGATTCACTGATACATATATATGTGTATATATATATATATGGATTCACTGATATGTGTATATATATACATATATGAAGAGTTCAGATGCAAAAGCCTCTAAGTGCCATTTGAAATTTTCTTCTAAAATGGTCATTTTTATCAAGCTTGTATATTTAAGTTCAGTAATTTCACTTAAATTGCAATGAGGATTACCTATTAATTGTCATTTAAGTGAAATAACTGAACTTGAATATATAAGCTTGATAAAAATGACCATTCTAGAAGAAAATTTCAAATGGCATTTAGAGGCTTTTGCATCTGAACTCTTCATATACACATCAGTGAATCCATATGCACGTATCAGTGAATCCATATATACTGTATATGTTTTTTGTGTGTGTGTGAATGAATGAATATCTCTAAAGATTATAAGCAAAATGTTGGTGGCCAGCTTGTTCAGTTTTGAAGCAAAGATAGCATGGAGATCTTAGGTGCCTTTTTAATGATGTCTGATGTTTTGTTTTGTAGAATCAGAGAATTCCTGCTGATATGATTTTTCTGAGAACTTCTGAGAAGACTGGTGAGTTTCACTTTTCACATTCAAACAGAGCTTTCAGTCGTCCCTGAAAACTACTTGTCATAAAGCCAGTGGTTGCCAACACTGTGGCCGTATGCAGCCTAGCAGAGAACCTTGTAGAGAACATTTTAAAAATACACAGTTTGTTCCTTCATTTTTTTTTATAATGTTGATAGATATAGAATATATATTCATATATTTACATGCAGAAGGCCTCAAACCTTGTAGGCATTTTATTCACACATAAAATCTTTTTAATATCATTAAAGAAGATGATAGAAAAAATATTAAACCATGTGGCCCAAGGTGAATACATGTCTTAGATGAGTAACCACAGGTAGTTCATCACATGAACTATATACAAGTTCAGCTGATGTTTCATAATATTAAAGTGTCATTCATTTGAAACCTTTCAAACATCTTTGAGAGCTGTTTCTCTTGAAAAGTGTGCTTGTACATTTTGTGCCACTTTTTAATATTTTGTTGACGTGAACATGGCTGATGCTTCACTTTCTTTTGAATGTATCACTTCTTGAAATCTGAGGAACGAAGTTCTCTGTGCAAGAGTGTGTGTGTGTGTGTGTGTGTGTGTACGATAACCAGCATTTGCTTGCCTTGACGTTGAGCCATATACTGTAAATGACTTAAGTCACATTATGACACAGTATTACAGTTGTTGTACTTTTTTTTATTATTATTGTACAGTTTGAAATTGCCGTGCTTTCCATAGTGAAATTAAAATCAGTTAAAAAAATTACAATTAGTTTTTGTCTGATATGCTTAACCAGTGTCTCTGGTTCTTTAGCCATGGTCGACTCTTTGGCCCTTTGAATTTACTTCCATTTGAAGCTTTTTAACAAATTTTAGAAAATTTTAAAACATATTTTCATTCTTAATTTTTCACGTAATTCATTTTCTTCCCGTTTTTTTTTTTTTTTTTTTAGGTTTTCTGCGTCTATAAATATTTTAGAGTTGTTTATATTTTAGAGAATTATTAATAATTTCTTAGTAAGACATTAAGAGTCTTAGTGAGCAGATCATTTAATGTGTTGTTTGGTGTACTGAAGCACATAAAACATGTCCATATGAAGTCTATTTTAAGATATTTTTTCATTGTGACATTATCTTTGACAATTCTTAATATTATAATGCAAAAGCTCATTTTGTGAAAAAACTATTTAATTAAAATTTCTGTACTTTTGAAGGTTTGATAATGTAGGCAAACGCAGTATATGGAACATGATTAACACTGAAGCATTTGCACTGAGAGCTTAAAGACCGCGACCTTTCCTGTCTACCGCCTACCGTTATATCAGTCTTGTCTGAGATCAATATGAACAATATGTTAAGCATTCAGAGTTCTTTAGTGTATATGGGCCAACGTTTTGTCTCATAACAAATGTGTCCTTCACACATTCATCTCCAGCCCTCTCACTATTCTGACTGTGAAAAAGATGGTACAACTTCACAACAGATCACTGCATGTTGTCAAGTTAAATTCGATTTTTGAAAGAAGAATGTGACTAAATAATGTGTTAATGTCAGATTTAAGATGCTAATGTTTTGTTTTTCCAGGTTCATGTTTTATTAGAACAGATCAGCTGGATGGAGAGACAGATTGGAAACTGCGAGTCACTGTCGCTTGTACCCAAAGATTACCTGCCTTAGGGGTATGAACATTTTCTTTGCACAAAAAACAGTACATACTCCATATTGCTGTGATCTTAATGCATGTTAATAATAAATTATACAAATATTTGCTGATATAAGATGCTTGACTAGTATAAAATGCAATGTTATCATCTAGTCCGAGTCTTTCACATTTTAAGTCTATCAATAGCGCATTGTCTCTTATAAATGTTTTTATACCAAAGCAGTCTGAGGTATGAAGAAAAAAATGTCACTGTTGACCACCCACATGTTTTTGTGGCATATATTTAGCTTCTGTATAACAAAAAGTATATTTAAAAAAATAAAGAAATTAAAAGGATGGGTCAGCACCCATCTACTTCTGGAGTGAAAGCAGATGCATCCAAAATCACATTTCAGCTCCTTCTGTTCTGTTCTGTTCGCGGATGGGTCTGTAACTTTACCCCACGTAGGCCCACGCTCAGACTCTCTCAGGCTGATGATACGTAGGCTCATGTTTGATATCACTGTGTATCTGATTTACTGGCCGGAGGGTTTGTTTCACATGGGCCGGTAACTTTACCCCGAGAGACAACTGGAATCCACCAAACGGTCTGTCTCCCAGTGCCATCAGCGTGGAGATGACACTCACCTCGATCAAGGGTTCACGTTTGTATTTGTCTTTCCGAAACCACTTAATGTGATCACAGAATTAAAATTTCAGCAAGTCGCCGAATGATTGGCGCAGTAAAGCAGCGAGAGCGGTCGGATCGGGTGTCAGGTGGGCTTGACGGTCAGATCGCTAAACGTCCCTGTTTTTCATACTTGCAGAATGTCATTAAATGCAAAAGTCATTCTAATTTGTAAGCAACCCGTCAGTGATTTAAAGGAGTAGTTCACTTTTGAAAAAACTTTTGCTGATAATTTACTCACCCCCATGTCATCCAAGATGTCCATGTCTTTCTTTCCTCAGTCGAAAAGAAATTAAGGTTTTTGATGAAAACATTCCAGGATTTTTCTCCATATAATGGACTTCAATGGGAACCGGATAGTTCAAGGTCCAAAAGATAGTGTTAATAACAGTTTCAGATGCAGCTTCAAATGTCTTTAAACGACACCAGACGACGAATAAGGGTCTTATCATGCGAAACGATCGGTTATTTCAAAACTTATTCTACGGACAAATGCTAGCCTTGCTATATTCTCTGAGGCGCGTTTGTATCGTCACGTAATACGTAATTACGTTCAAAAGGTCACAGGCGACGTAGCCGGAAGTACAGAATCAAAATGGTCCGACATCGTTTTTTTTCCTTTTAATTGCCTTTTTTGTAAACGGCGTTTGAGTTAGTTTGCACGTTCAACCTATGCGTTCAACTTGTAAACGCTGACTCTGTACTTTCGGCTACGTCGCCCGTGACCTTTTGAACGTAATTACGTATTACGTGACGTTACAAACGCGCCTCACAGAATAGAGCAAGGCTAGCATTTGTCCTTAGAATAGTTACGTTTTTGGAATAAGTTTTGAAATAACCGATCGTTTCGCATGATAAGACCCTTATTCATCGTCTGATATCGTTCAAAGACATTTGAAGCTGCATCTGAAACAGTTATTAACTGTCTTTTGGACCTTGAACCATCCGGTTCCCATTGAAGTCCATTATATGGAGAAAATCCTGGAATGTTTTCATCAAAAACCTAAATTTCGTTTTGACTGAAGAAAGAAAGACATGGACATCTTGGATGACATAGGGGTGAGTAAATTATCAGCAAAAGTTTTTTCAAAAGTGAACTAATCCTTTAATTACGTTGTTTGGACTGCGTTTTCTGTTCTGTTTGAAATTCAGACGTGTGGTAGGGCTTATTTTCATGAGAATCACTCTGATTGCTAGTCACTTTGAGTCCTGCCATAACACTTGCACGAAACAAGAGGTTGGGTTTGGGCTGAGCCCAGAACTTTGTTCATTGGCGGATTTATTGCGTTAATGTTTTTCTTGACCTTTCCGTTTGCTTATCCGTAGGATCTCTTCTCCATCAGCGCACACGTTTACGCCCAGAAGCCTCAACTGGACATTCACAGTTTTGAGGGGAACTTCACAAGGGTAAGAGAAACTGCTATTAATAAAGGAATTTTTACGAGGCCTGGTTTAGCATGCGCTGTGACGTCACGGCCCCAATTTAAACCCGCTGTTAGGTTTTTGTAGAGGTATTTAATGTTGTGTTGTTGCCCAGTAAACTAAACCCAACCGCTGTTTTTAATTGCACATTAAAATAACATGGATTCTCAAAGTGTGCCTGTTCACATGACTATGAGCTGAAGTGTCTCTGGAATGTAAAAGCGGCCAACGAGGCGCATTCCTCACAACGCCGATGACATCACGGGTTGTTAGGCTCACTCCCAGCCCATTGGCCGAGCACAGTTCCTTATTAACAGCAGATTAGCGCGGTACCGGAGAAAGAAAGAGGGAGGGAAAAGGGACCCCCCACATGAAGCCTGTCTTTGTTTGAAGTCTTCGCTCTTGGCCACACAGCATGCAGGGGCAGAAGATCACTTCCTGCGCTGAGTCACCCTCCTGAGCCTGCTTTCACAAATCTGCAGCTATAGGGACACACTTCCAAACGCTGCTTCCCACAGTTCTTTACTGCCCACACACTCGCTGCACCTTATTGCCACTTCAGTGCTTTGTTTATTTAAAGGAGTATGTTGTCATTATTTACTCACCCTTTTGTTGTCCAGACCCATTGGAATTTCTTTCTCTATTGCATAGAAATGTGCAACCGGTACATTATTCAAAATTGGGTAATAATGACAGAGTTTTAATTACTGAGCGAGCTATCACTTTAATAAAGTTTTATGATTCAGACATCAATACAGGCCCTTACGGTGACATTTAAATCCATTGATTAATCACTTGATTGATGCTTCTGCTTATATCATTCTCATTTCTGTGTCATTTGGATTAAACAATCTATAATTGTTAATGTGAATATGATCGTTCTTAATGTCTCGCATGCACACACATCTGTGTTAGTATCGCAGAGGTCAGCCTATTTAAAATGTGATGTTCACTCCTGATGTTTATTTTACACTTGACTGTATATGCATGTGTATGTTCGTTTTGGGGAAATTAGGAGATTTTTTTTATTATTCTAAATTAAAACTTTTCTTTTTGTGCTAGGTTTTGGGGTTAATTTCTAGTATTTTTCATTAAAAGGTTTGGCTTCTGTAAAATGTTATACTTTTTTTTTTTTTTTGAAAATAAGACTTAACATCACCAAGGTTGCATTTAATTGATTAATTATTTTAAAAAAATCAGATTGTGAAATGTTATTACAACTTTTCTGTTTTAACATTTTGAATTCATAATATGCTGTATCAATAATGTAATTGTCCTTACTGAATGATATTAATGTTGTTATTATTTTTTTTAAACACTTTTTGACTCTAGTAGACTTTTGAATATATAAAAAGTCTTTATAAAAATAATGATGTTCCAAAAATAAACAAAACATTTTCTCATTTAAATAGCTAAATAAATGCATGTGTCCATATTAGGGCTGTCAAACGATTAATCGTGATTAATCGCATCCAAAATAAAAGTTTTTACAAAATATAGTTATAGTAGAAAAAATAATAGTTAGTCACATATAGTTAAATATAGCAAAATATAGTAGTCACATATAGTTTTTACAAAATATATGTGAGTGCACTGTGTATAATTATTTTGTATATGTATAAATAATGTAAATGTATATATAAATCTATATACAGAAAATGCTTCTTAAATATATACAAGCATGTGTGTGTATTTATTTATATATAAAATAATTATACACAGTGCACCCACATATATTATGTAAACACAAACTTTTATTTTGGATCGCAATTAATCATTTGACAGCACTAGTCCATATATTTATAGAAAGAAAGGAAAGTTTAACTAGATTTAGACAAATCGACCAGTTCGCATGTTCTAGTTCAAAGGGATGGGTCATCCAAAAGTGAAAATTCTATCATAATTTATGTTCATTCTTCTGCAGAACATAGAAGATATTTTTATAAATATTGGTAATCAAACCAATGAGAGCATTGACTTTCATTGTGTGGACAAAAATCACAGGAACATTTCTCAAAATGTCTTCTTTTATGTTCCGCTAAAGAAAGTCATACAGTCCCGGAACAACATGAGTAAGTGATAACAGAATTAAACATTTTGGGTGAACTATCCCTTTAAGTTATGATGCAGCCAAATGTTTTTCATTAAACTGTCAGATTCACAGCCGCAGAAAAAAATGATTTAATGCTCATCTCGGAACTGTTCCTTTTCTATTTCAACGAAATCTTATAATTTTACCTAAAAGTTTTATAGAACTTTTATCCTATGTATGGAGTTATGATTTATGGTTTAAAACACTCCCATTTCTTTAAGCCTGTCTTTTGAGCCTTATCATTGATAAACGGCCTTTTCTCTTGATAAACCTCTCTTCAGTTTCTGTCAGGTTGGCATTGCTACATCTGTTGGGCAGAAAGAGACAAATGACAAAGCAAGTGGGCCGTCTTGAATAGAGGACACATCTCTCTCGCTATCTGCATCAATGCGCATGCCTCGGCAGCCGCGATGTGTGTGGCCCTCTTTCTCACTGTATATTATGCCCTACTGACAGCGGATAATTAGATATCATCCGTATTCACCCAGCCGCAACATGTTATGTGGAAAAAAGCATTTAAAGATTTAATTTCTGCGCTTCTCCCCTGATTTATGGCCTGGGGGTCAGAAATTCTGTTCAGTTCAGCTCAGCACAGAGCGTGCTAACGCTAAACAAGGTCCTATTATGATGTTCAGCATGGTGCTGTTTTTCTAAACAAGGCAAATCAAGTCAAACCGATTTCGCCATTCCCTCTAAATGGACTGTGTCGCTAAACCGGGCATTAGTGTAATTCAATCTGTTGTCTAATTCCCTACTTGCCATTCGTCGTGATGAAAGTTCATCGATTCATTATTTGTGCTTTGAGTCTTTGTCATTTTTATTGACCTGCTTTTTAAAGGCCATAATTGATAACCGCTTTTTCCTGCGCTAGATAACCATGAAATCAAAACAGACTGAGATGTATAAACCCAGACTAATGTACGACCTCTGTTCCCAGGAGGACTGTGACCCTCCCGTCCACGAGAGTTTGAGCATTGAGAACACCCTGTGGGCCAGCACTGTGGTGGCATCTGGTAAGCAAAGTCTTTTTCAGCGTGAATTTTCTTTTTCTAGAAATTGAAGAAAAACACAAGCCTCAGAGGTCTGAAATATTCATCACAGGTCAAATATCTTTCGAGTTTATTGTGTTGTAGAAGAGTGTGCCGTTGATACCGAGGCCATCCGCCAGCATCACTCAAGACCCCCTTCGCTCTCCCGTTTGTTTGTCACTTGAGATCACCAGACTCATCTGCTACTATTCAAACAATCTCATGAGCAGAGAAATATGAGTAGCCGTTAATGGGAAGCCGAAGTGTCTGGCTTTTTGCAGTCCTCTCCCTGCGGTGTCAATGAAACGTGTCCCCAAAGAACAGGTCCGAGATCGGTTTTTGCCGCTACGCTTTCTCCGACATCTCCTAGGGGTCTGTTGTTTAGAATCTGATCCCAGTTCAACAATAATAGCTGGACTATTCCTTCAAGCGGCATGCGTTTGTGCCAGCGATCGGCCCTTCATTGATCTGTGGTTGCCCGTGTCTTGGTTCTCCAGGGGTTTTTTAGAGGTTCTTCATATTCCCCAGCATGGCGTGACCTTCAGCCGAAGAAAGTCCTTCTATACCCCCCCCCCCCCAAAACACAGTCTAGTGACGTCATCCCATCCAACCGAGCAGACCCAACACAAAACACCATGGGGCGAGAAACCGATATGCCCTGTAGTCCTAGCCCATTAAAGACCCCCTTGAGAGCAGCCTGGGTTTCGTTGCTTTCCAAACATGAAACGATATGTCGAGCTTAAAGAAAATGAGAAATATTTAAACACTGTTGCAGCACGTTATATATTGTGTTACAGTGTTTAAACAAAAGTTGGACTTCGGCACTTCCTCATTTAGTGGTAGGCTGCATACTCCATCAGTAATTAGTTTACTTTAATGAATCAGTCCATTACCAAAGCAGCACCATTGATCTGACTATAATAGGCCTCATTGTAATGGTTTATTTCTGGGTGTCCCACATATTGAATCATTTGTCTGAGTCTCAGCTGCATCCGTTAACTGGAAACACACTTTTTGAGCTAATTGTTCATTAGGCCAGCCATAGACTGTTCATGTATTGTTGTCCGTTTACAATCCAATTTTTTTTTTTTTTTTTTTTCAGGTACTGTCATAGGTGTGGTCATATATACAGGGAAAGAAATGCGAAGTGTGCTAAACACGTCACAGTCCAAAAACAAGGTGGGTGTGTTTGGTTATGAAAGTGAAATACTTGGTTTCTTTAATTAGTTTTTCTCCCAAAGGCTGATTGTTTTCAATAACATAAGTATGAGTTGTGATATCTACAGTTGTATTGTCAATATTCACTAGACATTACCCAGGGATTGTTTTTTTCTTGTTCCTTTTAACCTTTCAATTTAAACCAAATAAAAATAGTGAACTGTAGAGGTGCTTTTCAACCCTGATCTTAGTGATGAATTTGGACCTGTCGATGTGAAAGGACAACCCCAGAGAGATTAATCTAGAGGGAAATTAACCAACCAAGGGCTTGCGTGACATTTGTGGCAGAGCCTTAATCCTGCAGAATTCCCCTTAATGATTAGATACAGTGGACGTCAATGCTGTAAAAGTAAACTTAAAAACGTCAAATCCCATTACACTCATTACCCCTCCCCTAACTGACCCCTGCTGTCTTTGGGGTTTTTTTTCCCCTTTTTTAAACTTATCCATTGTTCTACTCATATGTACACTACTGGTCAAAAATGTAGGGATTGGTACTATTTTTAGGGCCCGAGCACTAACAGTGCGAGGACCCTATTGAAACTGTTAGGGTTATTTTTTTTTTTTTTTTTTTTTTTTTTCTTTTTTCTGCAAAGTAAGTGCCATTTTCGGGGCCGCAACATGCTCAAAAACTCACCAAATTTGGCACGCATGTCAGGACTGGTGAAAAATTTCGTATTTTGTGGGTTTCGCAGATGGGCGGGGCAAAATGGCACGCTAGCGCCACCTAGAAAATTGGAAAAAATTAGCCCCTCGTCCACGTTCAACCTACATGCACGAAATTTGGTGGGGACGTGTATCATATCAAGACGCACAAAAGAGCCTCAAGAACCCATACCCTAAACTCGACAGGAAGTCCGCCATTTTGAATTCGGCGACCGATTTGGGACGATTTACACACTCCGTACTTTAACGAACTCCTCCTAGGGATTTAGTCGGATCAACTTCAAATTTCTGCTGTACCTTCTAAAGGCATTGACGATGTAAAGTTGTGCTATCTGCGCGTTTTCGTCGATGGGCGTGTCCGTGGCGTCGATGATTCGCCATGAAACAGGAAGTTGTAGTAACTTGGCTGTAAATGCCCAGATCTACACGAAATTTTACACATTTGACAAGAGTCCCGTCCTGAACAAATCTACATGCCGACATTCACCCACAGTCATAGCGCCACCTAGTGGCAACAGGAAGTGACATTTAACGAAGCAGCCCCCGTCGCATGTTTGACCTACATGCACGAAATTTGGTGGGGACGTGTATCATATCAAGACGCACAAAAAAGCCTCAAGAACCCATACCCTAAACTCGACAGGAAGTCCGCCATTTTGAATTCGGCGACCGATTTGGGACGATTTACACACTCCGTACTTTAACGAACTCCTCCTAGGGATTTAGTCGGATCAACTTCAAATTTCTGCTGTACCTTCTAAAGGCATTGACGATGTAAAGTTGTGCTATCTGCGCGTTTTCGTCGATGGGCGTGTCCGTGGCGTCGATGATTCGCCATGAAACAGGAAGTTGTAGTAACTTGGCTGTAAATGCCCAGATCTACACGAAATTTTACACATTTGACAAGAGTCCCGTCCTGAACAAATCTACATGCCGACATTCACCCACAGTCATAGCGCCACCTAGTGGCAACAGGAAGTGACATTTAACGAAGCAGCCCCCGTCGCATGTTTGACCGACATGTACGAAATTTCTGTGGTACATCTACCATGTCCAGACACACAGAAAAGTCTCTTGGAGCGATGCCCTAAACTCAACAGGAAGTCAGCCATTTCTAATTTTACCGCCATTTTTGGATGATTTACTCATTACGTACTTTAACTAACTCCTCCTAGGGCTTTAGTCGGATCGCCTTCAAATTTCTGCTGTGCCTTCTAAAGGCATTGACGATGAAAAGTTGTGCTATCTGCGCGTTTTCGTTGATGGGCGTGTCCGTGGCGTCGATGATTTGCCATGAAACAGGAAGTTGTAGTAACTTGGCTGTAAATGCCCAGATCTGCACGAAATTTAACACATTTGACAAGAGTCCCGCCCTGATCAAATCTACATGCCGACATTCACCCACAGTCATAGCGCCACCTGCTGGCAACAGGAAGTGGCCTTTAACGAAGCAGTGTGGCAAATGCACAGCCGCACTGGCTGAGCTGCAGAAAATGAAACGCGGCCGCCTCACACCCCGACGTGGTACAGGTGCGAGGGCCCGCCCATCGCTGCTTGCAGCTTTAATTTTTTATGTTTTTGAAAAACAAATTTTTGTCTTACTCTCACCAAGACTGCATTTATTTGATCAAAAATACAGTAAAAACAGAAATATTACTACAATTTTAAAATAGCTGTTTGGCAATTTTTGTATATTTTATAAACACTTTTGTTAAACTGGTTGAAACTCTCTTCATATCCTGACAGCAATCAATAATATATTTGGGCAAAATATTAAAATGGCAACCTGTGACATTCTAGCCAGAGCTTAATGCATTTCTATGTCAACCCTATTAACGGCGAAATAAATGCAGCAGTCAGGTGGTACAAGTAAGAGCTCTGTAAGTGGTTTACGTTCATTATTATTCTAATGTTATGTGCTGTGAGACATGAGATAGTTTAACACGTCTCTCATCTTGTGGCCCTTAAGCCTTGTTCACACTACATGATTTTAAAACGTCGGGCTGAACTGTGTGCTTCACATTACATGACTTGCTCTCTGTGAAATCAGGAGTGTTCAAGTTGTTTAGCTGTTCACACAACACAACGTGATTGATCCACAACAGGAGGTTACGCACTACACGAGTTGACAACGTACTACATAGAGATACAACCACGATTGGATGATAAGAGCAAATCATTTGTGACTCTAATGAGAGCTGTTTCAGTACAATGGTATGGTCTAAATACTGAAAATAATCAAATAAATAACGAGTTTACAACAACTCTGTCACCCAACGATTCTATCTGGTCTACAAACCACGTTTTGTCACGAAAAACCACGCAATAAAACGAACCAGAAATATCGCGAAACAGCATGTGCGCCAATACCCAGCGAAAAAGTGAACACAACACGCGAATATGGACGTCAGACAGAGACTAGTGTTTCAAACTGTTTGCACGATGATTTGTTCTGAGAAAAAAATGCAAAAAACAAAAAAAATAAGATTTACCCAGTGACCTCAACCCGTGCCTTGCTATGATTCGCTGTAGCTCATAACATCACTGAGGCTGAGTCGTGTGACGGCTCTGGATATCTAGCATGCTAGATATTTTTCTGGGCTCTGTGACGCATCTGCGAGGTGTCTGCGAGCATCTTCGCTGCGTTGTTTGCTCTTTCACACTTACAGATTGGCAAGCGTTCATTGCCTGCTAATCCCCCACGATTTGTACGCGATAACGCAATGACCTGTCGGCGAGCTTAACGATTTGCAAATTGGGCTTAACCCTCTGAGACCTAAGGGTATTTTTACAATATATTTTCCATCTGGTGTCATTTACTAAAAAAGCTTGTAAAATATCAACCCTTTGGTGCACAGACAATTGACACACCTCTTTTTTTTCAGGACAAATTGAACTTTCACCATATTTGTGTTACATTGATGTCACCTGAATGTAAAATAAGTAATGGGACCATAAAGACAAATGAAAAAATAAATCGGAAATGGAATCACTCAATTATTTATTGAAATCACACACAAATAAATAAAAGCTAAGCAATTTTCCTCTGGAAAATAGTTTGTTCATGTCTTTGGAGTCCTGGAGCACAGGAATAAACATTATAACTTGTACAGAACAAAAACTATTGACATTTTTCCAAAAGAAGTCCAGGCGTTTGGGGCCTCATGAAATTCACTGGTGCCAAGCCTCAAAACAGTTCCTATCAGCAATCACACAGAGGGCCACATCACAGGCTTTGCATTTCTATTTTATTTATTCTTTTATTTATTATGTTCTTTTTATTCTTTTATAATACATTTATACTACTATAATACTTTTTTACAGTAAATAAATAAATGGCACTTCAGCTGGGTCTATCCTGGTAATCTAGTTCCTCATCTGTCAAAAAGCTCCGTTCTCCTGAAAATCCATCATCCTGCAATGCAACAAAATAGACCAGCGCTTTATTTACGTCCATTTCGCTGTGTTTCTCTGTGAATCGCCCGTCTCCGTGAGTCTCTCTATCTCTCTACACTATATCAGTGCTTGGTTCATGCGTAATGACGCACACCAATGTTTACAACGGATCAGCCTGTAATTGGTCAAAAAACATCACGTGAAAACATCACGTGATATCCAGAATGTCCACTAGCATCGAGATAGCGGCAAAAATGACGGAATATTTATGAATTATGGACTTCAGGAGTATCAAAGTTTGACATAAAGCGTTTGGATTTATTGCTGAAAACCTCTGAAAGGAAGCACAAGTTCCAGGCTGGATAGAAAACCTTCTGTAAAGGCTAGAAAGACCCGAAAGACACCCCCGTGATGGCTAGCTCGTTAGCTTTCTGCTGGAAAAAACGGTAAGAAAATCGATAAATCTGTCATCGAGTTATGTAAACATTTATCGGAGGTGACGTGTGGCATCGTCGACGATGCCGTCGGGCTCAGGGGGTTAAAGCGGGATTAAAATCCTGTAGTGTGAACTTGGCTTTAGCAGACTCTGCTGTGTGTGTTGATGTGTTTTGGAGGAGGCGTGTCTTTGGAGATGCTCTGAAGGGAGGGTGGGATCTCAAGCTCCCAAAGCTAGCTTGCTATTGCTAACCTCTCTGAAATTGCCTATCCTACCTTTAGTATATAAATGTCATTGCTTTTGTGATGCAAAGCTGAATTTTCAGGATCATTACTTCAGTCTTCTGTGTCATAGAAATAATTCTAAACTGATTTGGTGCTCGAGAAACATTTCTTATTAGTATTGAAAAACGGCTCAAACTGCCTTTTTTTTTGTGGAAACCACTATCAAATTTTCAGATTTTCTAAAATATGAATAAAAAAGTATTTATTTAAAAAAGAAAAGTTATAAATGTAAACAAAATATTGCTTACCTCAGACGTGTTAATTCGTCTACCCAACTTTTCTAGCTTTTAATGACTTGATAGATCTTAAAACAGCATGCCATGGTACTTTCTTAAATCTTACTCGCAAGGTATGTGTTGTTAAGCCTTAAGGCCCCGATGTATTTACGGCACAGTTCTTTTTCATCCTTCGCTTAGGGGTAAATGAAGTTCGAAATGCGTGACTAGGGATATACTGTTAGCGAACATCCTGACGCAGCCCACACTGATGAGAGGAGCATGTAGAATATGTAAATATGTGATGCGCGCTTTCCTATCAATAACAAAAAAAAAAAAAACTGGGAAAACGTCAAGCATTATTTTTTTTAAAAGGATAATAAAAGCATCTGACTATAGCAACAATATGTTTTAATGAGTTCTGCAATTCGCCACATCAAGTTTATTTATATAGCACTTTATACAATACATAGCTTAAAATCAAGCAGCTTTACCGTATTAAACATTAAAATTGTGTCAGTGTGCCGTTTCATCAGTACAAATTCATTTTCTACTATAAAGTAGCAATCCAGTGTGTCCATGTTTTTACTCGCAAACGTCTAACCTGAAGAAATGAAGTGGAAAAATTTTCCATGTGAAAGAAGGCGGAGCCTCCCAACACTTCTACCTATTACGAAATAGCCAGGGGTCAATGGTAGTACAAAGGTGTTTACCAGCCGTAGCAAACTTTTACGGAAAGTTCGCATTGGCAAGCTGATTCGAACTCCCTAAACGAGTTCCAAAGCATGTTCGTTTTGGCATGATTTTCTTTGAAATGACGTCACATCAGTTCGTCCTTTGATTTCGCTTGAAGCCTTTAACGCTTTTAAAATCTGATCATTTTGCGAATGTTCAACCATTTTCATATTGAGTGTAGTTTAATATCGTTTAATATACAAAGTTAACTATAATCTAAACGTAGGTTGATTTCTCCAAAAAAGTGTCAACACAGTAGGGCGGTCACAACATTAGATATGTACATTATCTTCCCAATTAGCCTTACATAGCAATATTTACTTGACCAATGGTATTAGCTTGGGTCTGTTTTTTGACAAATGGCAGACGAGAGGTGCGTTTGAGGAAACCTGTGTGAAAACAATCATCAATTTTGCAATATCATTTGGTATTTCATTTGTCAGTGCACAAATATTTAAATGTTGTACTTATGCATTTGTTTAATAATTTAATTGAGTGCATTTATTTTCATATAATTTGTAAACATTTTATTAGCCAGTAGCCCATGTGCTTGATATCAAAACCATCCGAGAAACCCATATTGGTTAACCACTATTCTTCATGTCATGAAGTGTTTCAGGCCCTGTCATGGATGCTGCAAGATGTGTGTGATAGCAGCAGCTCTAGCGGAGCTCATAGCTCTACCATGTTCTGTGTGCGAGAGTGGAATTCAATATCTCAAGGAGATGATGTCAGAGGTGCCAATACAGGGAACGAGACGGGGCGGGAAAGTCGATACGACTCGGCGAAAGTCACTGAGAACGTTTTCGCCTCTTATAATCTGTTGTGACATTCCTTGCACAAAGCTCTAAGCTCTCACTTGAAGCTGCTGACAGCACATACGCTATCACTTTACACTGTGTGCGTGTCTGTTATTGTTGTAATATGGAGCGATATTCTCTTTGAGGATCGAAACCCTGGTGGTCTGATGGATGCGACAAAGGGTCGGACAACCCTCTTCGCTGACCAGACATCTAAGCAGTGTAGAAATGTATAAGCTCAGTTGGATATTTTATTTTATTCTAGCAGTGTAGATGCTCAGATTTTGATTGATCTATTGTACTGAAAGCAGTGTAGAAGCTCAGTTGGATTTTATTTTAAGCACTGTGCTGCCCAGTTAGATTTATTTTATTTTAAAGACTTTTTGAAACGTTATTGGAAAGAGAACGGCAAGAACGCAGGAAAGTATAGAGTGGGAGGTAAGGCACCACAGCTTAATAACCAGCAGGTCACGGCTATGATGAACAAAAAAAAAAAAAAAAAAAAACCTCCTACCAAATTAATCTATAAATGATTGCCAAATATTGATTTGAGTTATTTTATAATGTGAGAGGAGAGTGGTTGCCAGGGACAACAGCCAATTATGCAATTCAGTGGTCGTTATACAAAATAATTTGAGCACATAATGCAGTGATTAACTAATCAAATATTCAAGACGTGTAATAAGTTGTGAATATACGTTTTTGAAAGTAAGTCAAGTCAAGTCACATTTATTTATATAGCGCTTTTCACAATACAGATTGTATCAAAGCAGCTTCACAGTGATAACATGAAAGTAGTACAACACAGATCAACAACATTGCTAAACACTAAATAACCCCAACTGAGCAAGCCAAAAGCAAGGCGACAGTGGCAAGGAACCAAAACTCCATCAGATTGGATGGAGAAAAAACCTTGGGAGAACCCAGGCTTAGTCGGGGGCCAGTTCTCCTCTGGCTTACATTCATATTGTTTATATATAAATATTAAATATAAATATTGTTTATGAATAAAACGGCGCCATAACATATCACAGGCGTTGAGTCGTCTCTTCACAGGCGCTGGTCCTCTCATCACAGGCGTTGGGGCATCCGAAATCCCCATGAGAGGCTGGACACAAAACTGGACCTGACGAACGCCATTTTTCGCCAAGTAAAAAAACGCCAAGTAAAAAAAAAATCAGTAACTTTGATCAATATAGGTGATATATTCGTTTCGTAAAGTGAATAAACTTCGTCTGTGGCCCATGCACCGTAAATGGCATGTTACATTTAGCTGTATTGCATATCCAGTTTCTGGAGCACTAGCATAATGCCATATTGTTGTAACGGCCTCCGTATACTTGATGGATTTCAACCAATGAATATTCATTATGCAGGCACAAAGTCGTCATCAAATTTCACACACAAAACATACAGGCAGCGAGGGCAGGTTGAATCATTCCTTTCACTTTAAACGAGGCCCGGTTGAATAGAGTAAAATATGCACTCTCGATTCATTGATAGCATCTTCAGCTTGAGGTAATTGAGTCGCTTTTTCCTCTCGGGCTGAATGAATAACGGCTTCACCCGATCCCCGGCCAGCTTTGCAAAATTCAGCCTCTGCATTGTTTTGCCCCCATAAAGGGGGATTCCTCCCTTTCAGCTGAGGAACTATGTCCTCTGTCTTAATTTTTCTTCATTTTAATCCTTCCATTCCCCCTTTTTCCTCACTAGCTGAAGCATGAAGCTCGGAGTGGGGTGGCAGGCCATCGGAGGGGTTTTAAACTACAGCTGATAAATCAGACAGCAGCTCTTCTCTCCCAGTGTCTCCCAGTTTACGCGGTTCTCCAGGGACTGGGGGGGCCATAGCCAGTTTGGGGGATTAATTTTGCTTGCTTTTTTTTTTTTTTTGTCTTTTCTGTTCAATTTGTCCATCCCCTCTCCCCCCTCCCCCCGTCCCTTTCACGCAGATTCCTTTTCTCAGGGGACGGTGTTATGTGTTGCTGTTTTTATTAGCGCGCTGCCGAGATGAAAGACCTCAGTGTTTTCGCGCAGGCCACGCTGTCGGCCCTCGCCAGAGGGAAACAAGAAAAACTTCTTTTTTGACATCATTTTCCCACATATTCCATTGGCTGAGGGGACATACTTGAGAGAAAAAGGGGAAAACTCCAGCTCTTTTGTCAGGGCTCCGTTTCTATGAAGAGGCGTTCTGCTTTTATTTTTCCGGTTTTGCCTCCTGTGCTTTTCACAGAGAGACGACAACAGCAGTGGGCTTCTTGGTTAAATTCCTCTCAGCTCTTCTCTCCTCCACATACACTATTAGCATGAGAAAGGTCTGCGGTCTGGAACGGGCATGGGGGGGCATTGATCAGTGCTGGCTTATGGGCAGGTTGTTTTATTTTTCATAAGAGTAACATTTCAGATCACTCCAGATGAGAGGAACACTTAAGGTTCTTGTTCTCAGAGGGGATATCACATGCTTTGGCTAAGAGTGCTTTAACCACAAACTCATTCATTTTGTGATTAAAAAAAATAGTACATTCTAAACAAACTGTAAAAATATAATAAGTCATAATTATCACTCCATTAAGTTTCCCTGGAAATATTCATTACTAAATATTATTAACATAGCACTATGTATTATGCATTGACTATTCGTAAATACTTAATTCTAATTGGTTAGTTGCAGAATTCTGTAGTTGTGTGTGTGAATTATTAAATATAATATATATTTATTTATTTAAAAACCATCCCTTAGTTTTTATTTCATGTGGACTTAATTTTAACTTTATTTATTTATTTTTTTACATTGTTGCAGCACCTCTCTTTCCAGTCTGTCAGTCACGCTTTGTTTATTTCCTGTCTCTATGAAGCTAAGCATAGATACTTCATTAGCGTCTGCTATACATAAGCCATTCGCCATATTGGACCGGTCCGGTGCAATGGAATCTATGGAAACCCCTCCTTCTGAAAAGCATAATGTGCTCTGATTGGTCAGCTAAACCAGTGTGTCGTGATTGTTCAATCGCTTCGAGCGTGTTACAGAAATGTCACCCCTTACTATAACCGCAAGTTTTAATATATTACTAACGCAACTAAACCAGGCCTCTTTCCTTTTTCTTTTGCTTGGACAGTACTTGAAAACAAGGAATATTGTGGTATGTTCGTTCCTGGAAGAAAACTTAAGACTACAATTGAGGAATTTCAGGGAGTTCAGAAATGTTGCTTACTGATTTAGAGAATAACTCCCTTTGTACACTGTAAAAAAAAATCCTTTCATGATTAGTAATCACAACGTTTTTTTCTTTTGTCAAATCAACTTAAATAATTTATTTAGTTCAGATAACATATAATTTTGAGTTTCTGATGATTAAATCATTCGCTTTCATTGTATTAACTCACGTTGTCCATTTCAATGAACTTAACATTTTAAGGCAACTAGGTTACTTACTTTTTTAAGTTAAACCAACAATATTTTTTTATAGTGTAATTGACTTTGTACCTTGTAATTTTGCACACTTTTTTCAAACGCAGTAACATTACACACCAAAGAAAGTTAAGTAAACAAGTAATAGGACAAAGGTCAAGCAGATGATTTGCATATGAGGTCAAGAATTTGATCTCAGACTCTCTATGTTTCACTCTTCCTCTGCAGGTGGGACTGTTGGACCTGGAGTTAAACCGCCTAACAAAAGCTCTGTTCCTGGCTCAGGTGGTTCTCTCTGTTGTTATGGTCGCTCTGCAGGGATTTCTTGGACCTTGGTTCCGAAACCTGTTCCGTTTTGTTGTTCTGTTTTCATACATCATCCCCATCAGGTACGCTTATAATAATATCACCCAGATTTTATTAATGTGACGTATTACAGCCAAATCATCAAAGTTTCTGTTGTGTGAAATGAGAAGTACAAACTTATTTTAGTACGTCATTTATATGTGTGTGTGTGTGTAGTCTAAGAGTAAACTTGGACATGGGGAAGTCCGCATACGGCTGGATGATTATGAAGGATGAGAATATTCCAGGTACTGTGGTTCGGACAAGCACCATCCCAGAAGAGCTGGGACGCCTGGTCTACCTGCTAACAGACAAAACGGGTACTTTTAAGATGGCTTTTTTCCAATTATAATGGCACACATCTAACTTTTAAGAAAAATAGTTTGTGATTGTCAACACCTTATGTACCAGAAATATTTCCAGAAATCTAAAATTAAGCAACCCCTCATTAATTTTATTTTATTTTGTGTTTTATTTTATTTATTCTTTCTCTCTGTTGCTCGTTTTATTTCCTTTTGTTGGAACTACTCTCAGCCCATCCAAAAGCTTTATAATAACTATTGATTTCTTTCCTCCTGATCTTAATCTTTGTGTGCTGTTTTTCCAGGCACTCTGACCCAGAACGAGATGGTCTTCAGACGCCTCCATCTCGGTACCGTGTCATACGGAACGGACACCATGGATGAGATCCAGAGTCACATCATCCAGTCCTACGCTCAGGTGTGATTGACATCTGTCACCTTATACATCACTGTTAAGACATTCTCGGTCATTTGTAGTGAAAACTGAAGAGTTTCACATCCTTCACAAACGGCTGTCGTCTTTGTGTGTGTGTGTGCTTACAGTACGTTTTGTGCCAACAGCTCGGTGACACAATGTTAAACCCACAGTGGCAATTGATTTTCATGCTTCACGGTCCTTCATTACTGTGATGATGGAGTGTGAGGCAGGTTTGAAATGTACCCATGATATGAGCGATCATAGCCTTATTATATCCCCCCTTAGGACATGTCAGAGTCCGTGTCCAACAACTTGTGTGAAATTGAGTTTGACAGGAATCAATAAACATAATGTAATTTACTGCTTAACATGCTTTGGTGTGCACAAGGCAGTTATAGCTCCGATTCTCTCTGGAGTGTTATGAGTATAAAGAAATTACTATTAAAAACAGCTGCTGCTTTGTAGAGGGCAAACCCCATTGTTATATGTGAGATCTTGTCTGTCCTACTGGGATTTTGAACTCGAATTGTGTTTTGAAATGGAAAAAATATGATATTTCCTCTATGTAAAAGAAGACATGTTCACAAGCTTTTTTTATAATAGCGCTGTCACTTAAAATCTTAGCTTACTTATAATTTTTACTTTACTACAGTAAAAAAAAAAAAAAAAATACATACAGTATCTTTAAAGGGATACTCAACCGTTTTTTCATATTAAACTGTTATTCCCGTAAATGAGGAGTTGATACATGCCTCTCTTGTCTCAGGGCGTGCACTCAATCACTCTGGCGCTTGAGACACTTTGATAGCACTTAACTATCCCAGTTCATTCAATATGGGCCAAGCAGAGAAGCGACCAAACACCTCTATGTTTTCCCTATTTAAATACAGTTACACGAGTAGTGCAACTCAACCAAGAATGGTGACGCAAAATAAAATCTTGCACTTTGCTAAACGTGTAAAGTGTATAACTATATGGCGGAATACCACAGCAAGTGCTTGGGAGCACTTTGAGTCGGTGCATATATATCTATGGACTCGGCGCAGTAATATCATCACTCTGGAGAGGGAGAGGATTTTTCACGAATGATGATGTTACTACGCCGAGTCGAAGTGCTCCCAAGCACTTGCTGTGGTATTCCGCCATACATTATAGTTATCCATTTTACACGTTTTATTTTGTGTCACCAATCTTGGTCGAGTTACTCTACTCGTGTGACTGTATTTAAATGGGGAAAACGTGGAGGTGTTTGGTCGCTTCTCTACTTGACCCCTATTGAATGAACTGGGATAGTTAAGTGCTATCAAAGCGACCAAAGTATCTCGCGATTTAGTGCATGCACTGAGACGAGAGAGGTATGTATCAACTAGTCTTAGTTAAGAGAATAACATAGTTTAATATGAAAAAATGGTGGAGGATCCCTTTAAAGCTGAAAAAGTTTTAGGAAATATGCCAAGTTCAAATATTGTTTTCTCGAAAAACAATGTTACAGCCAGTTATTCTACTTTGAATTGACCCTTCGCTAAGCCCCGCCCTCCCTAGTTACTGTTGCTACGCCTGTCACGTCTATTTCAATGTGTATGCACTGGTGTCAGACATTCCCAAGGAGATAATTACTCATTTTTGGTGAACATGTGAAATATCTGAGAGAGCCAGACTAAAGGGACTACAGTATGCATTCGAAGGATATATTCACGACACAATATGCAAACGAGTATAGAATAATTTCATAAAAAATTAAGCTAAAGCCTATCGTCCCAGCACAAGCAGCCACCGCCTCATACGCTGACCGTTCAACTGAAACACAAATTGAGAAAAGGCTGTGTTTGTGCACAGCAGGGTAAGTGAATGTGAAAATAATCTAATATTTATAAATCAAACTGCCTATCCATAAATCGTGTGGAATAACACTAACCCAATCCGATCGCGACTCTCTCGGTGTTAAAGTTACTCAGTCAGGAGTTGGCCGTCGATTAACAAAATGCTGAAATATATTTTAAAGCATGTCAGTGAGCCTCCATCTTGTCTTTAATCGTTTTATTTTATGTTAAAATATATGTATTATGAACAAAGAACTGTCATTATTTCCAAGGAAGGTGTTTTTGTTAATCCTGTCTTCATTTAGTTGTGAATGGGGTCTCCCACTGCTTGATCCACGGCCATTATTTCTTCCCTTGCCTTAAGATTTTCGGGAAGGAAAAAAAATCACTCCCCCATCCAAACTTTGAGGATACCGGGTAGATTTGCACAATCCATACACACAACGCTTTGGCATGTTTCCCTCGCTCGAATGCTTGCCAGACCTCCCGTGCCTAGTTACGGTTGCTAAACCATGATTAGCCAGTGGAGGTTTTTGGGCGTGGCATAGCGGTCAATTGTGCGTTCCAGATCGGAATGTGTCTATTTGTTTTTGGTTTGTGATGTGTGATCTCCAATATTTAGAATTTCGACTGCGGTACCCATTTCAGCTGCTAGTTGTCAATAAGTTGGTCATTTTTGTGGCACCAAATGGAAATTTAGTTAAAGGGACTATGTGTAGAATTCAGAAACCCTTGTTTTTGGTGACACAGGTGGCCATTAAGTGAACTGCAGCCAGCAATTTACTGCTCGTGCTCACACTGGTGCACCCGTAACGTACAAGAGAACAATAAGAATTGTCCAGTTTAATTTCATGGTGACTGTAATAGAAAGGAAGAAAAATAAAATTTGGAGAACCTTCAGTTCACTATCTTTTTGTGACTATTTAATAGCACTTCGGCTTAAAAATCGTAGCTTTTCCATAAAATTGCACTTTAAAGGTCAATTATGTCATTTTTGTGGTACTAAACGGAAATTTAGTTAATACAAAAGTAAGAAAATGACCATTCGATGAGAAGCAGGACCTTTGAACAGTGTAGATTAATATATATATATATATACATTTTTGGATAAACTGTATAACCGACGGATTTTTTGCACAGTGATAGTTTTGTCACCGTATCACACTGTTTTGCTTAAATAATACATTTTGAGATAAAATTAAAAGATACATTTAAAGACAATAATTCTGACCAATTCCAATAAGATGATAATAATTTAAATGTTATGGCTGATAACCAATAAATGGCCAATTGCTACACGTGAATTTAGGCATAAAGACATTATATTGTACACTATAAAAATGTATATTTATTTTGAGATATGCTAAATATCACAATATTTTTAAATTATTGTTTTTTTTTTTAATTTTGAAGATTAACTTTAAGTGAGCATTAGAGGACAGCACAGGTCTTCTAAATGTAAAAATAGGGGTAAGTTCTCAAATCAATATTTCTTTCCCAATAAGACTGGCTGATTGTACATTATCCCATCACACCATTACTGCATATTTATATACATATT
This sequence comes from Pimephales promelas, assembly GCF_988280905.1. Lineage (NCBI taxonomy): Eukaryota > Metazoa > Chordata > Actinopteri > Cypriniformes > Leuciscidae > Pimephales > Pimephales promelas. Next base: position 9,182,037 of record NC_142786.1, on the reverse strand, counting down.
CTGATATGTCTCAAAAACAGGAACTTAGCATACATTTTTGAGAATGAGCCAGCAGTGGGGTGTCTATGTATCTGCATCTACAATTTGGAGGCAGTGTGCAGGTTGTCATCTCTTCCCCTCAGTAGAGCTCTGAGGAAAGAGGAGTTCATCAAGAGAAATCTCCTGCTCCAGTGGAGCACAGCAACCCCTGTCAAACACACACACACACAAAGTCTCACAGCGGCGCTTATGTAAATTGATAAGTTTTAGAGACAGTGTGAGATTCCGACATTGTGTGGGGAGACACTGATGAAATCTTCACGCTTTTTTGCCCAGTGTGTCCTGAGTGAGAGCGAGCACAGGAAGGTGAATTATTAGCATTCACTTCCTGACCCAGTCCATCTGTTCTTACACATAAGGCTATCAGATTTTGGCATAATTTAACTGATTTTTGAATGAAACCTTTTTCCTAACAAATATTTATTGTTTGGGAAGTATGTTTTATATATGTATGTATGTATATTTGTGGTCTTTTTAGGAAAGAAATTAATACTTTTATTCTGCAAGTATGCATTAAATGTATAAAAATCCACAGAATAAAACATTTTAAAAGATAAATGCGAGTTTACATCTCCCAATTCTGACTTTATAATAAGAAATGTTTCTTGAGCACCAAATAATCATATTTCTGAAGGATCATGTGACACCGAAGACTGAAGTAATGGCTGCTGAAAATTCTGCTTTGCCATCACAGAAGCAAATTAAATTTTACAATATATATTTAAATTGTAATAATATTTCAAAATGTTACTGTATTTTTGATCAAATAAATGCAGCCTCGTTGAGCATGTGATGCTACTTCTAAAGCTGGAGCTCACTCTTGATTTTTCTTTTTTGTGTCTCTCCAGGTGAGCTCGGTGCAGTCTAATGGCAGTAGTGCGAGTTCAACACCCTCACGTAAACCACAGCCGCCCGCACCGAAGGTTCGCAAGAGCGTGAGTAGCCGGATCCATGAGGCTGTGAAAGCTATCGCCCTCTGCCACAATGTCACACCGGTATACGAATCCAGTGTGAACGGTGGCAGCACGGAACCGGAGAGTACAGAGGCCGACCAGGACTTTAGCGATGACAACCGCACTTACCAGGCCTCCAGTCCTGATGAAGTAAGAACCAAGGGACATCCTGAAAGAATTTCATTTCTATTGCGCTTGAATGGTTTAAAAGCATTTGCATGAATATGCACAACCTTCGCTGCGTCATAGAATGTCTCTGAATAGGTTTACGCCCACTTTTGGGGGAAACAAACTAGACTCCCCATAGACTTCAATACAAAATAACGGCAAAAACCAACGTCCGTACACAGCCGACAGGCGTAAATAACTTAAGAAATCACTTATATACACCATGTCAAGTAATTATATGTCCACCCTGCCTGCCATAGAGCGTGAAAGATACATTTTTTATGCCCGTTACTCAACTAGCCAGGGCTACCTGCCATCATCATCATAAATGCATAAGATATACATTAAGGTTTTTTACTTTAAAAAACGAAATAAAATCATTCACTGGCTTAACTGGTGACTCGGCGAGATGTCCGGGTAAGACACCTCTAGCCACTGGGCGGGGTTGTTACCCCAATTTGACGCTGGGAGAATACGCTGTTTGTGTGTGTATCTTTCACGCTCTATGGCAGGCAGCTTGGACATATAATTACTTGACATGTTTTAAATAAATGATTTCAAGTTATTTACGCCTGTCGGCTGTGTACGGACGTTGGTTTTTGCTGTTATTTTGTATTGAAGTCTATGGAGAGCAGTTTGTTTTCCCCCAAAAGGGGGCGGGGACAAAATTGACAGTTAAGTTCCCGGATGTGCCGAATGTGTGATCATATAATGTACCGCTAGCCAAAGGATGGCAGAAAATATAGATACTGCGATAATTGAGATAAATATTTTAACTAGGGCTGTCAGTTTAACGCGTTATAAACAGCGTTAACGCAAACCCATTTTAACGGCGTTAATTTTTTTATCGCGCGATTAACAGTCTTTTTGTCCTAGCAAACTTTGTCGTTTTTTCACATGCTTTTGCAACAGAACGCGGCATGCGTCCTCATCCATTTCGGCGTATCACGCTCGTCATCCACTCCGGCATCATCCAGCCGGCTCGCAAGCCCAAACGTGTGTTTGCGGCGTGCCTGTTGTTTTGTTTCCGTTCTAGCTAGATCCGCTTGCGCTTTGGTCGAAGAAGCAACAAAACGTCCTCGCGCAGAGCAAGCAAGAGGACGTTTTGTGCCGCACACACTGGTTTCGGCTTGCGAGCCAGCCAAATAGTAACGTTACGTTTTGAGTGGATGACGAGCGCGAGACGCCGAAATGGATGCCCTTAGACGATTCTGAATGGAAAGTTTACTTTTAAAAAGTTGCCAAATTGTCCCATTGACAAGACCAAGTGATCTGTGTGTTTTGTCATTGTGAACTGAGCGATCATCATCGCAGCACGTCCAGTCTGAAACACCACTTGATGATGGCCAAGCAAACACACACACACACACAGATGATGCGAATTCTCCACCCCCTCGTCAATATCAGGACCTCGTCAGTATTTCTTTCACCCTTTTATTGATAGACAGTGTTACATTGTGTGAGATTATTTATATATGTTAGTGTGAAATTGAACACTATTCCAATGTTATTTTCAATAATAATAATAAAAAAAAACATTTGCACGAAACAAGCCGATCCACTTTTCCATGTTGACAAGCATTAAAATGAGAAAAAAATATTGTAACAAAAAGAAATCAAAAGACATTTAGAATAGATAAAAATGTGCGATTAATCGCAAATTAACTATGACATCAATGCGATTAATCGTGATTAAATATTTTAATCGTTTAACAGCACTAATTTTAACGCATTAAACAGGACAAAAATCAAACCCATCCGTTAACGTGTTAACAGCACTAGTTTTATCAAGGACAATCTTTGCTTTTTTGATTAGTATATTTTTGTTTTTAGTAGGGCTGTCAAACGATTAATCGCGATTAATCGCATCCAAAATAAAAGTTTGTGTTTACATGATTATATGTGGGTGCACTGTGTATAATTATTTTATATACATAAATACACACACATGCTTTTATATATTTAAGAAATATTTTTATGTATGTACTGTATATAGATTTATATATAATTTATATTATATATAAATATTTTACATTTAAATAATTTTTTTTCTTAAATATACATGCATGTGTGTGTGTGTGTGTGTGTGTGTGTGTATATATATATATATATATATATATATATATATATACAAAATAATTATACACAGTCCACCCACATATATCATGTAAAGTTGTGTTTATCTGTGCTCTATAAATAAATTGAAATTGAAATGTAAACACAAACTTTTATTTTGGATACGATTAATTGTGATTAATCGTTTGACAGCCCTATTTTTAGTGTTTTAACTCTCATAGTAATTTTTTCGTAATTTTCACCTCGAGCGCTTCCAAAAAAAAATATATATTATTTTTTTATTTAGAAAACAGACAGATTGCATTGACACTGGTCTTCTCATTCCTCTAACGGTGTAATCCTATATATCGCTGCTTTACTATTTATGACTCCCCCACTTTAGCCTTGAATTTACTGCCTTATTGGATGGTAATATAGACTCTGTGTTAGTAGAGAAATCTGAGAAGGCTCAATAAATATCAGAAGCAGAGGGGGCATGGGTAGGTCACACACCAGGAAGGACTCGGTCATCATTTGTGTTGAGAGATCGTAGATATTTATAGATCCGTTGTAGAGCAACAATATTTTGAATGAGTTGTTGGTAAGAAAAGCGCTAAATAAATGGCAGAAAAGGCATTGAGGCCAAACATATGTCACAATGGCAGCGGTCCTCAAATAGATGGAGGGATACGTCAGGCTCATTATAGTTAAACATATTTTTTAACAGAGAGGAATGAAGAACTGTTAAAGGCTCGACTTAAAGGAATAATTCATCCCACAATTACATTTCTGTCACAATCATTCATTTTTCTAAGGTGAAGTTTAGCAGGATACAACGAAAGTGAATGGTGACCAGCGCCCATCCCTAAAACTTACAGAAAACACCATATAAGTATTGGAACAGTAGTCTATTTGAAATAAAGGTATACAAAAGTGTAACCCGTTGAGATTTTAGCCTATGATTTTTTTATTAGCTTTTTTTGTTATTTTAGGAGCTTCACTGCTTGTGGAGCATTTATTTCATTTTTTTGTGTGTCTGTAATAAAGAGAACCATATCCGTCTTGAACATGGTGGGGTCAGTAAAGGATGACAACATGTTTGTGTTTAGGTGAATAACCCTTTTAGATAATTCTGTACGATGTTTGCTGTTCACTTGCAGGATCTAATGAAGATGAACTAATGAAGGGCAGTCGTTTTCGTAGCATTGATTGTTTTAAAGACAATGCTGCAGTCATTACATAAATTGAGAATATTCCGGTGCTCTTTCATTTTTCCTTTATACAACCCAAGCATCTTTTTCTTCAGGACCTTCTGTAGAGGTAGATATCTTTTGAGAGTGATAAAAGGAAAAAGAAATCTGTCCATCTCCCTCTTTAGTGGAATTGCCTGTCCTCTCTTCTCCCTTGATGTGTCTACTTATTTATTTTCTTTAATGCCCAGGTCTTATCTTTCCAACGTCTTCACTCCGGGATTGATCAATATTTAATTTTCTCTGAGAGACTAGCGGTTAACACTAGTCTTTCTCTACGTGTCACTCTCATCGGCGCCTGTGTCTATGTGCGCTCGCTCAAAGACCTCCAGCCTTTTCAGCCTTTAATATGACAGACGCATAGCGATAATATTCCTAAAGAGAAGCCGAGTTCACGGATTGAATAACGCAGATGCCTTTCCGCACACTTACTTTAAGTCATTTGTGACCTTTGACCCCACAGTGTCAAGGGTCAGAGGTTTATCATGACCTTTAATGATCGAACATTCTCATGAGCAAGACCGTTTGTTATGTCCGATAATGAAGTTTTACTTATGAGGGGTAATGGAAGTTCACTGATGGTTTTATTAGTGGTTTTAGCTTATTCAGATGAGATGACAGTGTTCAGTGGCTGTTGACCTTTGGTTCTTCTTGGAAAAATATAGTATTGACCTCTAACCTTTAGCCTATTAAATAGAAGTTGTCACAAAAAGATGGGCCGCTCGTACAAGAGAGTTATGGTATGTTCAATTCTTTTTTTTTTTTACAATGATTTTTTTTGGGTTAGAATGAGGTTAAAGTAAATACGGTCTTGGTTTAGTTTTGATTACTAGAATGACCCAGAAATTCTGCAATGCAATGACATGTAAAACAATTCTGATTTTCAGGCCTAAATAATTTATTAATTAGCGACATAATTAAAAACAATAAAACTAAAATACTGAGCAAGTTGTCTCTAGAATTTCAAACAACTGAAAGTCACGTAAAAGTCATTGTAAAAGTATGAAATATACATTGTTCATAGCGATAAGCAAAAGATAGATTTCAGATAAACGTCTCTCAGCATATTCCTAGATAAAGCTGCTCTGTCCGATAAAGCCATCTCCACTATGCCTTCTTTATGACGTCGTATCATATTTCCTGTCACATCTGGTCTCTTTATTAAATAACAGCCACGTCTTCATGTGGTCGTAGGTCACATGGTGCGGTTCCAATCCTCTCCGCTTCTTGAAGGCGCAGTGATCTTGGTTTATGATTACAGCTTTTCTTCCTGTACTGCTGAAATGATTGATAGAGTGTATTAAAGGCTCTCCCCTGTGTCGTAAAACAGTTCTCTGCTCGTCTCCTGAAGGCATTTCCCCACCACCTGAGTTACTCTTGTGTGTGTGTGCTGCTCTTGAGGGCATCATTTAGCACTGTCAGGTTGATAGAAGACTGGCTAATTAGTCATATCACATCGAAATGTCATAAACAAGAGTTCTAGCTGTGTTCAAATGTGTGTAAGATATAATCACAGGCCTGCAAAGGCATAATTTGCAGTGATCGTTAGGATCTTTCAGCCTTGAGATAAACAGTAGGGTCGAGAAGTCAGATGGAGGACAAAAATATATATTTTTTTTAATTTATTACTTTAACTTCTAATTTACTTTTCATCATGACTTGATTCAAAAGTTGAATTATCAACAGAACGTCTCAGTATTTGGTTTGTCCCTCTTTTGCTTTAAGCACTACAGCTGCATGAGCTCCACAAGTTTGTGTAAAGCCTGATGATCATATGATTTGTGAATGATCCGAACGGAGTCGTTTGCTCCAATGGAAGCAAGAAAATCAAGAATTCCCGTGATCAATGTTACAAAAGTCATTTTCAGAAATTGAATTAGTGACCTTGTGCAGATCATGACACTTTTTTTCCCGAATCCTAAAATAACGTTTCCAAGTATTCACCTTTTTTTATTAAGTGAAAGTGGGTGCAGCCATTTGTAAATTGTAAATTGAGTGTCTGGCTTCCGATCTCATCCGCTGCTATCATTAGCTGTACAAAAAAAAAAAAAAGCTTGTTATTGCAAACTGGTATTTCTAGTGGCTTAATCATAAACAAACTGGTTTGTTGTAGCTCAAACAGTTTTACCATTTATTGCACTTTGTTATTGTTCTTATTATTTTCCCTAATGAACCGAAAGTCTCATTCACAGAAAATAGCTTACTTCCACGTTGAAAAATAAGGTGGATAAATGTAAATGTCTTTTTGACATTTGACATTTTTGACAGTCTTTTTTTTTTTTATAAACATGTATTTATTGAATTTTTACAATTAACAAGGATATACATTTTACATTTAAAAAATAAATTTAACAATCAAACTATAAAAGAAAAGAATCCACCCCCCCCCCCCCCCCAAAAAAAAAAAACAAAACAAAAAAACAAACAAACAAACAAAACAACGCACTGGATAACGATATTATATAATCATACATAGCTTAGGAAATACAAAGTGCCCCAATTTTGCTATTTTTAAGGTGTTTTTCGGATGTCTCCTATAATAAGGTTCACTTGCATCCACAGTCAAAAAACACTTTGTCTCAAAATATACATTTGTATGACTATGAATCTCAGTTAGAATCTCTAATAGAGTGCCGAAGTTACGACGTCACTCTGTATGCCAAAACGCGGAAGTGAGTTAGCATTTTAACACTACCGGTTCCCTCGCTCTAAAGTCTATGGGATTTTTTTTTTTATGAGTTTTTGGCTAAATCGCCTGAAATAAGGTCTGTGTTGAACAAAGCCTCTAAATATTTTCACGTTTTGATCTATGACAAACTGTTAAAACCTGCTTGTGTTTTTTTAAACTTTATTGTGTCTGCTTGTGTTTTTAAAAAACTTTATATAGGCTTCAAAATGTATAAATTTTGGATTAACTTGTAAAGATTATCTTGATAGACAAAACGTGTAAGGGTAACAACTCTTTGTTAAACACAGATTTTATTTGATTTTTTTTTCGATTTTCCAAAAGTCTATGGGCAAAATGCATAGCTTTTCAATCGAGGGAACCCACGCGCCGCTAGCATCCGAGTTGTCCTACAAAGTGGCGTCATCACTTTGGCACTCTATTTCTCAAAGAGTTTAAAATGATTAAAAAAAGGAATCTTTAAACCCCTCCTTTCCAAGAGCCTTCTCTGCTCTGATTGGTCAGATATCTTAGTCTGTTGGGATTTGATCTACCACTTATAGAGCGTATCGGAAGCGAAAGTCCATTACCAAATTTGAATTTATGATTGAAAGCTTGCATGCAACTGGTCACAAAACCACACACACAAACAAAAGTTCTTTCACCTGTTGTGTAGGTGGCTCTGGTGCGCTGGACTGAGAGTATGGGTTTGACTCTGGTGAACAGAGACCTGATGTCCCTCCAGCTGAAGACCCCAGCCGGACAGATCTTGACCTATTACATCCTCCAGATCTTCCCATTCACCTCAGAGAGCAAGCGCATGGGCATCATTGTCAGGGTACGTCTAGCACTACAGCACTATGTGTGCGAGCTTGTTCGCACAGTATGTGTTCAAAATGACATTTTTCTCAATTCAAACATTGTAAAAAAAAAAAAAAATCTGGTGAAAATGTGTGTGTTTGAAAATGCTCCCTTTCTAGTGTGACTTTGTGTCCTTTAGTCTTTGCTGAGTAAGCAATTATGCTCTTCAGAACTCTGTACTTGAGTTTTTCTGTGAGTGTGTTCTGTTTGCCTTTTATTTGTCTGTTACATTTCATGCATAAAAGTATTTATGACTAGCTTTTGATGTATTTGTGTTGGAGCAAATCACCTCTTTGACTTTTTCACTGAACTTTAAGAGTGTTATCATGTTGGTTGTGTGCTCTACAGTTTAATATGTTTTTAAGTGTTCTCTTTTGAATTGATTATGTTTCAGGAAGAGGCTACTGGCGACATCACGTTTTACATGAAAGGGGCAGATGTTGCTATGGCGAGCATTGTACAGTACAATGATTGGCTGGAGGAGGAGGTAAGAATACATGAACCATTGTTGATGGAGAAAATCGCCATTCTGCTTTTTCATGCAGGCTGGTGAGCTTATGAATAAACCTAATTGTCTGTTTCTGTGACCCTTCTTGTTTTTGTTTGTTTATTTGCATTTTTAATTGTTTTTGTATCCGATTCATAATCTATATTTACACACACACAATCAAATGCAATCAAAAAAAAATGCAGTACCTTTATATTTGTTCCTCAAATGTAATTTATCTACACACGCACAAAAAAGAAACATGTCCCTTGATCTTACAAATTTGGATGTAGGGGTAACTAGTACAGTAGTTGTCTAATTTTTTTTTTTTTGCTAAATTTAAACAATAAAACAGTTAGGACACAATTACGAAACTATAAAAATGTTAACAGGAATTTTTACATATTGTATGCAAGTTATGTATACACTCATGGGTGTAATTTCAGTAACAGTAGGGGGGGACAATAAACAAAAAATTCTAAAGAGCAATTTTTGAAGGGGACACTAATAATACAGCCAATTTTGTACTTTCAGCTTACACAAAGGGATAGTTGTTTAAATATGAGTTAGGTTCATAGGTTCACCACGTGGTCATATTATAATTATTAAATGGTCTTGTGTCCTCATAGTATTTGAGGTTTCGTCTGGGACAGACGAGCCCACTGATCTGCCTCTTAAAGGGATAGTTCACTTTGAACTTTTGATATGTTTTAGCTTACCTCAAGGGCATCCAAGATGTAGGTGTCTTTGTTTCCACAGTATTTTCAATTTTGACATTTTTCGGTCAAACCGTTGTTGTCTGTCAGTCATATAATGGAGGTTTAGGGGGTCAACGTCAAAGCGCATGCACAGAAAAGTCCAAATTAAACATGATTTAATGACTCGTAAATGTAAGTACACATTGATGGCCTAAGACACGAAACGAGCGGTTTGTGTGAGAAAACGAACAGTATTTATAGCGTTTTTACCTCGTGTAACCACAGCCATGTCCAACTGATCTGAATCAGTTGTCCAATGTCCAACTGAACCGAACTGAACCATGTCCAACGTTCCGCCGGTAGTGATCGCTTGCGCGTACACATAGATTTCGGAAGTTTTACCTTTCATTGTGAAGATCTAAACATATGGTTATATATACCCGAAATTACAATGGAAGACGATTTCGATTTATCTACATATGTTTAGTAAAAGGTAAAACTTCCAAAATCTCTGTGTAAACAATGAGTGACGTACACGCGCAAGCGATCACTTCCTGTCTGAACGTTGGACACGGTTCAGTTGGACATGGCTGTGGTTCCACGAGGTATAAACGATATAAATACTGTTAGTTTTCTCACACAAACCGCTCGTTTCATGTCTTAGGCCATCAATGTGAACTTACATTTACGAGTCATTAAATCATGTTTAATTTGGACTTCTTTGTGTATGCGCTTTGACGTGGACCCCCTAAACCTCCATTATATGACTGGCAGACAACAACGGTTTGACCGAAAAATATCAAAATTGAAAATACTGTGGAAACAAAGACACCTACATCTTGGATGCCCTTGAGGTAAGCTAAAACATATCAAAAATTAATTTCAAAGTGGACTATCCCTTTAACATCATATAGAGCAAATCGCAACCCTCAACCTCTCTATCCACAGGAAGCATTAAATTGATCAAAAGTCACAGTAAAGATTGGGAAATAAATGTATCATGGTTTTCTCAAAAATATTAAGCAGCACATCTTTTTTTCAAAATTATAGTACATGTTTCTTAAGCACCAAATCAGCATATTAGAATGATTTCTGATCCTGTTTTACTGTATTTTTGATCAAATAAATGCAGATTTGGTGAGCATAGGAGACTTAAAAAAAAATTTAGAAAGAAAAAATCTGAACGGTACTGTATATACATGCATACATGCATATGCTAATTTATGAATTTATAGTTTTAACTATTATATATATAGTATATGACAACTTATGTTTACTAGCCCTGCTTCCCCCTACAGTATATCTGTAATTCCAACACACTTCCTCAGCAACCCGATGTGACGGCAGTGTTTTTGGTGTTGAATCCCTTGAATGAATGACTTTATGAACAGATCCCTGTTGAATTAAGAATCAACACGTATAATAAGGTACCGCCAAGCATAACAAGCAGCTCGGCCTGTCCTATCCTTTGTGATCAAGGACAATCAGCTCAGTCCATCATCACACATGCATTTCTCGCTTTGATGATTACAATTTGTATTGGCAATATTCAGTCGATGAGGGGCGGAGATGAGGCTTATTAATTAATGAATGACCTCAATAAAGGCGTATGACTGGGAGCATCATGTCATAATCCTCATCGGCCTGTTCACGATGCGCTGTGTGTCTGTGTTAGACGCCGTTATGAGGACGGGTCAATAAGTAATCACTGCATCACTTTCGCCTGTTGCATTTTCATATCAAAAATAAACCGATGTCCCACATCTTTTACAGTCTGCTCAAAGATTCCCATAGGCACTGTTGTATTTTTCACAATTGATCCATCTTGTGCGTGTGTTTGCATTTATCTATTTGTGTGACAGTGTTTTGATGTTTCCTGTAAATACAATTGTGTTAAAAGCATTGTTTATATCTTTGTTCCAATGCTTTCTGTATACCATTTGAGTTGATTGTCTTACACTCCATGGCTGTAGCAGATGTAACTGTAGTTGTGTGTTGCATTGTGTTGTCTCAGTGTGGGAACATGGCCAGAGAGGGCCTCCGGACGCTGGTGGTGGCTAAGAAATCACTGACTGAAGAGCAATACCAGGACTTTGAGGTATGATAGACCAGCTTTGCTTCTGCCCTCAGTTAGTAAAGTAAATGAATATGAAGAGACAGTAGATAAGTAGATGCAAATTGTTTCATGTAATATGCAGTAAATGCAGTAAGAGATCATTTTAAATGATCTAGGCATATTTCCCTACATGTTTTAAACAAACAAACCATTTTTATTAATTTAGAACCAATATAGTGTTCATATACTCTCATTCAGAGTTTATTCTGAAAAGTGGATTAGTTGCTTAAGAATAATTTCTAATTATGAAAACAGTTGAAAATCCATTGAAAACAGTTATGTATGATGTTTTGATGTTTTAAAGGTATTCTTTGAGGATAATGTTTAAAAGAACATAATTTATTTGAAATAGAATTTTTTTTTTACATTATAAATGTATTCACTATCACTTTTGATAAATTATGCATCCATACTTTTTTATTTATTTATTTATTTTAATTTTTTCAGTTAATTAGAAACTCCAAACTTCCGAATAGTAATATTCAGCAATTTTTACAGGACATTTTAAAAAAAATCTTTTAATATATGAATAATGTCATTTGTGTTGCTGTTGCAAACAAATAATTGAATCAGATTTTGGAATTGATTCATTGGTCAGTTTGAACTGACTCAAATCAAATTGACCAGTTCTAATTCTACTGAAGCAAGGCAAATTTAAAATTCATATAACTTAACACAGATTTTATCCATCTCTATGATCTACCCAGAGTCGTTATAATCAGGCAAAGTTGAGTATCCATGATCGCGCCCTGAAGGTGGCGGCAGTGGTGGAGAGTCTGGAGAGAGAGATGGAGCTTCTGTGTCTCACTGGAGTGGAAGATCAGCTGCAGGCTGATGTCCGGCCCACACTGGAGCTCCTGCGCAATGCTGGGATCAAGGTACACTTACGTCATGAGGCCAAAAAGTATTTGAACACCCAAACACTAGGCCCATATACATATTGAGAACTTAACCCTATAAAGCCTACTGTATATGTACTGTACATACTGTCTTTTTGATGTGAAATCAATGATTTTGATTATTCAATCAATTAATTTTTTTTGTGTGAACAAAACTTGACGCGCGAATGAGGCGTCGCAGGAATTTTTTACGTGTGTCACGCGTCTTTGCATTGACTTAACATTGAAATCATTATTATCACCAATACTTAAACATCTCATTGATTTACGTTACATGCTATCTTACTTTTTGGCCATATACTACGGAAGCGTATTGCATTCACGTATGTTTTTCTGAATTAATGAGTTAATTATCTCAGAATTACGAGATATTTTTTCATGGGAAAAAGTTACTGCTCTGTTTTTCTGAATTAACAGGTTAATTATCTCAGAATTACGAGATAATTTTTCATGGGAAAAAGTTTTTGCTCTGTTTTTCTGAATTAACGAGTTAATTATCTCAGAATTACGAGATAATTTTTCATGGGAAAAAGTTTTTGCTCTGTTTTTCTAAATTAACGAGTTAATTATCTCAGAATTACGAGATGATTTTTCATGGGAAAAAGTTTTTGCTCTGTTTGTCTGAATTAACGAGTTAATTATCTCAGAATTACGAGATAATTTTTCATGGGAAAAAGTTTTTGCTCTGTTTTTCTGAATTAACGAGTTAATTATCTCAGAATAACAAGATAATTTTTCATGGAAAAAAGTTTTTGCTCTGTTTTTCTGAATTAACGAGTTAATTATCTCAGAATTACGAGATAATTTTTCATGGGAAAAAGTTTTTGCTCTGTTTTTCTGAATTAACGAGTTAATTATCTCAGAATAACAAGATAATTTTTCATGGAAAAAAGTTTTTGCTCTGTTTGTCTGAATTAACGAGTTAATTATCTCAGAATTACGAGATAATTTTTCATGGGAAAAAGTTTTTGCTCTGTTTTTCTGAATTAACGAGTTAATTATCTCAGAATAACAAGATAATTTTTCATGGAAAAAAGTTTTTGCTCTGTTTTTCTGAATTAATGACTTGATTATCTCAAAAACTCATTAATTCAGAATAACAGAGTGAAAACTTTTTCATGACAAATTTTCTTGCAATTCTGAGATAGTTAACTTGTTAATTCAGAAAAAAACGAGCAAAAACTTTTTTTCCTTGAAAAATGATCTCGTAATTCTCATTAATTCTGAAAAACAGAGTAGATTTTTTTTCTTCAAGTGAATGCAATACGCTTACGTAATATACATATGGGAAACTGCTCTAAATTTTTATTTTTTTATTTTTTGCTCAAATTGGGCCTCTTTGAGGTGTTTTTCTTTTTCATCCTTTAATATGAGCTCTATATTTTCCCATATAATACCATAAAAGCCTGATTTATTAAATGTAATGCTCTATAATCAACAACACATATTCAGACTTTTTAATTATGATTTTATTTTTAATATTTTTGTCTAAATGATCAATAAAATTTTCCATTTAATTTTTTTTCTATGATTTCATATTTCAGGCTCATTCTATTCTACATCACTGACCGATCAAATAAGGCTTTGGCGAGACAAAAATTTGCTTTGGCAGCCGCCAAAAAAAAATTCAATGCTGGAAAACCCCTGATTTAGTGGGGCTTAACTATAAGACAGAGTAGTGCGCACAATATCGGATGTCACTGAGAAGCTGCAGCCGCGGCGGGGAGGATTTTTGGTGTGGCGGCCCGCCACCACAGAATAAATGTAGCGGAAACACTAAGGCTTTATAGGGTTAATATTGACCCTTGGGTTTTTCTTAATGTTTCAGATCTGGATGTTGACCGGAGACAAGCTGGAAACTGCTACATGTATCGCCAAAAGCTCCCACTTAGTGTCCAGAAATCAAGACATCCATGTCTTCAGACCGGTAGGATCAGAACCATTCATCATTTGGATTTTAACTGTAATGGCTTTAAAGTGAAACCTCTGTGATGTTTTAAGCCTTGTTCAGACTGTCAGTTCAAATCAGATTTTTTTTTTTTTTTACCGAACTAAGTGTGGGCAATATAAAAATTGACAAATCTGTTTCAAGCTAGAGTGGTTTGAAATTCTATTTAAATCTTATTTCTGGTATTCCGTTTCAGTCTGACCACTGATTGGATTTCATGTAGTTTTTCTGCCTTTATGGCACTTTCTCATGGCACGTAAACGTAAACACGTTGGACGTCAATGCAAAAACAAGGTTGTGTTTTGTTGTCAATGTGCATGTCACACAGAAAATAATAATATAATAATGTAGACATCTCTGGTCTAGCGATGAGGTGTCATTACTTCTTTCTGTTCTCGGTTCTGTTTTTTTGTTTGTTTTGTTTTCCATCACTGTATTGTATTCAATGTGGAACCACGTAAACCACATTGAATCAGATTTTTCTAGATTCTGATTTGGGCCACTTCCATATGTGGTACTAAATCAGATACAGGTTAGATGTTTTGCAATGGTTATATCAGAATTCATGCAACATTTATGTCTCTCTAGATCAACATACATCACAATTAAGTGCTGACGAGAGTCACTCTAAAAGATTTTGCATACCAGTAGTTCTTTGGTCACTCGGTTAATATGGAAGACAGCCGTGACAGTAGTCAGTGGAGGGACAGTGAGGTCTAAGTATCACAGTGACAGCTCTATATAAGCTAAACTCGAGGGAAATCTAGAAAAACTTTGCTCTCTTTCTCCACATCCTCGTCTTCATCCTCCCTATCAAATTTGCGGACTTCCCAGCACATTATAAATGATCTGGAAATGCTGACTTCAGTAACCTCCATGTTTACTTCCGTATGACAGTTTGCTGCCTGCCATGTTTGGTCAGTTCAGATCAGTTCACAATGGATTATGATATCGGCCACATTAAAAAAAAAAAACGTGGATTTGGACTGACAGTCTGAACATGGCTTTATAATCCAGTCATTTTATGAAAAATGGCAGCAACAGAAGCAAACTCAACTGATTTTGTATCCTCAATGTCCCGAGTAAGGAAAAAAAAAAAGCCCAGAAGAATCCCATTAGGGCAACGTTTCGAAAAAGACCCAAATATATCCCATTCATTCGCCTATTCTTTCTTTTTTTCATGTGAAAAGGGCAAAAAATGTAACCTTTAGATATCATTACGAAAATCACTGAGTTAATTACTTGCATCAAGACAAATGAAAAAATGTACGTTTTTTAAATTGTTTGTTAACATGGACAAACAGTGTATAATATAATTACGTATTAGCTAATTTGCATAATTACCCAAACAGATCTAAACATTGGGTATAGCAGGTGAAAATGTTTTTTTTGTTTGGTTTTTTTTGACATATAACACTAAAAAACTTAATGTTAAGGTCTGAATGAAACCAATTTAGGCTACCAATGAACATTAATACATGGAAGTACTTTAACTTCTTCTAAAGTTAATAAAAAGAAATTAATAAAGAATTAAGAAGAAGTTAATAAAAATAACATCTTTTTATTAATTATTATTGCAGAGATAGGGTTTGGGCATTGAGTGCATTGTGTACATAATTAGATTTTTTGATCCAGACATTTTTTATTTCACCTACCTTTTGTCTTCTGCATTCTCCTTAGACTCAGACTCATTTCAGACTCATCCCTCAGAAACAGACCCATTGACCCAGCCCCCATCTCTGCCATAATAATTAATAAAGACTGGTTTCTAAAGTACTTCTTCCTGCATTAATGTTCATGGGTAGCCTAAATGGGTTCCATTCAGACATTAATATTAAATAGTTTACTGTTATAAGTCAACAAAATTCTACAAGACATTTTCACCTGCTATATACCCAATGATTAGATCTGTTTGGGTATTTATGCAAATAAGCACATATGTAATTAGATTTGGCACCATTTGTCCATGTTAACAAACAATTGCAAAACAACTTGTAATACATTTTTTTGTTTGTCTTGATGTAAGTAGTCAACTCAGTGATTTTCATGATGATATCTAAAGGTTAAAATTTTTACCCTTTTCACGTGAGAAAAAGAATGAATGGGATATATTTGGGTCTTTTTCGAAACTTTCCCCTAAGGGGATTCTTCTGGGCTTTTTTTCCTTACTCAGGACATATTGAGGATTCAAAATCAGTTGAGTTTGCTTCTGTTGCAATTTGTTCAAGGTTGACCCCCATTTTGGCTTAAAATGTCTGGACTATTTAGTAATATGACGTGTTTTATGTATTTTTGCTAGGTGTCCAATAGGGGCGAGGCTCATCTAGAGCTGAACGCCTTCAGGAGGAAACACGACTGTGCACTGGTCATATCAGGAGACTCTCTGGAAGTAAAACACCTGAAATATTCCATATATTCAACACAATCATGTATGATCATTCAAGATGGATTTTCTCATACTGGTAATATCTCTCTATGTGTGTCCCATCAGGTCTGTCTGCGGTACTACGAGCATGAATTTGTGGAGCTGGCGTGTCAGTGCCCCGCTGTGGTTTGCTGTCGCTGCTCTCCCACGCAAAAAGCTCAAATAGTTCGATTGTTACAGCAACATACAGCCAACAGAACATGTGCCATAGGTCAGTGCTCTCCGCTTCTCTTCTTAGTCTGTTGAGCTTTAAGTCCCATCATCAAGTAGCTGTGACAAAACCCACTTAAACCGAACTCTCTCCAAAGCACATGAATCTTTCAGAGCGGTAAAGATGACTGTCTTCACAGTGTCTTCTCATGTTTACCCGCTATCATCTTTCTTATCTCTGTGCTCAGGCGATGGAGGAAATGATGTCAGCATGATCCAGGCAGCAGACTGTGGTATTGGTATTGAAGGGAAGGTAAGGTATTTCTTATTAACTAGGATTCTCTTTTACTGTTGCTGTAACTTTTCAATTCAATCTTTAATGAATCACATTTCCCCTTATCGTAATGCGTCTATCTAATTCCTTTTGCTCTCATTGGTGATATATTATACTGGTGATGCTTGTTACTGTAAAACAGACGTTTAAATCTTCTTTTTCCTCTTCCGCCATGGAAGTCTATGGCAGCCCATAGAAACGCTGAAATTGAGGACAAGTCTCTGACTCAAACCCTCTAATGCCATAAACTGCCCTAAGTTGCACTAATGTTTATGCTAACAACTTTTTAACCATAAGGGCTAGACACACAATTATTTTTCCTCTAATTCCTTGGCTCAAGACGATTCAGACCTGTAACGAATTGTCTGCCACAAAAAAAAAATATATTATTCAAACTCCTCCTAGACCATCGCTCCAATTTTCAATCAGATCATCGCCATGCCGACAAGGCATTGAGGCTGATTTGTCAAACCGCTTATGAATAACAGGCAAATTACTTTGATGAAGAGCACACCAAAGTGGACGTTAGGCTATATTTCCATCTTTAGCGTATTCAGACCAAATTTGGTATGTGTTATGACAACCATGACCAGTTGCATGTACCTGCACAGTTTTGGCACAGCACCACCTAGTGGTCAGGAGATATACATTTGTTTGTTTTTTGCTTATGACATCTGAATATCTAAAATAATGTAAAATGTCTTTAATTATTCATTGTTACAGTTGGTCTGATGCTCCCAGGCATGCTTACATAACTCATGCCTTTTTATGTTTGGCCCCTTAATTGCTGCTTGCAGCTATATATATTTTTTGGGATTTTTTTTTTTTTTACGTTTTCGGCTGCTGAAAATAGCAATTTCGTTTTTTGTCCAAAAAAGTAAAACGGCAAAAAAAATATGCTGCCCTGTCCAGGTTTCACTCTCGCTCTAGCCGTTATCACTGTCTGACCCTATGGCCTTCTGGTCATGGCTCAGGTGAATGCTCCACTCATGTACCGCTCATGCTTTTCAAAAGAAAAAAAAATTCCACTCAAGTGTTGTGCCGACATGAAATTTCTATTTAGTAGTAGACTTGTTTCTGTTTGCAATAGCCCTAATGTGTTGTAACATGGTGTGGTATAGCCATGCTTGGGTAACGCTGTTAAAATGACACTACCCTCTCATTCACTGATACGCTTTTCACTCTGCTTAAATCCTCTAATAATAATAGCTTTGTAGGACTATACATTATTTGGATAATTGGCAAAAAAAAATAAAAATAAAAATCAATTAAAATTGATTGTTGCAAAGAATAAAGAATAATATATTGATATTTAATATTAATATATTTTCTGTCTAATATAAGTGTGTTACATTAAATAAAAGTGTGGTTATTTTATTTGGCTTGTATTTTTTTAAATTCATACAATTATTGAAAAAAATGCTTATTTAAAATAAGAATTAAGTACTTTTAAAAAAGTACTTGAAGTTTCTGCCTTGATTTTTATTTTTTATTTTGTTGCATTCCTTTTTTGCTATTATTTCTTTTGATTTTGAGGTAAAATATGATCTGTATGTTCATGAAAGCTTTCGTGACATTCATCTATTCTTGATTCTACAAATCATAATTTACAGAGACATTTTCATATACAGTACAGTACCTACCTAGTCTAAATGAAATGTATTTATTGAATAAATAGTAACAAAAGAACAGTAATAGTATACTATTTCAGAGTTCACATAAGTGCATTATGTCATTTTAAAACTAAACTTGTGTTTCAGGAGGGAAAGCAGGCATCTCTAGCAGCAGATTTCTCCATTACCCAGTTTAAGCACATCGGGAGACTGCTAATGGTACATGGCCGCAACAGCTACAAACGTTCAGCAGCTCTTGGCCAGTTTGTCATGCACCGTGGCATGATCATCTCCACCATGCAGGTAACACTCAGAGACAAGTAGAGCCTCATGGAAATGTCATATAAAGTAAATTGGCTTGCTCTCTGCACAAAGACTTACATTGCTACAATGCAGCCTCTTGATTTGAAGTGCTGACATCTTGATTTCAATTTGTTTTTCCCGTTCAGGCTGTGTTTTCTTCTATTTTCTATTTCGCATCTGTTCCTCTATACCAAGGTTTCCTCATGGTGGGGTAAGTAAAGGCCACACAGCACTTTTGGACATCATAGTTGCCTTTCTCCATGATTTCCTAACATTTTGCTTATTCGTTCCCAGTTATGCCACCATCTACACCATGTTCCCTGTCTTTTCTCTGGTGCTGGATCAGGATGTAAAGCCTGAAATGGCTCTGCTGTATCCTGAGCTCTATAAAGACCTCACCAAGGTAACAACACATCAGACATTATAACAGTAATCATCAGAACTAACCATCAGCTCAAATATCTGCATGATAAACATGATGTGAGTTACAGGAATGAAGGCATGAGTTTGTGTTTGCTGCATGACAGCGGTGCTGACTTTGGTTTTCCCTCCACTAGGGCCGTTCCCTGTCCTTTAAGACCTTCCTGATTTGGGTTTTGATAAGTGTATATCAAGGTAAATGGATGAACAATGTTTTTGGTATATTTTTGTTTGACTGTAAACAGCAATTCAACAATAACCTTTACTCTCGTCTTGTGTTTTGTTATGTTCTTTTTTTTTTTTTTTTTTTGGCATGAACTTTGTATCCTAGTTGGACCGGATATAAATATTAGACTGTCAGTGCAGTGAACTTGTGAATTCTCAGTGCCACAGAAAGGGGTGATTTTTCAGTTTAAAGAGAATGAAAAATTTAAATGCATCAATTAGGGAATGTAATAGTCAATTATAATAATATAGTGTTGTGCTGATACAATTATATATCAATATGTCAATAATATCAATATATATCAATACTGAATCAATACTTCAGCTTCTTCTTATTATTTATTTATATGTCTAAACATAATTTTCTGCAGTTCAATTCATAAAGCAGGACATAAATTATAATTTAAGACCTTTACCATTTTTTAAATTGTAATAATATTTCACAATATTACTGTTTTTTACAGTATTTTGATCAAATAAATGCAGACTTTGTGAGCATGAAACTTTCAAAAACATAAAAAAAATCTTGTTAATAGAAATAGTGTTAATAATCCATTTGTTTCGAATCCAATCAAGTCATTACTAAAATTTCCTGTTTTTATTAAACATCAAGCAATTTAATCGAAAATTGTAATGGTATTGAAACGAGTTCGAGTTTATAGTTTTCTCTGAGTATTATGCCGGTCTAATGCTGTAGGAATTATTTCAACATCGAAAAGGTTTACACCAATTTCCTTTTAGGCTTAGGTTGGAATCCCAGGAGCAGTGATGCATGAGCTACCACCATTGTGCCTGGGTTCGTCCAGGTGGATTGTCTCAGTACTCAAAATTCACTGAACAAACATAAAAGAGAAATGTAAACTTAAAAAAGCCAGTCCAATCTGAGATAACACGACACATATAAACTAACCATAAACGGATAAACAAATCCGTCAACGTCTCATCAAAGATATAAATGTGACGTGTCTACCGCAAATTCAGCCGGGCTCTTTTCATGAATGTGATTTTCGGACCGCCGCCAGCTCTCACGCGCACACGGCTGCCTTATCCGCACTGTAAATCGATCCGCGCAGCGAGCAAGAGAGATCAGTGTCCCCGTCTGACAGCTCCTGCTTTTTAATTAAACCTTAATACAGAGAGACAAGAACAACAGGGAAATATGAGCAAAGATTTCATTTAGTCCAGAGAGTAACCCTGAGGAATGTTCTCCGTATGAAGAGAGGCAATTATGTGATCAGTTAGAGGCCATTAGGCTGGATTGCGCTGGCGTTTATGATTAAAATGAAAGCAGAGACGGTTACAGTAGGCTGAGGAGCCGAGTGAGCGTGGAGCCGAGCGAGTAGGGGTCAGGGCTCGACGCGCTCATGTGTGAATTGGGATCAGACCATGAGCGAGGGTCAAGAAATCACGGAAGAAACTCATTCTTGATGGACATCAGTAAACCTTATGGATTTGTCAGGTCTTGCAGTCCAAAGGAGGACTTTTTTTATTGTTAGTTATTCCACTAATGTATTTCATGCACGTTTTTATACTCATCATCTCCCCCGGTTTCACAGACAAGGCTTAAGCCTAGTCCTAGACCTAGAATGCTTGTTTGAACTGTATCCACTGAACGCACTGACGTATCTAAATATTTTTGCCTCAAAATGCACACCAGTAATGTTTTTTTTTTAAGGCACGTTTATTAAAGCTACTTAAATGGCCTAATTAAACTAAGGTCTAATCCTGGATTATTCTAAGCCCTGTCTGTAAAACCAGGCCTATAACACTAAACTGACATCTTAGCAACATCTCAGTCCTTGTAAGTTCAACTCAAACACATCTTCTGTTTGTCCACCAGGGGGCATCCTGATGTACGGGGCCCTGGTGCTGTTCGATCAGGAGTTTGTGCATGTGGTGGCAATCTCTTTCACCGCTCTGATCCTGACGGAGCTGCTGATGGTGGCGCTGACTGTCCGCACCTGGCACTGGCTCATGGTCGTAGCCGAACTTATAAGTCTAGGCTGCTACTTTGCTTCCCTCGCCTTCTTAAACGAATACTTCGGTAAGAACGGACAGCAGTGCAACACATTTTTCGAAAAATCTTATGTTTTATTATTTATCTAAATTATTTTGCACATTATTAATATATTATTTATTATTTTCTTTGCTTTTATTTACTTTTTTAAAATTTTAATTATTTTAATTTATACAGTAAGTGCGTAATTATTATGCCAGTTGATGTTCTGATCATATTTTGTTTTCTGAAGCACATTATACCAATTCCAAACCACATCAATCTTGATAGCTACTATTAATTTTGTATTTAAACATTTATAAATTATATATATATATATATATATAGATTTGTTAAGGAAGGCTGGAAGTGAAATGCGCTTTATATTCAGATCTGCAGGTTTTCTTTTACAGGTAAATTGGGCTAAAATAATTATGATTTAACTCGCTCTGAAAAGTCACAAATTATTAAATGCTCATGAGAAGGACTAAGTAATTAGTTACTGTTACTAAGTAATTAGTTACTGTAATTTAATTACTTTTCCCTTGAAAATGTAAAGTAAGGGATTACTCTTCATTTATCTGTAATTTAATTACAGTTACTTCTGATGTAATTGAGGTAAATACTGTGTATAGATCAATCCGATCTCACAGCGATTCGTATGCATTTTATGAGGTGTCTAAATCGTACGGCCGCACTTGTACAAATTCGTATGTGAATTCGTACATAATTATTGTAAAATATGTATGAAAAAAGTGTGAAAAGTCATGAGATCAGACATAAAACAATTGTGGGTTTAACGTCAAAATGTATTGTCTGATGTTAAAAAGTGCAGTATGTTTTTATAATGTAACCTTCTCCACCTTGGTCAGTTTAAGGATAATTCATGCAATTTTATAGTATTTATTTGAAAGAATTAAAACAGATTCATGTCTATTCTTGTATTATTCAGCTGGTTGAGATTGAAATGGGATTTTGAAAGTAATTAATTAGTAATTAAAAGTAATTAAATACTTTTTAGAGAGAGTAATTCGTACAGTAATCTAATTGCATTGTTGAAGCGGTAATTAGTAAGTAGTAAATAATTACTTTTTTAGAGTAACTTACCTAACACTGGTTGCAACCTACCTTGAGTCCTACCAGGATCTCAGAGACTTTGCTAAAGGAAAGAATCCTGAAATATGACCCACACTTAAAAAGAATCACAAGCTGAAGTGTTGTGAAATACATTTTTATTGGTTTTGTAGACAGATTGGGAATGACTCTTGAGGGACATCCTCTAGTACCACTGTTTGAAGAGTTTATCTGGCAGTAAGCTTTGGGAGTTGATTTTAAGTCCAAGTCTTGCTCATTGTTAGTAGCAGGACTCCCTCGCCACCGCTGCTGTTGTCTGACTTGAACTGGTGCTGGTCCCTCAACAGTCACACTCAACTTATCTGTCTATAAAGTCTTCAGACAGATAGGTTGTCTATAAACAGTCTTCATGTGTTTCACGCTTAAGTTTGTAATTGATTATTAAACGTGGGTCATGTTTCAGGATTCTTTCCCTTTGCAAAGTCTCTGAGATCCTGGTAGGACTCCAGTTGCAGGTCTGAAAAATATTGGCACGGGAGACTAAAAGGTTCCTAATGCTTTCACGCCTTCACGTGTCGCTTTATTTTGTATGACTCTGCTGAACCAATGAGCGTTTTGCTGTCCATTGGTCACACCTTAATTGTGCAATTTCTAGTGCATTAGTATTGCATTCTTCTCATGTCTTGAGCATTTAATAATGTTTGGCTTTTCAGAGCGAGTTAAATCTTTTTGTATCCCATTTTACATTTAAAAGAAAATCTTCCTTATAATTATCCACACCTGAATATAAGGCATTTTTTTTCTCTTATTAATGATGTAATACCTAATTAATTGTAGTTATTAATATTGATGTGGTTTGGAATTTGTCAAATGAGCTTAGATGAAAAATATGATCAGAAAATCAACTTGCATAATAATTATCCATGCACTGTACATGTAAATTCAAACCAAAAAAATTTATTATATTGTCTACCTATCCATCCATTTATTTGTCTGTCTGTTTATCTCTATTCATTTATATATAACAATTTTAAAATAAATTTAAAAAGTATATATTTTTTTCTTACCTAATTGATTTATTTCTTACTAGTCTACCTACCTGTATATGTATGTATGTATGTGTGTGTATATGCATATACTGTATATTATATTGTTAGTAGTAGTAGTATAAATTAAGTAAATTAAAACAATAAATAAATGTAATTGTAAAAAACAAAATTTATTTTTTTTAAGGGTTAGTTCACCCAAAAATGAAAATGATGTCATTAATGACTCATCCTAATGTCATTCCAAGCCTGTAAGACTTCCGTTCATCTTCTGAACACAGATATTTTAGATTTAGTCTGAAAGCTTTCTGTCCCTCCTTTGAAAATGTATGTGTGGTATAGTCATTGTACAAAAAGGAAATGAAGACATCATCAAAGTAGTCCATGTGACATCAGTGGGTTTGTTAGAATGTTTTGAAGCATCGAAAATACATTTTGGTCCAAAAATAACAAAAAGTACGACTTTATTCAGCATTGTATTCTGTTGTCAATTCGCATTCAGTGACTCTGCTGACGTGTTATTCGATGCGCCCGAGCTTCGTTTACAGTCTGAGGGAGATGCACGCTCTACAAAACAATCTTCACAAACATGTCTAAGGATTTCGACACAGAGGAAGACTTGCTTTTTTTTTGCCCAGCCATATTTATTTGAAGCCGAATACACGGACGCACCGGATTACACGTCAGCAGCGTCACTGAAGCGGATTGACAACAGAGCGGAAGACAATACAATGCTAAATAAAGTCGTAGGTTTTTTTTTATTTGTTTTTATTGACCAAAATGTATTTTCGATGCTTCAAAAAATTCTAACTAACCCACTGATGTCACATGGACTACTTTGATGATGTCTTTATTTCCTTTCTGGACAAGTACAGTATACCATACATGCATTTTAAATGGATGGACAGAAAAGTCTCGAACTAAATCTAAAATATCTTAAACTTTGTTCCGAAGATGAACGGAATTGATGCCATAACTTTAATTTTTGGGTGAACTGACCCTTTAAATGTAGTCTTTTTGTCTATTTATTTTTTGAATATTATTCTGTCTGCCTCTCTTCATCTTTAATGATTTGATCCACTGGTCTGTTTCCTTCACACATAAATAAAAGGCCAAATAAGTGAAAATGTCCTCTCTAACAAATGCCCTATAGGCTCCGGTTTCAGTGTTTCAACTAAACACACATTAGTTCAGACTGGTGCACTCACTGTAAGCTCAACTTTTAAGCTCTTTCTTCCTTCTCTCCATCTCTGTTTTGTGACTGTGCTTTAGGCATAGGTCGTGTGACCTTAGGAGCTTTCCTGGGTAGGTTTGTCTTTCCCCTGTGTTCTCTCTGTTGTTTCACCAGCTATCATTTCCTGCCTCCACAAACATATCCGTTCTCCTCCCTCGGGTTTTACTCTAATGTGGTGTGGGCCCCTGGATGAGAAGAACTCATTCAAATGTGCCGTTACCCCGTGATTACTCATTTTTCAGAACATTCCATCGTTGCAGTGCATCCCATCCACTTCGTCCATAGCCTCTTTGTTTTGTTTTTTTTGTAACACGTGAAAAAAGGCGCTATCGTACGCCTTGATGATATAAACGAGCATGAAGATTCACTTTGACCCTGGCGTTTGATTTTCATCTTATGATTTGTTTGTCTTTAGATATTTCGTTTATCACAACACGGGCGTTCTTGTGGAAGGTGTGCGTCATCACGCTGGTCAGCTGCCTGCCGCTCTACATCATCAAATACCTGAAGCGGAAGTTCTCACCTCCCAGTTATTCCAAACTTTCCTCCTGAGCTTTCCATACGTCACGGTGTGTCAAAAGGCATGCAAGACACATTTATAAGCACATGTGACCTCTACATCAAACACTTTTGAAACTTCTGATTTTAGTTCACCCAAAAATGAACAGCCTAAAATATCATTTACTCACCCTCATGTCACCACTTTTGCTGATAATTTACTCACCCCCATGTCATCCAAGATATCCATGTCATTCTTTCTTCAGTCGAAAAGAAATTAAGGTTTTTGATGAAAACATTCCAGGATTTTTCTCCATATAATGGATTTCAATGGGAACCAAACGGTTCAAGGTCCAAATGACAGTTTCAGTGCAAACTGTTTAAACGATTTCAGACGATGATTATGCGTCTTATCAAGCAAAACAATCTCTCATTTTAAAAAAAACAAAGTTTAAGTTTTATAAGCTCAAATGCTCGCCTTGCTCTGTTCTGTGATGTGCGTTCGTGACTCTCCTGTTCGAACTTGTTCATCAAAATGAACAAATCTTTTTTCGTGTCATTTGGTTCTTTCAATGAAAGAAATGAACGAGTTGACTCTGGAAAAGATTCGTTCATTTGTTCATTCGTCACGCATCGTAGAACAGAGCAAGGTGACCATTTGAGCTTAAACGTTTTTTTTTTGTTTTGTTTTTTAAATGAGCGATCGTTTCGCTTCATAAGACCCTTATTCATCGTCTGGAATCGTTTAAAGCCCTTTGAACAGTTTGCAGTTTGCACTGAAACTGTCATTTGGACCCTGGACCATTTGGTTCCCATTGAAGTCCATTATATGGAGAAAAATCCTGGAATGTTTTCATCAAAAACCTTCATTTCTTTTCGACTGAAGAAAGAATGACATGGATATCTTGGATGACATGGGGGTGAGTAAATTATTTAAAAGTGAAAATTTTTTAAAAGTGAACTACTCCTTTAATGACTTGCTGTATTTTCAGTGGAACACAAAAAGAGAAGTTTAGCAGAATGGTCACGCTGCTCTTTTCTATACATTGGAAAAATGGTCATCCTCCAAAATTGCACCTGCAACCCAGTCTTAACTTTTTTGTTTAATCTTAAAGGAAACTCCTATCTGTTTGGAATGACTTGAGGGTGAGTAAATAATGACCAAATTTTCATTTTTGCCTAAGCTATTCCTTTAAGTGTCAGCCCAAAAGTGCTTTATGATGCAGTGACATAATGTGATTTGTTTGTATATATGAACTTTGCCTAATATGACTAATATGAGTGTTCCTGTGCTCATCATTTAAAGATGGTGGGACAGTTGTAGGATTAAACAATGAGTAGTATTGAGTACTTGAAAAGGCTAAAGCACAAAAATGACAAAATAGAATAAAAGGGTTGTTTAGGTCACCCACACTGGAATGACTGGAATGGTCCCTTAACCGTCACTTTTTACTTACCATAAATGTATGTGAAGGCATTTTTTTTTTTATCAAATAGATTATGGATTTTTAACTCTTTTTTTATTGTTGGTATATAACGATACAATTTCAGCTTTAATGAACGTAAAGTATTATTAATATTATCATAACCATCAGCACTTTTCCATCTGATTTTGGCACATTTTGCGTCGTTAACTTTATTATTAATGGGATCTGTGTGGGCGGGGCTTGGTAAATACCTGTGGTTGTGATTCGAATGTTCTGATTGCATGAGTGTATACTGAAGTTGAATTCGGGCAGCTCTTGTTTCCTGTTGTGCTGTGGCTGCTGCTGCCATATGATCCTGCTGCAAAAAAAAAACTGTGTAAATGTAAACCAGAGCACAGCGTGTGTTCTTACAGCGGGAACTATTTGTTCTGGGAACAACGGTCCTCTCAACCTGACATCCTAAATGACATTGTGGAAACTTCACAATCGACGTTTTGACAAATCAAACTTGATTGATTGCATGACTTGTAACACCAAGTCATTGAAAACAAGAATGTACTTTTGCTGGATTGGTATTATAAACGAATGACTTATTATTATTGTAAAAACTGAAAACAAAAAGTATTAGGATGTCCGAAGCTACTTAGAGGTGCACTGTAAATTTAGCATTTCTTATATCACCTATGGCACTTGTTCATCATTAGTTACTTTTTTATTGACAATGGCACCATTTATTTCGCAGTTTCACTATTGTTTGCTTTGACTGTGCTGACGGTGTGAAGTCGGCTCAATAATGTGTAAGATCATCTTGCCTTATCTTTATGAAACAAGTCAGCTGGTTTGAGGAATGAGTTTTATCATTCACTTTATTTTCTATACCGAGTGTGTGAGTGTGTGTTTACAATACTGAATGAGACAATGCCAAGCAACGTGTGCCGTACGCTGTTCCTTTCTTGCTGGTGGATTCCGTTTGTGTTTTGAAGACGCGGAGTTGTACTGTACTCAGGAAAACCACTGATTTCTTCTACTCTATATAAACCTTCAATTAACTCCGTAACAGCCGAACAACAATAGCTTATTTATTATTTGAGTATTTTGCTTTTGTTTCTCCTGCTTTTTTTCTATTGACTGACACATAATGGAAAAATGTGGTGTTTCTGTGACTGTGGGCGTTCTCTCATTGTCATCAGCACGATGGTTTCGGCAGTATAATTTAACATTTTAATGATTATTGATGTCTGATTAAAGAGAAATATGTTTCCAAGTGGTGCAGTGGGTGCTTCTTTTAAGGCCTCTGAATGTTTTTTGGTGGTGCTAATACATCATACATCCATATTTGGTAGCACTTTTTACATACACAGTATACATTGGTGAACTAATAGGCACAAAGAGAAAACTATTAGATATATAAAATATACTTCTCTAGCATCAAATTGACTGTATGTAATGTAGCTAGTTTTATCAAGCTTGACCATTCAACTGTTCTTCTTAAGATTTGTTGTTGTTTTATTTATTTTTTTATTATTATGGGAAATTAACTTAACTGTTTGTTATTAACTAAACCCCAACATTTGGTCTCAAACTCTATGCTCCAAACAAGTTACAGACTAATGGCTGAATTTTTAACTCTGTAGCCATTTTTGTTTGATTGTTTTATTATCGTTACATTTGTAATTGAATTGCTAGAAAATGAATACTGAATATTTGTGTTTTTAAAAAGATTGCTATGGAAACTTGTTTCCGCCACTGAGTAAACAAATAAATAATTGCGACTTTTTATCTCACAATTCCGAGATACAAAGTCAGAATTGTGAGAAATAAAGTCGCAATTGTGCGATATAAAGTTGCAATTCTGAGAAATAAAGTCGCAATTGCGAGATATAAAGTCGAAATTCTGAAAAATAGTCGCAATTTTGAGAAAAAAAAGACAAAATTGCGACTTAATTGTGAGAAAAAAAGACAGAATTGCGACACAATTCTGACTTTTTTTTCTCACAATTCTGACTTTATAACACACAATTGCGACTATATCATGCAAGTCTGACTTTATTTCACGCAATTCTGACTTTATATTTTGCAATTCTGACTTTATATCACGCAATTCTGACTTTATAACAAGAATTGTGACTTTATATCACTAAATTCTGACTTTATATTTCACAATTCTGACTATCACGCAATTGCGACCTTATATCTTGCAATTTTGACTTTATATCACGCAATTGTGACTTTATATCACACAATTCTGACTTTATTTCTCGCAATTCTGACTTGCAATTTTGACTTTATATCATGCAATTGTGACTTTATATCTCGCAATTCTGACTTTATAATACGCAATTGCGACTATGTCACGCAATTCTGACTTTATATCTCGCAATTGAGACTATCACGCAATTCTGACTTTATATCTTGCGATTCTGACTTTATAACACAATTTCGACTTTATATCACGCAATTCTGACTTGATATCTTGCAATTCTGACTTTATAACACGAAATTGCGACTTTATATCACACAATTCTGAGAAATAAAGTCAGAATTGTGAGATGTAAACTCGCAATTGTGAGAAAAAAAGTCAGAATTGTGAGATAAAAAGTCACAATTATCTTTTTAATTGTTCATTCAGTGGCGAAACAAGCTTCCGTAGATTGCTTCATATACACTATTAGAAGAAAAGGTTTTACAGGCTATAGAAGGGTTGTGTCAGGAGCTCCATATAGAACCTTTTAGGGCATTTTAATAGGGGATAAATCTACCAGAATAGCTTCTATTTTTGACTGACTGTAACATACCTTTTTTGCCATTCAACCTTTAGACAATCTGCTTTTTCTTTTAAAGCCACCACACCGTGGAATGCAATAAAAGATGACATAAAGAACTGCAGTTCCATTAAGAGTTTTAAATCACAACTGAAATCTTTTCTGAAGACCACTGAAATCTGTACGCACTGATGTGGTGTTTAGTGTGTGTAGTGTGTGTGTGTGTGTGTGTGTGTGTGTGTTTTAATGTACCCTACCAGGGAACTGCAGATGTAAATTAGCCTGTGTCTAACTCTGGTACACTGCATCAAATGGGAACATTTATGTTTGATGTATGGTCCCTAATAAATAGCCTAAAATCATGGGATAATTTTATGAATTTTGTTTTAATCGATTTTTATTTTTTATAAATTTGTATTAATTAAGCAGCTCATGAACGCACCTAACCACTAAGAGAAAAATGAAATAACCTAATAAACATGAGTATTTTTCCATCATTTAAGACATTTATCCTTGAATAGAAACTTTAAAATTGAGTCAAAATTTCTGTATAGAAGCCCACCGACCATTTTTTTTTTGTTGTTGTTGTTGTTGCTGCTAAGAGTATAGATAGAATGTGAGCAAAAAGGTGAGTAAAAAAAGGTGTTCTTAAACACTGACTGATTGTTGAAAAATAACAAAAAAAAATTATATTTTAGTTTCTTTTAGCATACTCATGGATAGTTCATTTCAAAATGTCGGAAACCATGAAACATCAAACATACATGGGAAGTCGCAGTTTGAGTGAGTATAAGCTTGCATTTCTAAATTCTTTACATGACAGCACTACCTAACATACTGAGCCACACATTTATTTGTATGTATTGCTTCTAACCACCAGAGGGCGGCATTTACACATTTTCACTGAAGACCAACTTTGGGCCCACATGGAAACTACATCTGCTGGTAAGATTGCTGTTCAACAATAGGCTTTCAGAGTTGTGTGACCCCATGTTTCTGCCCACATGTAAAAAATGCATAATTTTTACTATTGCTTGTAGTGTGTTTAGTCTGCTTTGTCAATTTTACTCTATTATATTTTATGGGGTGGTGATGGTGCAGTGGATAAGACATATGCTTTTGGTGTGAGAGACCCGGGTTCCCACTGTGAGACACCAATGTGTCCCTGAGCAAGACACTTAACCCCTAGTTGCTCCAGAGGCGTGTGACCTCTGACATATCTAGCAATTGTACTGTAAGTCGCTTTGGATAAAAGCGTTAGCTAAATGAATGAATGTAAATTTTATTTTAGTCTCTTTGAGGGATGTCAATTAGATCAATATCTTCATGAATTTTTACTTTGATTTGTCAATTAGGAGTTCTGCAGTTAGATAGTGAAGGAAAAGCATCCAACGAGGGTCAGAATTAATAGTACCCCTGGTAAATATATATATATATAAAAAAATAGCTATAAAAAATATATTAAATATATATATATATATATATATATATATATATATATATATATATATATCCTTCTTTATTAAATACTTTTTGCAATCTGCTTTTGCCAAGATAACAGTTCTAATTTTTCTCCTGTAATGCCTGCCTATAATGAGTTAGCAGATATTAAGCAGACAATCTACTAATACTCTAATGAGAGTTAGTTGACATGTAGCTGCAAATTTACTTATAATCAACATATTCAAAAGGGACCATCAAAATAAAGTGTTACCGGTGTTTTTTCAAGATTTTTTTTTTTGAAACCCTCCCAAACAACATGTTGGGATGTAGGGGTTGTTGGAATGTATTTATTTATTTATTTTTTCCTGACCCCAAGAATCAACTAATCTCTGCAATTCTCCTTCTATGATCCTTGAAGAGTCTTTGACCACTCATAGATTCATCCTCACTATATTAGCATCCTCACCTTAGCTATTTTCTTACAACACTTTCTATTTTGTGAAGCTCAGCAATCTTTTGCTGCACATCAGAACTATATTCTTTAGTTTTACTCATTGTGACGGATGATTAAGGATATTTGGCCTTTGTGTTTCCTCATATTTAGTCATGAAACAAGAAGTCATAGCTTAACAATTTCATGTTCCTAGTCACCCTTGTGTGCTAAAAAAAAAAAAAAAGTAATATTAATGGGAATATACTTCAGAGATATTTTACTCATAAAACAATTCTTGTGGTGCAAATATTTGTGGCCAACATGTTTTGGGGAAAAACATTTATTTCATAATGTGATTTTCTCCCCACTTTCAATTCTTTTAGTTAGATGTTTGAGAATTTTTTGAATGAAGGATAAACAGTGCAGGTTTATTTTTTACAACCATCTTTGATCATATTTACCAGGGGTGCCAATAATTCTGACCAAGTCTACCATGTGATATTGTGACTATTTTTTATAGTTTATCTTATATGTACTGTACACCTATATATATTTTTTTCACCTGTATCATATATATATATATATATATATATATATATATATATATATATATATACAAATTGATCATACTTAAATATGTAAGGCAGCATTGCACTTTTTTTTTTTTTTTTTTTGCTAAATGTTTTTGAAAAAATTGCGGCCAAGGCTGCATTTAATTAATTAGAAATAAAGGGGGAACAATATTGTGATAGTACAATCTCAAATGTGCTTTCTATTTGAATGTGTTTTAAAATGTTTTTATTTTTTATTTTATTTTTCTATCTGTGATGGCAAGCTGAATTTTTCAGTCTCATTGTTTCAGTTTTTAATGTCACACGATCCTTCAGAAATCATTCTAATATACTTATTTGATGCTCAAGAAACATTTCTTATTATTAATGTCAAAGTCAAATAATATTTTTTTTCTTACAAATAGTTGATAATGTCAAAAATCAACATTTATTTGAAAAAGAAATCCTTCGTAACATTATAAATGATTTTTAACTTATTTAATTGTTTTGGTGTAAAACAGTAATAATAAAGAACGAGCAGGTGTGTGCAGACCTTTGACTGGTTTATTGTACTTACTGAGATTATCAGCCTTGAAACACACAGACAGTGTGTTATCAAGCTCTCCACCCAAACTCACCCACACACACTCTGTAGTGCAGGAAACGTGTGGTTTACTGCGACCCCGCTCTAGATGTGATGGTCCACTGACACTAACATGCTTTCTCTTTCATCTTATCTTTCTATCTTCCTCTCTTCCCCTTCTCTTTATATCTCCATCTACCTTTCTTCACTTCTACATCAAAACTCAATTTTGCTGTTCCTGCTTTTGCTTAAAATAACCCAGATCCATTGCACGTGCCTGTGTAGACTCCACCCTTTGATGTGTTTGTGCGCTGGACATTTCCGCAGAGGTTGTGGGGCAGTTGTGTTATTTTATCAGCCACATGTGGGGCACAACACGCGTCACACTGTTTTTCTTCTGTCTCTAGAGTGTCTGTTTTTCCAAAGCATTGTGTTTCCTGTAGGTGGACACAGATTTGGGATACTCCTTTAGCTAAGCACTTTCTGTTGATGAAAACCTTCAGCTGTATTTGTCAGCAATTATTTCTACAGTGAAAATTCTATCTATCTATCTATCTATCTATCTATCTATCTATCTATCTATCTATCTATCTATCTATCTATCTATCTATCTATCTATCTATCTATCTATCTATCTATCTATCTGTCTGTCTGTCTGTCTGTCTGTCTGTCTGTCTGTCTGTCTGTCTGTCTGTCTGTCTGTCTGTCTGTCTATCTATCTATCTGTCTATCTATCTATCTATCTATCTATCTGTCTGTCATTTTATCTATATCTGTCTATCTATCGGACCATCTATCATTCTATATATCTATCTTTATATCTATCATTCTGTCTGTCTGTCTAACTATCTATCTATCTGTTTATCTGTCTGTTATTTTATCTATCTATCTATCTATCTATCTATCTATCTATCTATCTATCTATCTATCTATCTATCTATCTATCTATCTATCTGTCTATCTGTCTGTCTGTCTGTCTGTCTGACTGTTGGACCATCTATCTATCTATCTATCTATCTATCTATCTATCTATCTATCTATCTATCTATCTATCTATCTATCTATCTATCTGTCTGTCTGTCTGTCTGTCTGTCTGTCTGTCTGTCTGTCTGTCTGTCTGTCTGTCTGTCTGTCATTTTATCTATCTGTCTGTTTGTCTGTTGGACCATCTATCATTCTATGTATCAATCTGTCTGTCTGTCTGTCTATCTATCTATCTATCTATCTATCTATCTATGTATCTATCTATCTATTTATCTATCTATATATATATATATATATATATATATATATATCATTTTATCTATCTATCTGTCTGTCTGTTGGACCATCTATCATTCTATATTCTATCGTTCCATCTATCATTCTGTCTGTCTAACTCTATTTATCTGTTTATCTGTCATTTTATCTATCTATCTATCTATCTATCTATCTATCTATCTATCTATCTATCTATCTATCTGTCTGTCTGTCTGTCTGTCTGTCTGTCTGTCTGTCTGTCTGTCTGTCTGTCTGTCTGTCTGTCTGTCTGTCTGTCTGTCTGTTGGACCATGTATCATTCTATATTCTATCGTTCTATCTATCATTCTGTCTGTCTAACTCTATTTATCTGTTTTATCTGTCATTTTATCTATATCTATCTATCTGTCTGTCTGTCTGTCTGTCTGTCTGTCTGTCTGTCTATCTATCTGTCTGTCTGTCGGACCTTCTATCTATCTATCTATCTATCTATCTATCTATCATCTATCTATCTATCTATCTATCTATCTATCTATCTATCAATCTATCTATCTGTCTGTCATTTTATCTATCTATCTGTCTGTCTGTTGGACCATCTATCATTCTATATCTATCGTTCTATCTATCATTCTGTCTGTTTAACTATCTATCTATCTGTTTATCTGTCTGTGTGCCATTTTATCTATCTGTCTGTCTGTCTGTCTGTCTGTCAGACCATCTATCATTCTATATATCTATCATACTAGATATCATTTTGCCTGTCTGTTTATCTATCTATCTATCTATCTATCTATCTATCTATCTATCTATCTATCTATCTATCTATCTATCTATCTATCTATCTATCTATCTATCTATCTATCTATCTATCTCTCTATCTATCTATCTGTCTGTCTGTCTGTCTGTCTGTCAGACCATCTGTCATTCTATCTATCTATCTATCTATCTATCTATCTATCTATCTATCTATCTATCTATCTATCTATCTGTCTGTCTGTCTGTCTGTCAGACCATCTGTCATTCTATCTATCTATCTATCTATCTATCTATCTATCTATCTATCTATCTATCTATCTATCTATCTATCTATCTATCTATCTATCTATCTATCTATCTATCTGTCTGTCTGTCTGTCAGACCATCTGTCATTCTATCTATCTATCTATCTATCTATCTATCTATCTATCTATCTATCTATCTGTCATTCTATCTATCGTTCTGTCTATCATGCCATATCTATCTGTCTATCTCTATCATTCATATATCTGTCTGACTGTCTTTCATTCTATGTATCAATCTATCTGTACTTTAAAATGTTGTGTTTAGTGATGTTAAAATGCTTCAGAATTCTTCTCAGGCAAGACTGAAAAGGTCTCTGTTTTAACGATTTGGTGTAATTATTTTTGCCGAGTTTACTGAGTCACATGAAAGTTGGGGAATGTATTCTCAAGGGCAGCATTTGCTCAATACCACTCTCTTAAAAATCTATTGAAATGACTTTCCTGCCATTTGTTGCTCAACTCGCTGTGTTGTTGATAAGTCAGTCACTGTTGTGTCTGGACCCCACAGTGGAGCTCTGGGCAGAGGGTCTGTGTTTGCTCACTCAGCCTGTGGGAGCCAATGAAATCCCACCCCTCTGGAACACAGCCACAGTTGCCCGGCAACAACCTTACACAACAGGAAACAGACTTGGGGATTCCGTCACTGAGCCGAGTCAAAGAGAGCATTCAGTGGAGACAGGAAGCCCCAAGGTACAGCAGGGGGCAGTTCTATAACCAAGGCCATGTCGTGTAAATACCACCTCAAATTGCTGTTGCTGTTTCTACTTTAAGCACTTTATATGTTCATCAGCTTACTTTTAAATGTGGTCTGGGTTTTATGACATGGACTCATAAGGCACATCGTAAAAAGGCTAAAATAACACATTTGATTACAATCCCATTGTGACGTAAAAAAACAACAACATGCTTTTCTTGTTCTGCATTATCGTCTTAGCATAATTTTAGCCAGTGATATATTTTCAGTTAGTCATATTTCTGAAATTCAACTTCTGCATCCAAACCTGGTTTTATCTGTTTTATCTATTAAGAAAAAGGGGAAGAAGGAAAAAAAGCTGGAACCTTGAGGTCTTTTCCAGAAGACCACCATCAAATCAGCGTCATTCCCAGTATACTCACCCACAAATATGACGATGAGCCCTGCCAGCCAGACGGAATAGTGACTTGTAAGAAGAGGTGAGTAGACCTATGACATCAATGACTCCCCCTTTCTTGACCAATCACGGCACAGACAGAGGAACAGTTTGGGTGCACATGGGGCTTTGAATGTGGTTTTGGTTTATTTTAACAACTTTTAAACGCTGACACATCATTAGTGATGCACATGCATATTATGATTCATGCCATTGTTATGAGTCTGCAGCCTTTTTTAAACATCTCCGAGACAGACAATTCAACATCTGTGGCATTAGTTATGGACTCATGTTACATTGTCCCTAATGTCTTTGCCATCTGTGGCGTGCCATGCGTCGATGCATATATTGCGTTATAGCACATTGCCGCCCATGTATCCTGTTTGGAAACATAATTTGTCATTTGTGTATTCTTGAAAACCTTATAGAGTAAACAGCAGTGCATCATGTTGACACACAAGACAAGCTAACTGCATTATCACTCATTGTATTATCATTATCATTATCATTAGCGTTAGTAGTTCTTGAAGTCATAAAGTCACTGCCACTCCTGGACATAGCAGTTAATAAGGTGTCTTTCGAATATAAATGAGAAATGTATGGCTCAATTTTAAAGTCCCAGTGTTGTAGTGCGAGTAAACCGGCTGACCTGTCTTTGTGGGCGTCTAATCAATTATTCATCTGGTCTCTGGAATACTTCACTCCGATTGGTCAATCACGCCATCCAGTGGTCTGAAATTCATTGATTCCCCAATCCAGAAGCGCAAAACCGCCAAACTGGCGATTCTACCCTAACCTTAAGATAAAACCCTAACCTTAACCTCAGTATAGGAAAGAATTACTGTTTCATGTTATCTCCCATCTAAGATTTTTCTGAACTGAGCCTATGGAATCAGAACTTTTCTTGACAGATGACTGTGAATTTATTGAACAATGAAATCTGGTGGGCGGGGTTTGCATCACGGGTTCTCGTATGCATCTGGTGGCGTCTAAAGCCTTTGGCTGTGTCTGAAATCACTGCACCTAATATAGTGCATCATCCATAGTGCACATTATTATTGAATGCACTCAGTCCCATAATGCACCGCAATAACAAGTTTGCAACCCATACACTCAGCACCGAACACTGTGAACATTGCACTGAATTCCTATGTCTTTTTAGAGACTGACATGACACTGTCATGAACATGGAGTCTTTATGAATGTTTATGACTGTTGTCATTAAGTGTCATTCGGTAAATTAAGACACTTTTAATGCAAAGTTGACATTGTTTAAAATGCCTTTATTATGA
The DNA here is from genome assembly GCF_988280905.1 of Pimephales promelas. Taxonomy (NCBI): domain Eukaryota; kingdom Metazoa; phylum Chordata; class Actinopteri; order Cypriniformes; family Leuciscidae; genus Pimephales; species Pimephales promelas. Next base: position 9,144,659 of record NC_142786.1, on the reverse strand, counting down.
CAACTTGACATTAACAAAGACAAAAATGTCTTTAACCAAGAAATTATAACCTGTCAACCTGTCACAAATATGTCATTACAGGTCAAATTATCAAACTTAAAGAAGTTATTTAGCTTTGTGTTAACATTACATTACCCACTTTGGTTGTCATGACACCATTATAACTGTGACATGAATATTTTTCTTGTCCTCAAGTAAAGTGGAACACATTGTACTAGTTATAAAGATGTTATTAAGGGTTATTACTAGGGCTGGGTATTGAGACAAATTTCACAATTCGATTCGATTTCGATTCACAAGCTTGCAATTCAAATCGATTTCGATTACGATTCGATTCAATATCGATTATTTTGGATATCAGTTACAATAAATGGCAATTTTTCTCAAGGGAATCAAATCTCTTAAATGCTGTAAACTATGGTCTATGTCTAGTTGTAGCCTACTAGGCTTCATTATAGCCTAATATGAAGGTAATAATTAACTGTTTTGTAGCTATACAGACACTTAAATTACACTTTTATTTATTTTTATAATAAGATTATATGAAATATAAACATTTAAATGGTGGCTGTCATAAAAACTTGCCAGATTTATTCAAATATGCATTAAATATTGAAGAACACTAACGAGTGTGGACTAATGAGTTTATGTGGAGTTTTCTGAGGTAAATATGACGATACATGCATTGATTACAAGCTGTTTAATTGACGTCTTTCCATGGTTGAAACGCTGATTGAGGGAATCAATGTGACATGATAGGGATTTCGATAAGTTGTACTCTATCTTTTAACACACGTTCAGATGCTCATTCATGTTTATTTCACGCTGTGACTGGTATTATTAACCCGGAAGAGAGATCAGCGCTGCTGCTTCTCTGGAGCTCCGCCAGAGCGATCTCACGCCACAGCGCCAAAACGGCAAAACGCAATTTATGTTTTTGAATTTCTAAAGAAAATGGACGTAATTTGAAAATTGAGACTTTGTTTCATATCAATAGTAGCAAAGGACAAAGATTATTGCGATTTGTTGGATGCGCGCAGCCGCGATACAATGTCTCATTCATTCAAATGAAACAGGATGACTAATCGATTCTTGAGATTTAAGAATCGATATCGGTTTGTAAAAATGAGAATCGATTAATATCGAGAAATCGATATTTATTACCCAACCCTAGTTATTACACTGTCAAATGCTTTAACAACACTGTCATTAATATTTCCCCTTACCTCAAGTAAAGTGGAACACGTTAGACTAGTTATGAATTCTTGGTTAATGTCAAGTTGTCATAACAAAGACATTTCTGTCTTTGTTAATGTCAAGTTGTCATAATCAAGACATTTTAAACAATGTCAACTTTGCATTAAAAGTCATAATTTACCGAATGACACTTAATGACAACAGTCATAAACATTCATAAAGACTCCTTCATGTTCGTGACAGGGCTTGTGTCATGTTTATGACAGTGTCTTATGCACACCCCTTCAAATAATGTGTTACCTGGCAGTCAAATGATCTTGGGTGACTTCAGTTAATTTTAGTAATATTGTTTCAGTGTTTTATACTATATATTTTTCTTTGGTTTTTCTTTGTTTTTGCATAAGCTTTAATGTAATTCATGGGTACACTGAACATTTTTTATTAGATTTTTGATTTACAGAGTCTTTCTATTTCAAAAAGTCACATTTAATTGAATGGTACTTGCCATTTCTTTGTAATTATTTTACAAAATTATTTTATGAAAATGAGCCACATTTTTACAGTACAGTGTGAAATAATAAAACTACAGAGCCCTGCATGACATGCAAAAAAAAATCCTGTGCACAGTTTACTAATTTGTTCCCCCGATTTGCTAAATTGTGCAGATGATTTACTAATTTGTTCCATCAATCTATAAATTGTGCGCACGATGTAGCAAATGAATGGAACGAAATAGTAAACCATGGTCACAATTTATAATTTGAGGGAACAAATTAGTAATCCACGTGCTGGATTTCGCTTATTTTTCCTGCATGTCATGTGTGGGGCTCCATATAAAACAATTCAAAGCTTAACCCCTTAACTGTCACCCCCCCTTTTTGAGAATGGGGGTTAAATGCTCTATTCACACTTAAATGGTTGTAATTTAAGAATGCCTTGGAATATATACCCAAGTTTGGTCTTGTTTTAAAGAAAACACTCAGCAGATTATTGCTGAAGTGAAAACACTTCAAAAAATGAAAGTATGAAAAAGTTATAGAAGTTTTAATTCACAGTAAATCAAATATACTGTACTATATATTTTTATTTTATATAAAATATATATATTTTACAAAATATTTTTACTCTAAAATTACTATAAAATCAAAGCCATAAATCTAACCAAGTTATGTTCCAAATTTGAAGTTGATATCACAAAAATTGAAGTTCCCATGAGATTTTGTTTAGGCGTAGTACCAAAAATAGCCACCGGGTGCCATTGAATTCCATTGAATTTAGTTGTGTACATTCTGCCTTAACAAATTAATACATTTCTGTCCAAATATCAATTTTGTCACAAAATTTGAAATGAGATCAGACCTTTCTGAAAATATGTGTTTTGTCAAGATTAATAAAGGTTTTGATCATAAATTATGAAAAATAAGGATGCCCAAAAGGGGAGGAGCCTCATAAAATAAGTACC